>NC_052069.1:104301203-104601497 GCF_015852505.1 Tachyglossus aculeatus | reverse complement strand
CTGGATGCCCCTTCCTGCTCTGTGACTTTTGAGTTCTGTGACTTCTGGATGAAAATTTCAACTCACAAAATGCTCCAATTATTCTGTCCTAAGGCCTAATCCAACAGTCCCCTGGTCCTAAAGAGACACTAACAAGGCCTTTCCAAACACCATCAAGTGACACTTGCCCAGGATTATCCACCTGGTCACCTTGGATTTCTGGGTAGCTGATACCCTTGTTCACTGCTCAAATTTTTGGAGTTTTTGGTGTTTTCAAATTCTTACTGTGGACAAAATACCACGCTAGACATTGGCTTGAGAAATCTTGAAACAGAAATTAAAAAGTCAGTTCTGGCCTCAAGAAGCTTCCATTCTCTTCCACAATTAACTCATCAGCTACTACCGTTTGAGATGAAGTTAATTTTGGAAACCTTCTGCCATCTCTTTTTTTCTATTCTCATTTTTTTTAGTCAGTGGGAAATAAACATTTAAAAAAATGAAACAGCTGGAAGAAATCATGTCTGGTAAACACAAGCTTTGGAAAATACCTCTGCTATAATTGCACAGTTCAGATTCACTGCTTTAAGTTAGCTCCCTAAAGCCCTCCGTTTACTGTTTATGTTGGGATGCTGCAGCCAAGTGGTTGACCTACATATCCAAACAAAACATTCCCTGCATACTTTACATTAAAAAAATTTGCATGATGGAAGATGATAGCCAGCATAATTATTAGTAACACTTTTCAACTAGAGTACTTTTGAGCCCAGACCATGTATGAAAGCGGCCTAACCGGCAAATGCTAAATAGTAATAGCTTTTATTAAGCACTTATTTTGGGCAGAGCACTGTACTGAGCACTGAGAAAGAATATTCAGGTGGGATTTAGGGAGCTATTCCGGTTCCTCACAATCTAAAAAGGAGCAAGTGAGGAAACATGCAGTAGTCTACTTGCAATATGACAAGAGCTCATGCTGATGCAGTAGAAGTTTGGGTTGAAGAGGAATGGGTGGATCTAAGAAATGTTGTGTAGGAAGAATGATTTAGAGGTAGACTGAATGCAAGTGTTGAAAGAGTAATAATAATAATTATGGTATTTGTTAAGCACTTACTATATGTCAGGCACTGTACTAAGCGCTGGGGTGGATACAAGCAAATCAAGTTGGACACAGTCCCTGTCCCACACAGAGCTCACAGGAATCCCCATTTTACAGATGAGGTAACTGAGGCACAGAGAAGTGAAGTGACTTGCCCAAGGTCACACAGCTGACAAGTGGCAGAGCCGGGTTTAGAATCCATGACTTTCTGAATCCCAGGCCTGGGCTCTGTCCACTCGGCCATGCTGCTTCAAGTACAACAATCACCCTGAGGGTATCTAGGACAGAGTGGTTGGTGATATTATTGACCTCTAGACTGTAAGCTCCTCTAGACTGTAAGCTCATTATGGGCACATCACCTCCTATCTAGATCATCCTCAATGGTATTGATTGAGTACTTATTTTGTACAGAACACTGTATTGAGCACTTGGGAGAGTACAATTCAACAGAGTTGGTAGATGTATTCCGTACTCAAAATGCCTTCTTGCTGCTCTCTCTAATTCAGCCTCCTCCACTCTCTTCAGTCCTACCTATATACAACTGCTCTGTTGATCTTTCTGAAGCCCCCTCCTTAAAATCCCTCCAGTGGTAATGTTGTTCTCTCACTCCTACCCATTGGATATAAGGATCCCCACCAGCTGTCTCCATGTCTATCATCTATCCTGTCTTCCAGCTACACTCCATCTTTCACTCTCGACTCCTCCCAAATTTAGGCCATTCTTTCCACATAGAGCTCCCTCTCACCGTAAATCCCCAAATCGAGTCCTTCCTTACAGCTACATTCCAGCTCGCGCTCTTCATTCTTCCCAAATTTATGCCAATCTTTCTCATGGAGCTCCCTCTCCCTGTAAAACCCCCAAATAAAGTCCTTCCTTACCTTCAAAGTTCTCCTAAAAAATCACCTCCTGAAAGAAGTGCTCCGTAATTAATTCCCATCTTCCTGTTGTGTCCTCCCCCAAAACACCTCAGCATTCAGGTGTAATTCTGTGTATCTAGTTGGCTACTTTTGTTTTATCACTTGTGTCTAATAATACTAATAATTGTGGCATTTGGTAAGTACTTACTATGTGCCAAGCATTGAACTAAACACCGGAGGAGATACAAGATCAGGTCCCACATAAGGCTCACTGTATAAGTAGGAGGGAGAACAGGTATTGACTCCCCATTTTGCAAATGAAGGAACTGAGGCACAGAGAAGTTAAATGACTTCCCCCAAGTCAACCAGCATGCAAGTGGAGAAGCTGAAATTAGAACCCAGGCCCCTTCTCTTTCCACTAGGCCATTACTCTCTCTTAACCATTGTATGTTTGCAACTTGTGTCTGTTTTCCTCTGTTAGAGTGGAAACTCCTTGAGGATAGGCACTGTGTCATTTTCTTCTACAGTGAGTTCCCAAGTTCTTTAAGGTGCTCGATAAATGCTGCAGCTACTGCTGCTGATGGGTCTCATCTGGGATGTCCCAAAAGAAGCCAGAGGAGAGGGAATTTACAAAGATCTGATCTGATTTGGTTACAGAAGTGAAAGACAATGTACTTTTGTCCATCTGAATCCTGAAGTGTCACATAAAGAACAACTGGCTTATTCATTTGTAAATTTTCCCACTGAGACTCATTTCAGATTATTCTCAGAGGTTTTCAGTGGGGTTTCTTCTGAGAAGTCATTTGGCTTAAATGTAAACCCAGGATTTTCTAGCCCACTAATGCTGGGAAGCAGCATAGCATAGTGGATAGAGCATGGGCCTAGGAGTGAGAAGGTCATGGGTTCTAATCCAGGCTCTTCCACTTGGGCAAGTCCTTTCACTTCTCTGTGCCTCAGTTACCTCATCTGTAAAATGTGGATTAAGACTGTGAGCCCCATGTGGGCCAGGGACTGTGTCCAATCTGATTTCCTTGAATCTACCACCAGAGTTTAGAATAGTGCCTGGAACATAGTAAGCATTTAACAAATACCAAAATTATCATTATTATTATCATTATTATTATTATTCATCAGGGGGCCTCACAACCTCCTGTTGATATCGAAGGGAATGCATCAGTCACAGGTCTCAGCCCTGACTCTACTGAAGGCAGGGAACATGGTGTTTTTGAGTTCTAGTTTCCAATTCTAAATCAGAGCACCGTCATTCTCTCTGGTGCTCCTTGTGATTCTTCTCTGTTCTTGGCCTCACAGCTGGCAAATCAAACCCAAAAGAAGCTGACAGTTTTTCAATCTCAATGACTTGGCAAAACCAAAATGAATCAAGCTTCTAAGCTAAAATAAACAACAGTTTGCAACCCTGAGGGGAACAAGGAGCCAGGGCCGGCAGCAGAAACCTGAGGATTCTCTTTTCTTTGAACTGGAAACCATCTTTTGCATAACCTATCTTTTTCGGGCCATTCCCTGATCCGCAGTAAAAATTCTTAGTGGGGTATGGAATTCTCCTGCCAGATTCTCAAAGGAGAAGGATTCACTTTTAGAAACAACCTCTGATAGGGTGCTTTAATCCTCTCCTTCTTGCCTTCCCCAAGCCCACCATCAAGCATCTATTCATAGCTTGCATTTGACCAGGATGCTGTGCTAAAAATGTTTAGTACCTAAGAATACCGTAGAAGAGAAGATACTTTGCATATCATGTTGAGATCTTGGCCAACCCACAGCAAGATGCCACTTTGCTAAATAAAACCTTTGGTCTCCTAACTGCTGATAAATGAATTATGCTTTTCAGTCTTACAAAAACTCCAGCTTAATATTAGTGGAAATCCGGTGGAAAAGATTCATTCATTCATTCAATCAATCGCATTTATTGAGTGCTTACTGTGTGCAGAGCACTGTGCTAAGCGCTTGGGAAGTACAAGTTGGCAACATATAGAGACGTTCCCTACCCAACAATGGGCTCACAGTCTAAAAGGGGGAGACAAACAACAAAACAAAACATGTGGACAGGTGTCAAGTCGTCAGAATAAATAGAAGTAAAGCTAGATGCACATCATTAACAAAATAAATAGAATAGTAAATCTGTACAAGTAAAATAAATAGAGTAATAAATCTGTACAAACATATATACAGGTGCTGTGGGGAAGGGAAGGATGTAGGGCGGGGGAGTGGGGGGGGGAGAGGAAAGAGGGGGCTCAGTCTGGGAAGGCCTTCTGGAGGAGGTGAGCTCTCGGTAGGGCTTTGAAGGGAGGAAGAGAGCTAGCTTGGTGGATGTACAGAGGGAGGGCATTCCAGGCCAGGGGAGGACGTGGGCCGGGGGTCAACGGCGGGACAGGCGAGAACGAGGTACAGTGAGGGGGTTAGCGGCAGAGGAGCGGAGGGTATGGGTTGGGCTGTAGAAGGAGAGAAGGGAGGTGAGGTAGGAGGGGGCGAGGTGATGGACAGCCTTGAAGCCGAGAGTGAGGAGTTTTTGCCTGATGCGTAGGTTGACTGGTAGATGATCATCAACCTCAGTATTTATTGAGCACCTGTGGTGAGAAGGGCAGTCCACTAGGCACTTGGGAATATGGAGGGAAAAGACCCTGTCCTGGGCATAGAATCTAATGTGGGTATGCAGGCACAGAGAGGACACATGCAATGAGAACAAAAGGTATGGCAAAAGTAAAAATAATAACAATATTTGTTAAGTGTTTACTATTCATTCATTCAATTGTATTTATTGAGCGCTTACTGTGTGCAGAGCACTGTACTAAGCGCTTGGGAAGTACAAATCAGCAACATGTGCCAAAGCACTGTTTTAAGCACTGGGGTAGAGATAAGATAATCAGGTTGTCCCACGTGGGGCTTTCAGTCTTAATCCCCATTTTATAGATGAGGTAACTGAGGCCCTGAGAAGTGAAGTGACTTGCCCAAAGTCACAGCTGATAAGTGGCGGAGTCGGGCTTAGAACCCATGACCTCTGATTTCCAAGTCCGTGCTCTTGCCACTAAGCCAAACTGCTTCAAGGCAATCAAATCAGACAGTGATTTGACAGTCCCTGTCAAAGCAGCATGACCTAGTAGTGGAAAGATTACGGCCCTGGAAGTTGGAGGTCCTGGGTTCTCATCCCAGTTCTGCTGCATGTCCGCTGTGTGACCTTGGGCAAGTCACTTAACTTCTCAGTGTCTCAGTTACTTCATCTGTAAAATGAGGATTAAGACTGTGAGCCCCCTGTGGGATAGGGACTCTGTACAATCTGATTAGCTTGTATCTACCCTAGTGCTTAGAACAGCATTTGGCACATAATGAGGACTTAACAGGTACCAAAATCATTATATGACTCACAGAAAAGATCATGAATAAACAGATTAGGCAAACCAATGTATGCAAAAGTGCTAAGGGAGGCTGTTAGCATGACATAACCAGGGTGGAGGATAATAACCAGAGAAATACCTCTCGAAGGAGTTAGCTTTTGAGAAGGGCTTCGAAAGAAGAAAGTCTAGGTTTGGCTGGTTTGAGAGGGATGGGTATACACAGTGGGTCAGAGAAAGGACACTTGTGTCTCCCTTGTCCTCCAGGCTCCCTCCAGTTGTGGCTCAATCTCTCTCCTACCATTCCTCTCCAAACTCCTTGAGAGAGTTGTCTCCACCACCCATCTCCACTTTCCTCCAATGCTTTCCCCGATCCCCTCCAATCTGATTTCCTCCTTCATTTCACATAAACTGCCCTCTCTAAAGTCATCAAAGACCTTCTTCTTGCTAAATCACTTCTACTCTATCCTAATCCTCCTCACCCTTTCAGCTGCCTTCAACACTGTGGATCAACGCCTTCTCCTATAAACATCAACTAACCTTGGCTTCATTGACACTGTCCTCTTCTTTTTCTCCTCCTATCTCTCTGAACACTCATTCTCAGTCTCCTTTGCATGTTCCTCCTCTGCCTCCCACCCTCTGACAGTGGGGGTCCTTCTAAGCTCAGTTCTGCATTCCCTTCTGTTCTCCTTCTACACCCACTCATTTACTCCCAAGGCTTTACACGTATGATTCCCAAATTTACCCCTCCAAACCTGCCCGCTCTCCTTCTCTGCAGTCTTGCATTTCTGCCTGCCTTCAGGACATCTCTACCTGGATGTCTCACTGACACCTTAAACTTAACATGTCCAAAACTGAATTTCTCATCTTCCCACCCTGTTCTCCCCTCGCTGTGCTATTACTGTAGCTAATGCCGTTATCCTCCCTCCCTCACCAGCCCAGAGCCTCGGCATTATCCCCAACTCATCTCTCTCTTACGACCCACACAGTCGATCTGTTACAAAATCCTGTCTGCTCTACCTTCACAACATTGCTAAAATCCACACCTTCCTCTCCATCCAAACTGCTATTACATTGATCCAAGCACTTATCTTACCCACTCTCACTAGTGGGTCAGCCTCCCTGCCTGCTGTCTCTCCCTACTCCAGTCCATACTTCACTCTGCTGACTGGATCACTTTTCTAAAAAAAAAACTTCAGTCCACATCTCTCCACTCCTCAAGAGCCTCCAGTGGTTATCCATCCACTTCCACATCAAACAGAAACTCCTTCTCAGTGGCTTTAAAGCACTCAATCAGCTTGCTCCCTTTTATCTTATTGTAGCAAGAAGTGTGGCTCAGTGGACAGAGCATGGGCTTTGGAGTCAGAGGTCATGGGTTCAAATCCCAGCTCCGCCAATTGTCAGCTGTGTGACTTTGGGCAAGTTACTTAACTTCTCTGTGCCTCAGTTACCTCATCTATAAAATGGGGATTAAGACTGTGAACCCCCTGTGGGACAACCTGATCACCTTGTAACCTCCCCAGCACTTAGAACAGTGCTTTGCACATAGTAAGCGCTTAATAAATGCCATCATTATTATTATTTATTATTATTATCTCTTACTACAGTCCAGCCTGAACACTTTGTTCCTCTGGAGCCAGCTTGCTCACTGTGCCTTTATCTCTTCTATCTCACTGTCGACCCCTTTCCCAAGTCCTCCCTCTGGCCTGGACCGTCTTCCCCCTTCTTATAAGACAGACCACCACTCTCCCCACCTTCAAAGCCTTATTAAAATAGCATCTTTTTCCAAGAGGCTTTTCCCAGCTAGGCTCTCAATTCCCCTATTTCCTCTCACATCTGCATCTACTAGGCACTTGGATCTGTAACCTTCAAGCTCACGATATTCACCTCACTTTCTGCCCTCTAGCACTTTTGTATATATCCATAATTTCATTCATTCATTCATTCATTCAATTCTATTTACTGAACACTTACTGTGTGCAGAACACTGTACTAAATGCTTGGGAGAGTACGATAGAACAATAAACAAACATTCCCTGCCCACAACGAGCTTACATATTTATACTAATATCTGTCTCCTCCTCTAGATTGTGAGCTTGCTGTGGGGAGGGAACGTGTCTACCAACTCTGTAGTATTGTACTCTCCCAAGCTCTTTTTACAGTGCTTTGTATACAGTAAGTGGTCAATAACTGCCATTGATTGATTAACTGATTAATTTCAGGACAGGTGGACAGGGCTACCCAAATGGTAGGAGACTCAATACTCTGAAATAAGTGTCCAGGATTGGCGTATCTCATATATTTCATCAAGGGGCCTCATTTCCCCCCATTTGTTAAATCACATTTTCTGTATCACTTTTAATGATCCCAGCACTTATCCTATCCTACCTTGACTACTGGCATCAGCCTCCTCACTGATCTCCCTGCCTCCTGTCTCTCCTCATCCCGAGTCCTTACTTCACTCTGCTGCCTGAATCATTTTTCTAAAGAAAAATTCAGTGCTCTTCTCCCCACTCCTCAAGAACCTCCATTGGTTGCCCCGAACACCTCCGCATCAAATAGAAACTGCTTACCATTGGCTCTAAAGCACTCAATCACCTTGCCCCTTCTTACCTGACTTCCTGCTACAACCCAGACGGCACATTTCATTCCTGTAACGTCAGCCTACTCAGTCACTGTACCTTAATCCTGTCTATCTCGCTGCTGACCCCTTGTCTACATCCTCCCTCTGGTCTGGAACTCCCTCCACCTTCATAAATGTCAGATCACCTTCCAGGTCTTATTAAAATCACATATTTTCCAAGAAGCCTTCCTCAACTAAGTTCTCATTGCCTTAACCACTCTCCTTTCTACATCACCTATGCACTTGAATCTGTCCCCTTAAATACCTGATATTCACCCCAATCTCAGCAGCACAGCACCTATCTAATGTACAAATCCATATTTTACTTTAATGACTGTCTTCTCGTCTAGACTGCAAGCTCTTTGTGGATGGATAGCATGTCCACCAACTCTGTTGTATAGTACTTTCCCAAGAGATTAGTGCAGTGCTCTGCACACACAGTGTTCAATAAATATCATTGATTGATTGATTGATTGATATTAACAGAAAAACACTCTTTTGTCAGACTAGAGACTAGAGAAATAAACCCGAACAGCATAAATGCTGCTCGATTTTGAAAATTGTCTTTTCTTTAACTGGCTTCAGGTTGCACTGACCTTGAGGGCTTCTGAAAGATTGACCAGTTTTTACTCAAGAATAATTTTTCTCTGCCTCTTATGTAGGTTATGTTGGTCCATTTCCTGGCAGCTGAATACACTATGCTTCTTTATGAAGTTATCTTGGGCAGCCTAGTTAACTGCCAATCAGAGTAAAAAAACACAGGCTTTTAGCTCAGGCAGTCAGCTTACCATTCTATCCAACAGGAACATATTTTCTTCCCTGCAATCTTCAAATAAAACATCAAAGTAAAACCAAGCCACCAGGAAAGAGCAGAGTGCCATGAAGCACTGTATGTACGTAATGATAACGTACTTGAAAAGAACTGTTCAGTTTGTGACTCCTGAAAATGACTTTTCTCTTTAATTGTCAGACAGAACTCCTTGAAAAGCCCATCATTCAGATAATAGCCAGATTCCTGCAAATGAGAATCCTGTAACCAGGTGGGTCCCTGGAAATTCAGAGACCCTCCTCCAGCAGCTCTATATTGCCTTCAGAGGACAATGGTAATGTAGTTTTATGTTAAAGCCAAAAAAATTGTGTGTGGGGGGAAATATGAGAGAACAGTCATGGGGGCGGGGGTGGGACAGCTTTTAGAACAGGGCGTGACACAAAGTAAGCACTTAGTACCATTAAAAAAGAAAATCTCACAACAATCCCCTGCCACACAAGCGGTGGCCTTAAATATCAACAGTCAGTCAGCCATTTTTATTGAATGCTCATTATACACAGAGCACTACGAAGCACTTGAGAGAGTGCAATATAATAATACAAAAAATACATTCCCTGCCCACAGCAAGCTTACAGTCTAGAGGGGAGATGAGCTTTAAAGCACAGGCAAGAAACTTGGTCAAAACTAAAGACTTTTCAGCAATGCCTCGGCTGTATGACCTATGGTCATACACTACACAAACTGAGCTTTCCCTTCCTCCCGCATAAAGGGCTGAATCAACCCACCAGAGGCTGAAATTTCCAGTTCCAGAGAGTCTGGGTATTTTGCAGCTAATGGGCAGACCACTAAGGTTTTTCTTCCAGAAGTACAACCAACCACTCTTCTTAGATACAGTCTCAAATAGAGATGCCCAGGCTTGCATTAGGAGCAACTTAAATTCCAACTATGTTGAAAGAGAATATTCCTGTTTGAACTTCCTAAACACTCACGAGACACTCTATTTCAGCAATATGCAACCCATAATAATAATAATGATGGCATTTGTTAAGCACTTACAATGTGCAAAGCACTGTTCCAAGTGCTGGGGGGCGGGGGGATACAAGGTGATCAGGTTGTCCCACGTGGGGCTCACAGTCTTAATCCCCATTTTACAGATGTGGTAATTGAGGCTCAGAGAAGTTAAGTGACTTGCTCAAGGTCACACAGCAGATGTGGCAGAGCTGGAATTAGAACCCATGACCTCTGGCTCCCAAGCCCGGGCTCTTTCCACTGAGCCACGCGACTTTTCTGCACCACAGCCATGCCCTTTTGTTTTCTAAATGCAGACATTGTGGAAGGGAATAAGTCTGCTTATTGTACTGTATTCTCCCAAGCTCTTAGTACAGTGTTCTGCACATGGTATGTGCTCAATAAATATGATTGAGTGAATGAATGAATGAATGAATGAATGAAACTAAAAGCTCCCTGAGGGTAAGAACAGTGTCTACCAACTTCGCTGTATTGTTTTCTCCCAAGTGTTTAGTATAGTGCTCTGCACAAAGTAAATACTATATAAATGACATCGATTGATTGAAGAACATCCCAATTACACAGCTCTTTTGAAGAGGACCAGCATGTCCTAGGGGAAAGAGCCCAAGCGTGGGAGTCAGAGCACCTGGATTCTAATCCAGGCTACACCGCTTACCTGCTGTGTGACTTTGGGCAAGTCACAGCTTTTTTGTGCTTCAGTTTCCTCAGCTGCAAAATGGGGATTCAGTACTCGTTCATCCCACACACCCAATCTGTCACCAAAACCTGCCGGTCTCACCTCCACAACATCGCCAAGATTCGCCCTTTCCTCTCCATCCAAACCTTTACCTTGCTGGTTCAATCTCTCATCCTACCCCAACTGGATTACTGCATCAGCCTCCTCTCTGATCTCCCATCCTCCTGTCTCTCCCCACTTCAGTCTATACTTCACTCTGCTGCCCAGATCATCTTTGTGCAGAAATGCGCTGGGCATGTTACTCCCCTCCTCAAAAATCTCCAGTGGCTGCCTGTCAACCTATGAATCAAGCATAAACTCCTTACTCATGGCTTCAAGGCTCTCCATCACCTCGCCCCCTCCAACCTCACCTCCCTTCTCTCCTTCTACAGCCCAGCCCGCACCCTCTGCTCCTCTGCCACTAACCTCCTCACTGTACCTCATTCTCGCCTGTCCCGCCACCAACCCCCAGCCCACGTCCTTCCCCTGGCCTAGAATGCCCTCCCTCCACACATCCACCAAGCTAGCTCTCTTCCTCCCTTCAAAACCCTACTGAGAGCTCACCTCCTCCAGGAGGCCTTCCCGTACTGAGCCCCCTTTTTCCTCTCCTCCTCCCCATACCCCCCACCCCACCTCCTTCCCCTCCCTACAGTACTTGTATAGATATTTGTACAGATCTATTACTCTATTTTACTTGTACATGGTTATTATTCTATTTATTTTGTTAATGATGTGCATAATAGCTTTAATTCTATTTGTTCTGACAATGTTGACACCTGTCTACATGTTTTGTTTTGTTGTCTGTCTCCCCCTTCTAGACTGTGAGCCCATTATTGGGTAGGGACCATCTCTATATGTTGCCAACTTGTACTTCCCAAGCGCTTAGGACAGTGCTCTGCACACAGTAAGCGTTCAATAAATACGATTGAATGAATGAATGAATGAATCCCCATTTTGCAGTTGAGGAAACCGTGGCACAAAAAAGTTAAGTGACTTGTCCAAGGTCACATAGCAGGTATGTGGTGGAGCAGGGATCAGAACCCAGATCCTCTGATTCCAAGGCCTGTGCTCTTTCCACTAGGCCACAAAGCTTCCCAACAATGCATAGGAACAATGCAAAATTGTTTATCCTGATACAAAATTGAAAGAAAAAAGACATGTTGCAGCTACTATGGTGTTTGAGTGAACCTAAGAAGGCTGTGGCTATTTCAAGCCACTTTAAGCAACCCATCACCTCTAGCCATTGGCATACCTTCATTTGCTGGGATCCCCTGGCAGAGAAGTGCACGTAGCTAGCTGGGACCCTGTATCACCCCAGAGGCTGAAGACCAATGCTAGTTGTAGATAGTCTGTTCCAGCCTCTCCACAATTTTCAATGATGACTAAATATGTAATATGTTCTCAGGCCTATAAATAAAGACCATAGGCTTAACACCTCAGTTTATTCTGGAAATGGAAATACAATGGAGGAGGGGGAAAAAAAATCTGCTGACAATTTTAGAATCAGTGAAGGCCTGGAACAGATTAGAAATAATCATTTGGTTACTTTTTTAGGCTCTATTATAATTTCATCCCCTCTAGAGAGACTGCAATGCCTTCCTGTCTACCTTTAAGCTCCTTGTTGATGGCAATCGTCTATACCTTCTCTGTTGTACTCTCCCAAGTGCATAGTACAGTGCTGTGCTCGCAGTAAGCGCTCAATAAATACCACTGATTCATTGATTGGTCCATCTTTCTCGGCTTTGGTAAGGAATAGCTGATGCCGAAGAAATGTTTCTCTTTGGTTCAAAAGATCAGGAATCGTGCTTTTGTGTCCTTAGTGGGCCAGGCACCTAAAGAGGTTGCTTCATAGCAACAGAGTCTAGCTGCATTGCTCTGTTTATGTTTTCTTTCCCTTCTAGGGCCTCGGGACTGTCCTTCAGCCAAAGTATATTATACCATACTGAGCAGGAACGCTTGACTGAAAAATGACAGTAGTTTTAGGGGAGGCTCCTGCTTGAACTGTGTTCATTTTGGACATGAGAGTTGAGGTAGTTGTTTCCCCACTTGAAGAAGGTCCCTCGGGCTTTTCCTGGAAGGGGCCGTGTTGGGGTGAGTTTAGAATTCAACTCTCCAGCTTTGAAGGGAAAGCTTTCACCATCCGACCATTTCTGATACCATCCTGATGCAGACCCATGGTCTGCCCAACACTGCACTGTCTCCGACTGCCCTCGTGGACATTCATCCAACATCCATTATGTTGGAAGCCTGTCTTGGGGTTGGGAGTGACCAATCAACAGATTGATGGTATTTATTGAGTGTTTACTGCGTGCAGAACACTGTACTAAGTGCTCGGGAGAGTACAATATATCAGAGTTGGTAGACACATTCCTTGCCCACAAAGAGCTTACAGCGTAGAGGGAAATGTGTGTGGAGCACCATACTAAGTGATTGGAAAGTACAATTCGGTAACAAATAGAAACAATCCCTACCCAACCATGGGCTCACAGTATAGAAGGGGGAGACGGACAACAAAACAAAGCAAGTAGACAGGTATCAATAACATACTAAAATCCTGTCTCCTCCAGGGACCCTACCCTGACCAACCACTCATCTGCCCACCCTATTCTCCCTCCCTTCCACGTCACCTACGCACTTGGATCTGAGCTTTTGTGGGCAGGGAATGTGTCTATTTATTATTATATTCATTCAATCTTACTTATTGAGCGCTTACTGTGTGCAGAGCACTGTACTAAGTGCTTGGAGAGTATAATTCAGCAATAAAGAGAGACAATCCCTGCCCACACCAGGCTTACAGTCTTGTGCTCTTCCAAGTGCTTAGTCCAGTGCTTTGCACATAGTAAGTGCTCAGTAAATATGATTGAATGAATGAATGAACACCCCAAAGGTTGATATTCACCTCACTCCCACTACAGCACTATTCACATACTCTGTTGCTTCTCCCCTACCTGCAATTTATTTAATGTCTCTCTGCCCTGGAGGATTGTCAGTAAGCCCCCTGAGGGCAGGAATCTCATCTTCCAGCTACATTATATTCTTGGGCAACTCACTTAACTTCTCTGTGCCTCGAGTTCCCTCATCTGTAAAATCGGGATTAAGACTTTGAGCCTCATGTGCAACAGTGACTCTGTCCAACCTGATTAGCTTGTATCTACCCCAGTGCTTAGAATGATGATGATGGCATTTATTAAGCACTTACTATGTGCAAAGCACTGTTCTAAGTGCTGGGGAGGTTACAAGGTCATCAGGTTGTCCCACAGGGAGCTCACAGTCTTCATCCCCATTTGACAGATGAGGTAACTGAGGCACAGAGAAGTTAAGTGACTTGCCCAAAGTCACACTGCAGACAAGTGGTGGAGCCGGGGTTTGAACCCATGACCTCTGACTCCAAAGCCTGTGCTCTTTCTACTGAGCCACGCTGCTTCTCTGCTTAGAACAGTGACTGGCACATAGTAAGCACTTCTCAAATACCATAATTATTATTATTATAATTATTAGAACAAGTCAACAGTGGACTGTAAGTTTCAAGAGGGCAAGGATGTGTCTGCCAACTCTAGTTGGCAGAAGCAATATGGCTTAGTGGCAAGAGCATGGGTTTGGGAGTCAGAGATTGTGGGTTCTAATCCCTGCTCTGCCACTTGTCAACTGTGTGACTGGGCAATTAACTTTTCTGGTGCCTCAGTTACCTCATCTCTAAAATGGGGATTAAGACTGTGAGCCACATGTGGGACAACGTGATAACCTTGTCTCTACCCCAGCAATTACAGCAGTGCTTGGCAAATAGTAAGTGCTTAACAAACACCATTATTATTATTATCATTATTATTAGTGCACTTTCCCAAGGGTTTAATACAGTGCTCCGCACATAGCAAGCTTTCAAGGTAACACCGCTGATTGTCTGATTAGGTGCGGGAGAAGAAAGGGGTAGGGCCAGGCCTCCTATCTCCTCTTCCTCTTTCCTTCTCCTCCTCTTCCTTTCTCCTCCTCCTCCTCCTTTCTACTCTTTCTCTCTCTTCCTTTCTCCTCCTTTCTCCTTCTCCTCCTCTCCCTTTCTCCTCTTCCTCTCTCTTCCTTTCTGCTCCTCCTCCTCTCCTCCTCCTCCTCCTCCTCTCCTCCTCCTCCTTTCTCCTCCTCCTCCTTTCTCCTCCTCTCTCTTCCTTTCTCCTCCTCCTACTCCTCTCCCTTTCTCCTCCTCCTCCTTTCTCCTCCTCTTTCTTCCTTTCTCCTCCTCCTCCTTTCCCCTCCTCCTCCTCCTCTCTACTCTTCCTCCCTTCCTTTCTCCTCCTCCTCTCCCTTTCTCCTCCTCTCCTCCTCCTCATCCTCTCCTTCTCCTTTCTCCTTCTCCTCCTCTCTCCTCCTCCCTCTTCCTTTCTCCTCCTCTCTCCTCCTCCCTCTTCATTTATCCTCCACCTCTCTTTTTCTCGTCCTCCTCCTCCATTCTCTTCCTTCTCCTTTCTCATCCTCCTCCTCCATTCTCTTCCTTCTCCTTTGTCATCCTCCTCCTCCTTTCTACTCCTCATTTCCTCCTTTCTACTCCTCCTCTCTTCCTTTATCCTCCTCCTCCTCTCCCTTTCTCCTCCTCTCCTCCGCCTCCTCTTTCCTTTCTCCTCCTCTCCTCCTCCTCCTCTCTCTTCCTTTCTCCTCCTCCTTTTTCCTCCTCCTCTCCCTTTCTCCTCCTCCCTCTTTCTTTCTCCTCCTGCTCCTCTCCTCCTTTCTCCTCCTCTCCCTTTATCTTCCTCCTCCTCCATTCTCTTCCTTCTCCTTTCTCCTCCTCCTTTCTCTCCTCGTCTCCCTTTCTCCTCTTCCTCCTCTCCCTTTCTCCTCCTCTCTCTTCCTTTCTCCTCCTCCTCTCTTCCTTTATCCTCCTCCTCCTCCCTTTCTTTCTCCTTCTTCTCCTCTCCTTCTCCTTTCTCCTCCTCCTCCTTTCTCCTCCTCCTCCTTTCTCCTCCTCCTACTCCTTTCTCCTTTCTCCTCCTCCTTTCTCCTTTCTCCTCCTCCTCCTTTCTCCTTCTCCTGCTTTCTCCTCCTCTCTCCTCCTTTCTCCTCCTCTCTCCTCCTTTCCTCTCCTCCTTTCTTCTCCTCCTCC
This sequence comes from Tachyglossus aculeatus, assembly GCF_015852505.1. NCBI lineage: Eukaryota > Metazoa > Chordata > Mammalia > Monotremata > Tachyglossidae > Tachyglossus > Tachyglossus aculeatus. The sequence goes on along the minus strand of NC_052069.1, from coordinate 104,586,002 downwards.
TCTCTCCTCCTGCTTTCTCCTCTCTCCTCCTTCTTTCTCCTCTCTCCTCCTCCACCTTTCTCCTCCTCCTCCTCCTCTCCCTTTCTCCTCCTCTCCTCCTCCTCCTCTCTCTTCCTTTCTCCTCCTCCTTTCTCCCCCTCCTTTCTCCTCCTCCTCCTTTCTCCTTTCTCCTTTCTCCTCCTCCTCCTTTCTCCTTTCTCCTCCTCCTCCTTTCTCCTTTCTCCTCCTCCTCCTTTCTCCTTTCTCCTCCTCCTCCTTTCTCCTTCTCCTGCTTTCTCCTCCTCTCTCCTCCTTTCTCCTCCTCTCTCCTCCTTTCTTCTCCTCCTCCTCTCTCCTTTCTCCTCCTCCTGCTTTCTCCTCTCCTCCTCCACCTTTCTCCTCCTCCTCCTCTCCCTTTCTCCTCTTCTCCTCCTCCTCCTCCTCTCTCTTCCTTTCTCCTCTCCTTCTCCTCCTTTCTCCTCCTCCTCCTTTCTCCTCCTCCCTCTTTCTTTCTCCTCCTCCTCCTCTACTTCTCCTTTCTCCTCCTCTCCCTTTCTCTTCCTCCTCCTCCATTCTCTTCCTTCGCCTTTCTCCTCCTCCTTTCTCCTCCTCCTCCTCCTTTCACTCCTGGTCTCCCTTTCTCCTCCACCTCTTCCCCCTTCCTCCTTTCTTCTCCTCCTCCTCTCTCCTCCTGCTTTCTCCTCTCTCCTCCTTCTTTCTCCTCTCTCCTCCTCCACCTTTCTCCTCCTCCTCCTCCTCTCCCTTTCTCCTCCTCTCCTCCTCCTCCTCTCTCTTCCTTTCTCCTCCTCCTTTCTCCCCCTCCTTTCTCCTCCTCCTCCTTTCTCCTTTCTCCTTTCTCCTCCTCCTCCTTTCTCCTTTCTCCTCCTCCTCCTTTCTCCTTTCTCCTCCTCCTCCTTTCTCCTTTCTCCTCCTCCTCCTTTCTCCTTCTCCTGCTTTCTCCTCCTCTCTCCTCCTTTCTCCTCCTCTCTCCTCCTTTCTTCTCCTCCTCCTCTCTCCTTTCTCCTCCTCCTGCTTTCTCCTCTCCTCCTCCACCTTTCTCCTCCTCCTCCTCTCCCTTTCTCCTCTTCTCCTCCTCCTCCTCCTCTCTCTTCCTTTCTCCTCTCCTTCTCCTCCTTTCTCCTCCTCCTCCTTTCTCCTCCTCCCTCTTTCTTTCTCCTCCTCCTCCTCTACTTCTCCTTTCTCCTCCTCTCCCTTTCTCTTCCTCCTCCTCCATTCTCTTCCTTCGCCTTTCTCCTCCTCCTTTCTCCTCCTCCTCCTCCTTTCACTCCTGGTCTCCCTTTCTCCTCCACCTCTTCCCCCTTCCTCCTCCTCTCTCTTCCTTTCTCCTCCTCCTCTCTTCTTTTCTCCTCCTCCTCCTCTACTTCTCCTTTCTCCTCCTCTCCCTTTCTCTTCCTCCTCCTCCATTCTCTTCCTTCGCCTTTCTCCTCCTCCTTTCTCCTCCTCCTCCTCGTTTCACTCCTGGTCTCCCTTTCTCCTCCTCCTCTTCTCCCATTCTCCTCCTCTCTCTTCCTTTCTCCTCCTCCTCTCTTCCTTTCTCCTCCTCCTCTTCTCCTTCTCCTTTCTCCTCCTCCTCTCTCCTCCTCCTCCTCTCCCTTTCTCCTCCTCTCTTCCTCCTCTCTCTTCCTTTCTCCTCCTCCTTTCTCCTTTCTCCTCCTCCTCCTCTTTTCTCCTTCTCCTGCTTTCTCCTCCTCTCTCCTCCTTTCTCCTCCGCTCTCCTCCTTTCTTCTCCGCCTCCTCTCTCCTCCTCCTTTCTCTTTTCTCCTCCTCCTGCTTTCTCCTCTCTCCTCCTCCACCTTTCTCCTCCTACTCCTCTCCCTTTCTCCTCCTCTCCTCCTCTCTCTTCCTTTCTCCTTCTCTCCTCCTCCTCCTTTCTCCTCCTCCCTCTTTCTTTCTCCTCCTCCTCCTCTACTTCTCCTTTCTCCTCCTCTCCCTTTCTCTTCCTCCTCCTCCATTCTCTTCCTTCGCCTTTCTCCTCCTCCTTTCTCCTCCTCCTCCTCCTTTCACTCCTGGTCTCCCTTTCTCCTCCACCTCTTCCCCCTTCCTCCTCCTCTGTCTTCCTTTCTCCTCCTCCTCTCTTCCTTTCTCCTCCTCCTCCTCTACTTCTCCTTTCTCCTCCTCTCCCTTTCTCTTCCTCCTCCTCCATTCTCTTCCTTCGCCTTTCTCCTCCTCCTTTCTCCTCCTCCTCCTCCTTTCACTCCTGGTCTCCCTTTCTCCTCCTCCTCTTCTCCCATTCTCCTCCTCTCTCTTCCTTTCTCCTCCTCCTCTCTTCCTTTCTCCTCCTCCTCTTCTCCTTCTCCTTTCTCCTCCTCCTCTCTCCTCCTCCTCCTCTCCCTTTCTCCTCCTCTCTTCCTCCTCTCTCTTCCTTTCTCCTCCTCCTTTCTCCTTTCTCCTCCTCCTCCTCTTTTCTCCTTCTCCTGCTTTCTCCTCCTCTCTCCTCCTTTCTCCTCCTCTCTCCTCCTTTCTTCTCCGCCTCCTCTCTCCTCCTCCTTTCTCTTTTCTCCTCCTCCTGCTTTCTCCTCTCTCCTCCTCCACCTTTCTCCTCCTACTCCTCTCCCTTTCTCCTCCTCTCCTCCTCTCTCTTCCTTTCTCCTCCTCCTTTCTCCCACTCCTTTCTCCTCCTCCTCCTTTCTCCTTTCTCCTCCTCCTCCTTTCTCCTTCTCCTGCTTTCTCCTCCTCTCTCCTCCTTTCTCCTCCTCTCTTCTCCTTTCTTCTCCTCCTCCTCTCTCCTCCTCCTTTCTCCTTTTTCCTCCTCCTGCTTTCTCCTCTCTCCTCCTCCACCTTTCTCCTCCTCCTCCTCTCCCTTTCTCCTCCTCTCCTACTCCTCCTCCTCTCCCTTTCTCCTCCTCTCCTACTCCTCCTCTCTCTTCCTTTCTCCTCCTCCTTTCTCCTCCTCCCCTCCTCCTCCTCTTTCTTCCTTTCTCCTCCTCCTTTCTCCTCCTCCTCCTCTCCCTTTCATCTCCTTTCCTCCTCCTCCTCTCTCTTCCTTTCTCCTCCTCCTCCTCTCCTTCTCTTTTCTTCTCCTCCTTTCTCCTCCTCCCTCTTCCTTTTTACTTCTCCTCCTCTCCTTCTCCTTTCTCCTCCTCCTCTCTCCTCCTCCTCCTCTCCCTTTCTCCTCCTCTCCTCCTCCTCTCTCTTCCTTTCTCCTCCTCCTCTTCTCCTTCTCCTTTCTCCTCCTCCTCTCTCCTCCTCCTCCTCTCCCTTTCTCCTCCTCTCCTCCTCCTCTCTCTTCCTTTCTCCTCCTCCTTTCTCCTTTCTCCTCCTCCTCCTCTTTTCTCCTTCTCCTGCTTTCTCCTCCTCTCTCCTCCTTTCTCCTCCTCTCTCCTCCTTTCTTCTCCTCCTCCTCTCTCCTCCTCCTTTCTCCTTTCTCCTCCTCCTGCTTTCTCCTCTCTCCTCCTCCACCTTTCTCCTCCTCCTCCTCTCCCTTTCTCCTCCTCTTTTACTCCTCCTCTCTCTTCCTTTCTCCTACTACTTTCTCCTCTGCCCCTCATCCTCCTCTTTCTTCCTTTCTCCTCCTCCTCCTCTCCTTCTCCTCCTTTCTCCTCCTCCTTCTCTCTCCTCCTCCCTCTTCATTTCTCCTCCTCTCTCCTACTCTTCCTCTCTTCCTTTCTCCCCCTCTCTCCTCCTCTTCCTCTCTTCCTTTCTCCTCCTCCTCACCCTTTCTCTTCCTCCTCCTCATTCTCTCCTCCTCCCTCTTCATTTCTCCTCCTCTCTCCTCCTCTTCCTCTCGTCCTTTCTCCTCCTCCTCAACCTTTCTCTTCCTCCTCATCCATTCTCTTCCTCCTCCTACTCCTCTCCTCCTCCTCCTTCCTACTCCTCTCTCTTCCTTTCTCCTCCTCCTCTCCCTTTCTCCTCCTCTCTTCCTTTTTCCTCCTCCTTTCTCCCCCTCTTCTCCCTTTCTCCTCCTCTCCTCCTCCTTCTCCTCCTCCTCCTTCTTCTCCTCCTCCTCCTCTCCTTCTCCTCCTCCTCCTCCTTTCTCCTCCTCCTCCTTTCTCCTCCTCCTCCTCCTTTTTCCTCCTCCTCCTTTCTCCTCTCTCCTCGTCCTCTCCCTTTCTCCTCCTCTCCTCCTCCTCCCTCTTCCTTTCTCCTCCTCCTCTCCTTCTCCTCCTTTCTCCTCCTCCTCCTTTCTCCTCTCTCCTCGTCCTCTCCCTTTCTCCTCCTCTCCTCCTCCTCCTCTCTCTTCTTTTCTCCTCGTCCTCTCCTCTTCCTTTCTCCTCCTCCTCCTCTCCTTCTCCTTTCTCCTCCTCCTCGTCTCTCTGCTCCTCCTTTCTCCTCCTCCTCCTCTCTCCTCCGTCTATCTCCTTTCTCCTCCTCCTCTCTCCTCCGTCTATCTCCTTTCTCCTCCTCCTCCACCTTTCTCCTTCTCCTGCTTTCTCTTCCTCTCCTCCTTTCTTCTCCTCCTCCTCTCTCCTCCTCCTCCTTTCTCCTCTCTCCTCGTCCTCTCCCTTTCTCCTCCTCCTTTCTCCTTTCTCCTCCTCCTCCTCCTTTCTCCTCCTCCTCCTTTCTCCTCCTCCTCCTCCTTTTTCCTCCTCCTCCTTTCTCCTCTCTCCTCGTCCTCTCCCTTTCTCCTCCTCTCCTCCTCCTCCCTCTTCCTTTCTCCTCCTCCTCTCCTCCTCCTCCTTTCTCCTCCTCCTCCTTTCTCCTCTCTCCTCGTCCTCTCCCTTTCTCCTCCTCTCCTCCTCCTCCTCTCTCTTCTTTTCTCCTCGTCCTCTCCTCTTCCTTTCTCCTCCTCCTCCTCTCCTTCTCCTTTCTCCTCCTCCTAGTCTCCCTGCTCCTCCTTTCTCCTCCTCCTCCTCTCTTCTCCTTTCTCCTCCTCCTCTCTCCTCCGTCTATCTCCTCTCCCTCTCTCCTCCTCCTCCTCCTTTCTCCTCCTCCTCCTCTCTTCTCCTTTCTCCTCTCTCCTCCTCCTTTCTCCTTTCTCCTCCTCCTCCTCCTTTCTCCTTTCTCCTCCTCCTCCTCCTCCTTTCTCCTCCTCCTTTCTTCTCCTCCTCCTCCTTCTTTCTCATCCTCTTCCTTTCTCATCCTCCTCCTCCTCTCCTTCTTCTCCTTTCTCCTCCTCTCTCCCCCTCCTCCTCTCCATTTCTCCTCCTCGCCCTTTCTCCTCCTCTCCTCCTCCTCTCTTTTCCTTTCTCCTTCCTCTCCTTCTCCTTTCTCCTCTTCCTTCTCCTCTCCTCCTCCTTTCTCCTCCTCTCTCTTCCTCCTCCTCTCCCTTTCTCCTCCTCTCCTCCTCCTCCCTCTTCCTTTCTCCTCCTCCTCTCCTTCTCCTCCTTTCTCCCCCTCCTCCTTTCTCCTCCTCCTTTCTCCTCCTCCTTTCTCCTCCTCCTCCTCCTTTCTCCTCCTCCTCCTTTCTCCTCCTCTCCTCCTTTCTTCTCCTCTCTCCTCCTCCTCCTTTCTCCTCTCTCCTCCTCCTCCTTTCTCCTCCTCTCCTCCTTGCTTCTCCTCTCTCCTCCTCCTCCTTTCTCCTCTTCCTGCTTTCTCCTCTCTCCTCCTCCTTTCTCCTCCTCCTTTCTTCCCCTCCTCCTCCTTCCTCCCTCTCTCCTCCTTTCTTCTCCTCTCTCCTCCTCCTCCTTTCTCCTCTTCCTGCTTTCTCCTCTCTCTCCTCCTCCTCCTTTCTCCTCCTCCTTTCTTCTCCTCCTCCTCCTTCCTCCTTTCTTCTCCTCTCTCCTCCTCCTCCTTTCTCCTCCTCCTGCTTTCTCCTCTCTCCTCCTCTCCTCCTCCTTTCTTCTCCTCCTCCTCCTTCTACTTTCTCATCCTCCTCCTTTCTCCTCCTCCTCCTACTTTCTCATCCTCCTCCTCTCTCCTCCTCCTCCTCTCTTCTCCTCCTTTCTTCTTCTCCTCCTCTTTCTACTTTCTCGTCCTCATCATTTCCCCTCCTCCTCCTTTCTCTTCCTCTCTCCTTCTCCTTTCTCCTCCTCCTTCTCTCTCCTCCTCCTCCTCCTTCTACTTTCTCGTCCTCCTCCTTCTCCTTTCTCCTCCTCCTTTCTCCTCCTCCTCCTTCTCCTCTCCCCTCCTCCTCCTTCTCCTTTCTCCTCCGCCTTTCTCCTCCTCCTCCTTCTCCTCTCCCCTCCTCCTCCCCCTCTCTCCTCCTCCTTCTCATTTCTCCTCCTCCTCCTCCTCTTTTCTCTTCCTATCCTTTTTCCTTCTCCTTTCTCCTCCTCCTTCTCCTCCTCTCTCCTCGTCCTTTCTTCTCCTCCTCCTCCTTCTAGTTTCGCATCCTCCTCCTTTCTCTTCCTTCTTTCTCCTCTCCTCCTCCTTTCTCTTCCTTCTCCTTTCTCCTCCTCTCTCCTCCTCCTTTCTCCTCCTCCCATCTCCTCCTCCTCCTTTCTCGTCCCCCTCCTCCTCTCTCTCCCTTCTTTCTTCTCCTCCTCCTCCTTTCTCCTCCTCCTCCTTTCTCCTCTCCGGCCCCCCCATCCCCCGGTCCCCCGGTCCCCCGGGTCCCCCGCATCCCCGCCCCCGGGTACCACGTGAGGGAACTTCTGTCCTATGGGCGGGGGCGGCGGCGCAAGGAGGGGCCGGCTCGCCCAACGGGGAATTGCATTCAAACCCAGGCGGCGGCGCCGGCGGGGACGGGGGCCCGGGGCCCGGGGCCGCACCCGGACCCGCACCCGCACCCGGACCCGCACCCGGACCCGGCCCGGGACCCAGGGGGGCGGCCCGGCCTCCACCATGCCGGTCAAGAGCAGGTACAACCTGGTGGACGACGGCTGCGACTCCCGGGTCCCGCTGCACAACGAGGAAGCCTTCCGCCACGGCATCCACTTCCAGGCCAAGGTACGGCTTCTAGCCGGGGCCCCCGCTGCCCACCCAAACCGGACCAACCGGCCCTCAGTCGGATTGCCATTCATTCAGTCGGATCCATTGAGCGCTGACCGCGTCACTGATGGGGATGATGATGGTGGCATGTGCTAAGCGCTTACTAGGTGCGCTTAGCGCTGGGGGAATGAATATTTATAATAATAGTAATAATAACGGCATTTATTAAGCGCTTACTATGTGCCACGCACTGTTCTAATCAATCAATCAGTCAATCGTATTTATTGAGCGCTGACTGTGGGCAGAGCACTGGGAAGTCCAAGTTGGCGACATAGAGAGACGGTCCCTACCCATCGGTGGGCTCACAGTCTAGAAGGGGGAGACAGAGAACAAAACCAAACGTATTAACAAAATAAAATAAATGGAATAGATTTGTACAAGTAACATAAGTAAGCGCTGGGGGGATACAAGGTCATGAGGTTGGCCCGCGTGGGGCTCACAGGCTTCATCCCCATTTTACAGATGAGGGAACTGAGGCCCAGAGAAGCGAAGTGACTTGCCCCGAGTCACACAGCTGACAAGTGGCGGAGCCGGAATTTGAACCCGTGACCTCTGACTCCAAAGCCCGGGCTCTTTTCCACTGAGTCACGCTGCTTCTCTTAGCCACGCTGCTTATTACACTATTTTACTTGTACATATTTATTCCATTTATTTTATGTTGTTAACGTGTTTTGTTTTGTTGTCTGTCTCCCCCTTCTAGACTGTGAGCCCGCTGTTGGGTAGGGACCGTCTCTATCTGTTGCCAACTTGTACTTCCCAAGCGCTTGGTACAGTGCTCTGCACGCAGTAAGCGCTCAATAAATACGATTGAATGAATGAATGATTCTATTATCTATAATCCTGAGCCCCGTCCTTCCTCTCCCCCACCAACCCGCCTTACCTCCTTCCCCTCCCCACAGCACCTGGATATATGTTTGTACATACTCATCACTCTATTTTACTTGTACATATTTATTCTATTTATTTTATTTTGTTAATATGTTTTGTTTTGTTGTCTGTCTCCCCCTTCTAGACTGTGAGCCCGCTGTTGGGTAGGGACCGTCTCTGTTGCCAACTTGTACTTCCCAAGCGCTTAGTCCAGTGCTCTGCACACAGTAAGCGCTCAATAAATACGATTGAATGAATGAATACAAGATGATCAGGTTGGCCCACGCGGGGTTCACAGTCTTCATCCCCATTTTACAGATGAGGGAACTGAGGCTCAGAGAAGTTAAGTGACTTGCCCAACATCACACAGCAGACATGTGGTGTGCAGAGCACTGGACTAAGCGCTTGGGAAGTGTGGAGCTGGGATTTGAACCCATGACCTCTGACTCCAAGGCCCGTGCTCTTTTCACTGAGCCACGCTGCTTCTCTGTGATGGCATTTATTAAGTACTTACTATGTTCATTCATTCATTCAATCGTATTTATTGAGCGCTTACTGTGTGCGGAGCACTGTACTAAGCGCTTGGGAAGTACAAGTTGGCAACATATAGAGATGGTCCCTACCCAACAGTGGGCTCACAGTCTAGAAGGGGGAGACAGAGAACAAAACATATTAACAAAATAAAATAAATAGAATAAATATGTACAAATAAAATAAATAAATAAATAGAGTAATACTATGTGCAAAGCACTATTCTAAGCTCTGGGAAGAAGCAGCGGGGCTCAGGGGAAAGAGCCCGGGCTTGGGAGCCAGAGGTCGTGGGTTCTAATCCCGGCTCCGCCAGTTGTCAGCTGTGTCACTTTGGGCACGTCACTTCACTTCTCTGGGCCTCATCTGTCAAATGGGGATGAAGACTGTGAGCCCCACGTGGGACAACCCGATTACCTTGTATCTCCCCCAGCGCTTAGAACAGTGCTTGGCACATAGTAAGCGCTTAACAAATGCCATCATTATTGTTATTACAAGGTGATCAGGTTGTCCCACGTGGGGCTCACAGTCTTCATCCCCATTTGACAGATGAGGTAACTGAGGCCCGGAGAAGTGAAGTGACTTGCCCAAAGTCACGCAGCTGACAATTGGCAGAGTCGGGATTTGAACCCATGACCTCTGACTCCAAAGCCTGCGCTCCTTCCACTGAGCCATGCTGCTTCTCTAAGCAGCTTGAGAGACTGTCAGCCCGTTGTGGATAGGGACCGTCCCTGTATGTAGCCGATTTGTCCTTCCCAAGCGCTTAGTCCAGTGCTCTGCATAATGTAAGTGCTCAATAAATACGATGGAATGAATGAATGAGGGTGCTAGAGAATGGATAGAGCACGGACCTGAGAGTCAGAAGGTCGTGGGTTCTGGTCCCAACTCCGCCAATTGTCTGCTGTGTGTCAATCAATCAATCAATCGCATTTATTGAGCACTTACTGTGTGCAGAGCACTGGACTAAGCGCTTGGGAAGTACAAGTTGGCAACATATAGAGACAGTCCCTACCCAACAGTGGGCTCACAGTCTAAAATGGGGAGACAGAGAACAAAACCAAACATACCAACAAAATAAAATAAATAGAATAGATATATACAAGTAAAATAAATAAATAGAGTAATAAATATGTACAAACATATATACATATATATATACATATATGTGTATATATATATATATATATATATATATATATATATATATATGTGTGTCCTTGCTGTGTGATCTTGGGCAAGTCACTACTCTTCTCGGGGGCCTCAGTTCCCTCCTCTGTAAAATGGGGATTGAGACTGTGAACCCTACAGGGGACAGGGACTGTGTCCAACTTGATTTCCCTGTATCCACCCCAGCACTTAGTACAGTGCCTGGCACATAGTAAGCATTTAACAGATACCATCATCATTAGTATTATCATCATTCCCCGGGCCTCGGTTACCTCATCTATAAAATGGGAGTTAAGACGGTGAGCCCCATGTGGGACAGGGACTGTGTCCAACCTGATTGCTAAGTATCTACCCCAGCACTTAGAACAGTGCCTGGCACATGATAAGCACTTAAACAAACACCATCGTGGCTCAGTGGAAAGAGCCCGGGCTTTGGAGTCAGAGTTCATGGGTTCAAATCCCGGCTCCACCAATTGTCAGCTGTGTGACTTTGGGCAAGTCACTTCGCTTCTCTGTGCCTCAGTTCCCTCATCTGTAAAATGGGGATTAAGACTGTGAGCCCCCCGTGGGACAACCTGATCAACTTGTACCCTCTCCAGCGCTTAGAACAGTGCTTTGCACATAGTAAGCGCTTAATAAATGCCATTATTATTATTATTATTATTTATTCACTATAGCAGTAAACAGACACATTTCCTGCCCACAACAAGCTTACAGTCCAGAGGGGCTTTCCCCTTTCCCAAAACACCCCTCCCTACCCAACCGTCTGTTCCAGGATGCTGCTTGCTGCCACTGCACCCTCTGAGCCTGGTGTCTCTGGTCCCGGGCGTCCCATTGACTGCCCCCTGCTCCAGCTAGGCTGGTGATTTCCACCCCTCTGCCTTGACATCCTGAAGAATGGCCCTGAATCCCACAGACCAGCTGCCCCCTGAGGGGTCATGGGGCGAGCAACCCTGCGAAAGGCCAGGGACTCAGGCAGGTGCCTGGACTGGGCAGGGTCGGCTATTGATGGAGTTACTCTTCTGGGTAATGGTGATAACCCAGAAAAGGCTTAGGTAGGTCTTTGTGGGGATGTCTCAGGACGCAGTTTCACTTATTGACTGTGGGAGAGTTTAATAATGGAAACCCCCAGGTCAGCCAGCATCTTCGGGCGATATCTTCAGTCGCCGTCCTGCCACCAGACCTGGAGTAAACTGCAGAATTAATGGGAATTTTTGTCTCCTTTCTATTTTATCTCCCCAACCTGAGTTGCAGAGCTAAGGAGCAGTGGTCAGTGTCATGAAGTGTGTAGTGCCGTGCTCTGCACCTAGTAAGTGCTCAATAAATACCATCGATGATTGCTTGTAAAGTAACAAACCAGAAAAAGAAGGTAGGGAAGCAAGGGGCTTGCCTTATCAACTTCCAAATTTCTTAAACCTGAGTTAATGCCCATACTCTCTAGCCTTTGCTGTCCATCAAGGGCTTCCTCTGGGGTCCGGAGAAAAGCTAGGCTTGAAAAGCTACCTCTAAGTACCTCTTGCCCTGTAGCTTGAGGATAGGATTAGAAAATCAAGAGGAAGTTGGTGGCAAAGGAGAGCTCAGCCCTAGGCAGTTCCTGCTTCCAGGCCCTGGAATGTAAAGCAGATGAACGCACTGCCTGCTTCTCTGGCCTTGTTTGTATAGAGCAGCGTTTTGGAGAGCTCCACTCGGCCCTGGATTCTGTAACTTGTTTTAAATGGGTCACCCTCAGCAGTCCTGCGGGTTCCAAAACAAGGGAGCAGCCACAAGTTTGCAGAAAGAGTACTGTAGCTTTCAAATGCCGTGGGTGTGAAGGGACTGAGCCCAGAGAAGGAAATTGCATAAAGGTCAGGCCTCTGAAGCTTAGTTCATTTTCAACTGGTTTGCCCTGCAGCGCCTTCCAAAAATTATTATTAGTGTTATATTTAATTTGCGGAAACCGCCCTGCATTTGGTAGACTGGAGGCAGACGGAGCTTAGGGAACTGATTTGAAAACGAGAGGGAGACACGCACGCAGCCTGGCAGAAGGAGGTTAAGTGCTCAGTACAGTGCTTTGCACACAGTAAACACTCAAATGCCACTGATTGATCACCACCTGAATATTGCTTGGGTCCAGTGGAAAGGAGCCCAGCAGAGAGCAAGCTCTACAAGGTGAGACCTGTCCTAATTGCAGGCTGTCTTGGGGCTGCCTTAAATGAAATTCCTGAAGCTGCAAGAGAGGGATTCCAGCTCTGGAACTCCTCTTGCTTGTGGAAAAAAGTGATGGGTCATCTCTGTGTCCCCAGTCAGGTAAAACAAGTCCTGTGTGTTGGAAGTATTGATAGCTGGAGGGGTGAGAGGATGGTGCAGTGGAAGTTCACTTGGACAGTAGCAGCCACTGCAGTCTGCAGGCTTGTCGGGTGGTGATACTGGCTTTGCACATCCCATCAAAGGGTTTGCCAATTTCCAGTGTTCCTGCAATTTGAACCCAAGTAAAAGAAAGCATATTCTAGAAGAGCTGCGTCGGTTGGTTTTGTGGAGTTGGAGCTTCTCCAAGTTATAAAAACATCATAATGAAATGTAGTATTTAGGTGTCTCAGCCTTTCTCCATGAATTTAAAGTATGACCAGTGTCCTGGCAGGAAGGAAATATCACCAAGAGCTGGGCTGAAGCTGCTCCTAATAGTAATAGTTATATTTGTTAAGCATTTGCCATATGCAACGCTCTGTAGCTGGGGTATTTATGAGATAAGCAGTTCAGACACAGTCCCTGTTCCACATAACGCTTACATTCTGAGGTGGAAAAGAGAACGAGTATCTTGTCCCCATTTTTTATTTTTTTAATGGCATTTATTAAGCACCTACTATGTGCTGAGCACTGTTCTAAATGCTGAGCACTGTTCTAAGCGCTGACATGGAGAAGTTGTCACCTAGCAGGCAAATGTTCGAGCCCGGTTTAGAACCCAGGTTGTCCTGTGCTTTTTCCACTAGGTCATGATCCTGTAGCACACTCTCAAACTACCCAATCCTTGGGAAATTTTTCCTTAGATCTCAAATATAGTCTGTCTGAACATTTACCTGGGTTTTTTCCTTTATCTCCGCTTGTTTTTCAGTTGCCTACCAAAGGGTTCCATTTTAGGACCTAATCTTCCATGATGAGCTCAAACCCATAAAGTATTTTAAAAATCGACAATACCTGGCATGTGGATTTAATCCTCTGGAGAAAAGGGAAATCTCCTTCGTCATTTCCCTTCCTACTGTGCCATGCTGCTCTCAGACAGGGGTGACTTTTCTGATTTTTTTGGTTTGTTTTGTTATGGTATTTTAGTATGTGCCAGGCACTGTACTAAGTACTGAGTACAGAGTCCCTGTCCCACATGGTGTTCACAGTCTTAATCCCCATTTTACAGATGAGGGAACTGAGAGGCCCAGAGAAATGAAGTGATTTGCCCAAGGTCACAAAGCAGCCAAGTGACTGAGCCGGGATTAGAACGCATGTCCTTCTGATTCGTCCTCCCCCGGGCCTGGAATACCCTCCCTCTGCCCATCCGCCAAGCTAGCTCTCTTCCTCCCTAAAAGGCCCTACTGAGAGCTCACCTCCTCCAGGATGCCTTCCCAGACTGAGCCCCTTCCTTCCTCTCCCCCTCGTCCCCCTCTCCATCCCCCGCATCATACCTCCTTCTCTTCCCCACAGCACCTGTATATATGTATATATGTTTGTACATATTTGTTACTCTATTTATTTATTTATTTTACTTGTACATATCTATTCTATTTATTTTATTTTGTTAGTATGTTTGGTTTTGTTCTCTGTCTCCCCCTTCTAGACTGTGAGCCCACTGTTGGGTAGGGACTGTCTCTATATGTTGCCAGCTTGTACTTCCCAAGCGCTTAGTACAGTGCTCTGCACACAGTAAGCGCTCAATAAATACGATTGATTGATTGATTGATTGATTCCCAGGCTCAAAATCTATCCACCAGGCCACACGGCTTCCTCTCCTCCACTCATCACCATCCTTGATGCAGAGATGCCACGGTTGCACTGGGACAACACAAAACTGACCAAGTTTGCAAGCTGTTATTGGCCGGGGGCTGTGGAGGGGAGGTGGGCGCCAACATGAGGTTTGCTAATGTACCCAAACCAGGCAACCCCACTGCCCTAGGTTCATATCCCACCCTTGGTGCCTGTTGGAACCCTTGTGGGCCCAGAATTCGCTTGCAGCCCACCGGTCCTCTTCCTCCTGCCCTCTCTTACCTACCATGGCTGCCGGCCTTGGTGGAGAGTCACTCTGGGGCACCTGCTGCTGCCACCCCACTCCTGGGAACTGAGTGGGCAGCTGCCGGATTGTCATCCTGGAATACGGCAGCTATGCCCTGGGCCAGGAGGCTGAGGTCAGTGGACCAGGGGAAGAGTCGCTAGACCAGGCAGAAGAGAGGAGGTCACCGTCTGGAAGCCAGCTGGGAACCTGAAAGTGGCCATCTGCCGTATGCTCCTGGAGTTCAGGGGCAGTGGGTGGCTGTCGCCGTGATCTGAACTTGTTTTTTTTCCTTCAGGGGGGTTTCTGTGAAGGGCCCTCCTGGTGTGTGGTCCCTCACCACAGCCATGGGACTGAGCACACCCAGGGTGGCTTCAAGAAAACTGAGCCGGCGTAATTCCTAGAAGTGGGATTCAGCTGGGCCAGTGAGTCCTCCTTGGTTTGGCATGCAAAGTTCTCTAGAGGGATGGAAAAGCTGCTACTCTCAGGAACCCCCAAAATAGCCAAGGCCCAGAACTTGAAAGCCATTCCCAAAGCCCTGCCCTAGCTATCAAAATTGGGCCAATAGCCCCATTACTCAGCTGTGAACTGCCCCCAGGGGTGCAGGCACTCTGCCTGTTACCCTCTGTCTGCAGCTCTAGGGGACCCCTTCCCTGATTAATCTCTCATCTCCCCACCGTACATATCACCCCCACCCCCGACACCCCATCTCCAATTGCCACTTCAGCCCTTCTGTCACCTAGACACTTGGGTGCTTGCCCCTTTCTCCTCCTGAAGCACTTATATACATATTTTTTTATACCGTTGCTTTTTCCTATATGAAATATAGATTGGGGTCTGTCTCTTTCCACCCGCCACTAGATCATAAGCTCCTTGAGGACAGGGATCATGTCAACTAACTCTGCTGTACTCTCACGGACACTTATCACAGTGCTCTGTGGAGGGCAAGTACTCATTTACTAGTTATTGCCCCATCTCCCTCCATTCATTGCTCTCCAGATTTCTTGAGAGGGTTGTTTACACCTGCTGTCTCCATTTGCTCTCCTCCAGTGCTCTCCTTGATCCCCTCCAATCTGGTTTCCATCCCCTTCACTCCACAGAAACTGCCCTCTCTGTCATCGATGACCTTCTCACCAAAGCCGATGGCCTCTACCTACTCCATCATAATCCTCCTTGGACCTCTCAGCTGCCTTTGACTTTGTAGACCACCCCATTCTCCTTGAAACATTATCCTACCTTGGCTTCACTGACACTGGTTCTCCTCCTATCTCTCTGATTGCTCTTTCTTGATCTCTTTTGCAGGCACCTCCTCTGCCTCTCACCTTCTGACAGTGGGGCTCCCTCAAAGCTCAGTTCTGGGTCCCCTTTAATTCTCCCACTCCGTTGGAGAACTCATTTCTTCCATGGCTTCATCTGCTATCTCTGTGCAGATGACTCCCAAAGTCTACGTCTCCAGCCCTGATCTCTCTCCTTATCCGCCATCTCATATTTCCTCCTGCCTTCAGAACATCTCCACCTGAATTTCCTGCTGACATCTCGATCTTAACATCTCCAAAAACTAATTCTTCATCTTCCTACCTAAACCCTGTCCTCCCACTCTCTTTCCCTTCATTGTAGACAGTACCACTATCCTCCCTATCTCACAAGCCCATAACCTTGGCATTGTCCTCCACTCATTTCTCTCCTCAGTCAATCATTTGATTGCCAACTCTGTGCTGAACACTGATCTGAGCGCTTGGGAAAATACAATATAACTGAGTTATTAGAAATGATCCCTGCCCACAATGAACTTCCACCCACATATTCGTCACCAAATCCTGTGGGTTCAACCTTCACACTGCTAAAATCCACCTTTTCCTCTCCATCCAGACTGATACTTCACTGATCTAGGCACTTAACCTGTCTCACCTTGACTACTACATATACCTCATTGCTTACCTCTCAGCCTCCTGCCCCTCCCCACTCCAGTCCAAACTTCACTTTGCTGCATGGATCATTTTTCTAAAAAAAAGCTCTGTGCACATCTCCCCACTCCTCAAGAACCTCCAGTGGTTGTCCATCCATTTCCCCATCAGACAGAAACTCCTCACCATTGACTTTAAAACACCCAATCAGCTTGTCCCATCCTACCTCACCTCAATTATCTACTACAGCCCAGCCCATACAAATCACTCCTCTATCACCGGCTTGCTCACCATACCACTACCTCACCACCAACCTCTTTCCCAAGTCCTCCCCCTAGACTGAAACTCTCTCCCCATCCATATATGCAAGACCACCACTCGCCCCATCTTCAAAGCCTTATTAAGTTCACATCTCTCCCAAGAGGCCATCCCCAATTATGCCCTCTTTTCCCCAGCTCCCTTTCCCTTTTGCATCATCTATGCTCTTGGATCTGTGACCTTTGGCCATTTGCTATTCACCCCCCTCTCATCCCCACAGCATTTATGTACATATGAATAAATGATATATAATAAATGACTTACATTAATGATTGTCTTCCCCTAGATTGTAACCTCATTGTGGAAGGAAATGTGTCTACAAAGTCTGTTGTATTGTACTCTCCCAAGCACTTAGTATAGTGCTCTGCATACCATAAGCACTACACTGAGCTTGCCAGTCTACA
The DNA here is from genome assembly GCF_015852505.1 of Tachyglossus aculeatus. Lineage (NCBI taxonomy): Eukaryota > Metazoa > Chordata > Mammalia > Monotremata > Tachyglossidae > Tachyglossus > Tachyglossus aculeatus. The sequence continues at coordinate 104,569,773 of NC_052069.1, read as the reverse complement.
GAAAACTGACTAATTTGGGTAGGGTCTCAGCCTGGTCCCTGGGACCAGTAGTGAGATCCCGGGATGCCCCCTGGTGAAGATGGGGAGTGCTTCTGAGGCTGTCTCAGCCCAGGGGGAGATCATTATATCTGTGATAAGAGCTGCATCCTTAGCAGGTGCTTCTGGCTCTACCTCCTACCCTTTGCTTGCTGGCTGCCACCTTCCTGCTTTCAGCACCCTGGGTGGCCCACTGCTCATACTGTGGGCACAGAGCAGTCAGAGAGGAGGAGCCTGAGGCCCAGACTTTGGCAGCCCAGAGCCTCCCTCTGTCTGCCCTTCTCACTCCACCTTTTTGCCCAATCACACTCACATCTGAGCTGTAGAACGGCAGTTTTACATCTCACATCTGTAAAATGGGGATTAAGACTGTGAGCCTTTTGTGGGACAGGGATTAACCTGTATCTACCCAGCACTTAGGACAATACTTGAAATGTAATAAGCATTAAACAGATACCATAATAATAATAATGATGGTTTTTGTTAAGCGCTTACTATGTGCCAAGCCCTGTTCTAAGCACTGGGGTAGATACAGGTTGTCCCATGTGGGGCTCACAGTCTTCATCCCCATTTCCCAGAGGAGGGAACTGAAGCCCAGAGAAGTGATGGGGCTTGCCCAAGGTCACCCAGAACAGTGCTTTGCACATAGTAAGCACTTAATAAATGCCATTATTATTACTATAATAAAGGAGAGGCCTCTGAGGGAGAAAAATGCATATTGATTTGGGAAAGGATTTTTTTTAAAGTGTATTTAAGCGCTTACTATGTTCCAGGCACTGTATTAAGCACAGGGGTAGATACAAGATGATCAGGTTGGACACAGTCCAGGTTTCTCATGGGGATCTCATTATTCATCCCCATTTTACAGATGAGTTAACTGAGGCACAGACAAGTGAAGTGATTTGCCCAAGGTCACACAGCAGACAAGTGATGGAAGCAGGATTAGAACCCAAGTCCTTCTGACTCCCGGGCCCATGCTCTATCCACTAGGCTACCTTGGACAGGAGGGCATCCCCTCTCTCTTTTGCTTCTTTGAAGAGGGAGTTACAGATCCCTGAGGGGCCAAAAAGGACCTCGGCCCCTTCCCTTTAAGCGGGAGGGACTGCATGCAGCTTCTTCTTGGAGGAATCAAGGCATTGAGGGGCAATGGTAAAACCCTTGAGTTCTCTTTCCCCTTGGCCTGCTTGAGGCCTCAAGGCTCCGTTTGTTCCTATCCAGATTAACTGGGGAACTGAAAACCCTGCTCAGGGCCAGGAGAAATATCTGAGGAATTCCTGCTTAGCACTGAGCTCAAAACACAGTAAGCGCTTAATAAATGCCATTACAATGGCACTAATACTGAGTAAAGCTAGAGTGCCTATGTTAGACCTCAATACCCAGAATGGGAGTGTAAATGCAGCCATAATGGTGAGCAACTCTGTTGCACTCTGACACTGTGGCCAATATGTGCAGTGTCAGCTACTGAAACAAGGCTCGATTTGACTAGTAGAGCCAGAGTTGAGAATTGAGGAAGCTCATTCCCACCTCTCAGCTCTGGCGCAATTGGCTGTGCAACTTTGGGCAGGGCACTTGACCTCTCTGAATCTGAGGTGCCGCAGGGGTTCTGCCCTCCAGCGGTAGTGGGCTGGGACAGGATAATTAGAGCTTCAGCTTGCTTTGAGATACTGTGATAAGAGGCTCCCTCAAGTGTGAGAAGTGCCCTTATCCCTGTTCCCATCCTGTGCTTCCCTGGATATACCCTGGAGTGGATACCCTTGGAGTGGATTATCACTTTTTTAGGGAGCTGATTAGAAGGCCGAGGGACCGTAGCAATGGGTGGGAACTTGTGTGGTTATTCAGTGGTCGGCAGCTGAATTCCTCTCCTCTTTTTCAGTACATCGGTAGTCTGGATGTGCCAAGGCCCAACAGCCGAGTGGAGATTGTGGCAGCGATGAGGAGGATTCGGGTGAGTGTGCGTCAGACCGGGCCCCCAAGACCCCTGGGAAAGGAGCCGGGTAGAGTCTCCCTTGGACAGACAGGGGTTGACCCAGAGCCCCCGACCAAGTCACACATTTGCACACAGCCCTCCTTCAGTGGGCTTGTCACCCACAAAAATCCCTCCAGGGTCCCGGGGAAAGGAGGGCTTAATACAGTTCTCTGCACACAGTAAGCGCTCAATAAATACAATTGAATGAATGAATGAATGAGGGGACTCCCCTGAACAGACCTCTAGATTGTAAGCTCCTCCCAACTCGGTCATCCTCTCCCATGTGCTTAGTACAGTGCTCTCTGCCGATATTAAGCGCTCAGTAAATACTCTCGGTTGATTGCCCATAAATCCACCCAGTATTGGCACTCTAGTCCAGCCAGTGCCCCTGGCTCAGCCAGTCCCTCACTACCATTATCGTCATCCCCAACACCCTCACCAGTACAGAAAGAATGCTCACTGTGTAACGTAGACTGCAAAAGAAGTATATTAATCCGTGCCTATCTTCAAGGAGCTTGCAGTGTGATGGGGGAAATTAGCAGACCAAATGTGATTACAATAAAATAATGGAACTAGTTGTAATTGGCAAAAGTGATCAACCAGTACCAAATAGATAAATTTATAAGTGGAGTGGCACGAAGGTGGGAGGGGTTAATCAGGGAATGCTTCCTGGGGGAGGTAATGATTAAGCGGGATATGAAGGGAAGGGAGGGACGTGTCTTGGCTAAACTAAGTGGGAAGGCTGTTTCAGAAAAGGCATGAGCAGTGCATTGGAGACCGAAAGCCAGGAGTGAGGAATGGTTGGGAGATATACTCGGAATGACTCACAAGTTTCCCCCGAGATCTCCTCCCTGAGGGAAGACCCCGTGGTCCTGCCAATGTAAATGGTCTTGGTGGTCACATGCAACCTCTTGTACAGGTGACCACGTGACTCAATTGCAATAAAAAGTGGATATGATAATGTGTGTGTGTGTGTGTAGAAAGATATATCCTTTATGTAGGCAGTCCTCTAGACTGTAAGCTCATTTTGGGCAGGGAAAGTGTCTACTAACTCTGTTATACTGCTCTCTCCCAAACAGTACAGTGCTCTGCACACAGTAAGGACCCAGTAAATGCGATTAATTGATAGCTGACACTATTGATGGTGAGGTGTGTGTGTATGTATGTACTTATCTATCCCAGATGAAGTCAATGCTTAACTGACACATTCTTCCCCTTCTTTCAGGAAAGCTGGCAGGTAAATAGATATTAATGGTGGAAGGAGATGGGTGGAGAATCTGTCTCCTGCAGCATTCTAAAATCTTGCAGGGAAAGGCCTCCCTCTTTCTCAATCTGAAAAAGGCCCTGCATTTTGTGCTCGTATCTGGTTTCTCGGGTCGATTTGAAACCTTCCAGGGGATTATTAGAGGTTTCTCTTTCAGCATTTCCAAATCTGGGCTGTCTAGGACGACGTGGCCAACAAGCAGCTGGAGAGCTTTCAACATTCAGCTCCAGCCAAGGGCAGAAATGAGATTTTTTTTTTTCCCATCCACCCTTCCCTCTAGGCCACAAACTCTTGTTCGCCTCACTCCTCCTCATAAAGGACACGGTGCAGGCCAGTCTAGTTGTCACATCAGTTGCCTGGTCATTTATTTGAGGGGGGAGGAGCACATGGGGGGTGGGTGGGCAGGGAAGGAGAGAGGGCAGCAGACTGGGTTTGGCGGCACATAGCAAAGTATCTTAGGCTGCAAAGGAGGCTGGCTGACTGAGTCTGAAACAACCCTCTAGGAAAACGGCTAAATTTAAGGAAGGTCCTGGGGTGGGTAGGTTGGAAGGGAATGTGTCTGTTACACTGTTATATTCTCCTAAGCGCTTGGTACCGTGCTCTGTAGGAACAGTGCTTTGCACATAGTAAGCACTTAATAAATGTCATAAAAAATAAGTGCTCAGTAAATATGAATGATTGAGTAAGGCATGAAGTTCAGAAGCCCAGGGCCTATGACCACCAGGGTTGGTGCCTGTCTTGGGGATGGGAAGCTCCAACAGAATCATGCAGTGGTATTTATTGAGCTCTCAATACGTGCCGAGCACTGTACTAAGCATTTGGGAGATTATGATACAACACAGTTGGCAGGCATGTTCCCTGCCCGCAATGAGCTTGTAGCCTAGAGGGAGAGATAGACATTAATATAAGTAATGTATAATATATAATTTAAATATGTTTACACAGTAGAGGGGGAGAGGACTCCCCCTTCCTCCCAGGGACTGTTCTGGGGGAGAATGCAGAGCAAGCAGGAAGCTGGGGATCTCTCTTGGATCAGTCACTGGCATTTCATCTGCAAACCTGAATGCCCCAAGATACTAGTCACTGGGTACAGGCAGCTGGGGCCAGTAATAATAATAATGATATTTAAGTGCTTACTATGTGCCAGTCACTGTACTAAGTGCTGGGGTGGAAACGAGCAAATTGAGTTGGACATAGTCCCTGTCCCACGTGGAGCGCACAATCTCAATCCCCATTTTACAGATGAGGTAACTGAGGCACGAAGGAAGTGAAGTTCACTTGCCCAAGGTCACGCAGCAGATAAGTGGCAGAGCCGGGATTAGAACCCATGACCTTCTAAATCCCAGACCCATGCTTTATCCACTATGCCTCCCAGTAGGAGGAGGGCAGTACATGTGAACACAACAGCAGAGACGGGAGTGACCCAGAAGGCAACTGGAAATCCACTTGGAGGATGGATTCCTGGTATAGACAGCTAATTGGCATGCTTCAGGCCGAAGTGGATTTTCCACCGGAATGATGGGTGTGGCAAAGGGTGGCACGTAAGTCGAACTGTAGGTTTTTGAAGCTAAATTGCTGGGCAAAACAGAAGCATATTTCTCTCCTGCTCCTACTGTGCCCTCTGCCATAGTCTGTTGTTTTATACTCTCCCAAGCGCTTAGTACAGTGCCCTGCATGCAATAAATACAGTTGACTGACTGATTGACTCTCCTGGTGTGCCCCTTTCTGGAGAGAAAGGCTGAGAGCAGGGCTGGGTCTGGAAAGTGGTGGGTGTTGGAAGCCGGCACAGGGGAGAATGGGAAAAGCAAAAAATTCCAAGAATGGAAATTCCCCCAAAATGCTTCGGAATCAATCAATCAATGGTATTTATTGAGTGCTTGCTGTGTGCAGAGCACTGTATTAAGTGGGGGGAGTAGAGTAAGTAGTCATCTGTGTGCGGCCGGGTGTGGTAAAGCTCAGGACCTCCCACCTGGATAGATTGATTGATCGATTGATTGGATTACAGGAGTCTCATTTTGCAGCAGGACAGTTAATGCCTCAGTGAAAACAAAGATGCTTCCTTTGTTTTTTAAACCGAGGCCCAGGTTTACAACTCCTCAGTGACCCTGCTTGCCCATGCTGCTATGGGCCCTTCGGAGCTAAGATGGGAGATAGGCCAATTCAATCAATCAATCAATGACATTTATTGAGTGTTTACTGTCTTCAGAGCACTGTAATAATAATAATAATAATGGCATTTATTAAGCGCTTCCTATATGCAAAGCACTGTTCTAAGCACTGTACTAAGCACTTGGGAGAGTACAATACAATACGACTTGTTAGGCCCGATCTCTGCCCACAAGAAGCTTATTTGAGTCCCTCATGGGGGTAATCCAGCAGCCCACCTCCCTCGGGGAGTGTAGAGGGGGCTTCTGAAAGCCACAGATGAGGCCTTTGCCTCTCCGGGTTCTGTCACTTGGTGCTCTGGGGACTTACCCAGCCGGAGTGCAGACTGAGCATGGTTTATGAGAGTCTTAGCTACCCAAGACAGCAGGCACTCTGGTCCCCTGGAGTGCTCCTGCCTGTTCATTCAAGCAAGACAGCCTTAGTGTTGGGGGGGATGGGGAGCTTCTGGGTTTGGAGCTCATTCAGCATGGATAAACTCGCCTTTTCAAGTTTGCAAACCCCCTCTGGATTATCAGCCATTCCCTGCTGCTGCCATGCTGTTCGCCGTCTCAGGTTCGGGCCCCATCTTCTCCCTCCCCCAGCCTTCTGAGTGGACGAACAGCAGGGAAGTGGGCTTAGTCTGGTTTCAGCCCTGACAGTGAAGCAGCTCTCTCTTTGCTTCCCCACACTGAGCCCGAAGGATGCAGGCCCTGGTTGGCATTCTGAGAAGAGGTTGCTCCGCAGCCGAACACCCACCTCAGATCAGCAGCAAGGAGAAGAGATAGGAGGAATATGTGTTCTGTGCTTTCCAGCATATTTGGTGGGGGTGGGGAGGGGGTGGGGGTTTTTTTTTTTGTGTGTGTGTGTGTGTGCATGTGTGTGTGTGTGTGAGAGAGAGAGAGAGACAACCCTCTGGCCACATCATGATGTGCTCATTAGGATTGGTAAGATCAACTCTGTCCTATTGTCCTCTCCCAAGCACTTAGTTCATTGCTCTGTAAACAGTAAGTGCTCAGTAAATCACACTGATTGATTTGGGCCACATGGTCTGCCCTTGCCAGGCTGGACCCCAGGGTACCTGTATTTGGGGCTGCTTTGATTTGGCCTGAGGCTCTGCTACAGTGACCCGAGCCCTGGAGGAGCCAAAGGCCAAGTCCAGCATGCAAAAGGAGAAGGTGAATTCATTCAACTAATTTAATCGTATTTATTGAGCACTTACTGTGTGCAGAGCACTATACTAAGCACTTGGGAAAGTACAATACAACAATAAACAGTGTCATTCCCTGCCCACAACGAAGGCATCCCCTGGCATCCCTTTGAGATGACTGGATTTCCTCTGGATGGGCCCCTGCTAGATTAGCCATTAGCCACACAGCCTAGCCTGGATCAGCCGGCTCAGAACTGAAAGAAATTTGACTGGGCCTGGAAGAAATCAGTCCACAGGCAGGTTGTATTTGTAAGTAAAAATTACTGCCATTCTTCTTTAAGCCTCCAGTGTGGGAGGGGATGGAGAAGTCAGTAAAGATATGGACTATGGTGGAATAGTTTGGGACCTGGGTTAGTTCAAAATATTAAACTTACCCATCAGCGTTGGGCAGCACCGTCACCCTGTCTCTTAAGCTATAACTCTGGCACAGCTCGACTCCTCCATCTCTTTAAACCCCAATATTCAGTCCGTCTCCAAATCCTGCCTTCTTCTACAGTCTTTCCAGACCCCACCCCTTCCTCTTCACCCAAACTGCTACCCCGCTGGCCCAGGCAGTTGTCATATCCCAGCTTGACCACGCATAAGCCTCCTCGCTGACCTCTCTGCCTCTGGTCTCCCCCGTCTCCAGTCCATACTACACTCTGCTGCCTGAATCATTTTTGTAAAATATTGTGCTACTCCCTCCTCTCCCCACTCCTCAAAACACCTCAATGGTTGGCCATTCCTCGCTGCATCAAGCAGAAACTCCTAGATGCTGTCTTTGAGAGCCAAACAGCTCTCTCCCTCCTACTATTCTCCCACTTCTCCCCAGCTGGCACACTTCATTTCTCTCAAGCCAACCTACGCAGCTGTGCCTCATTCTGGTCTCTTCTCCCTCTGACCTCTTCCATTTCCCCCCAGTCCCCAACTTGGATCTCCCTCCCCCTTCAGTTTTCCTCCAGGAGGCCTTCCATGTTTGATCTCTCACTCCTTACCCCACACACATTCCAGCTACTCTACCAGCACGTCCGTGTCACTTATGTACTTACCCACTCAAACCCCCTGTAGCACTTACACAGATATCTTTACACTTGAGTCTTCCTCCTATATGTAATTTATCTTTGTGTATATTTGTCTCCACTGCTCACTGGCCCTTGAAGGCAGGGATCATATCTGCTAATTCTATTGTACACTCCCAAGCTCTCAGTAGAGCCCTATGCACACAGTAGACACCCAAATACTATGGATTGATTGGGTGGTGCTCCCCTGCCCCTAACTCTGAGTGACTAACTGTCCAATAAACTGGACCTTGCAAACACATGTTTTGCTGCAACCAGCAGCATGGTTTGTTTCCAGCTAACTCGGCCAAGAGGTTTAGAGTTATTGAACTCTAGGCTGGGAAAAATAAGGTAATAGAAATCCAGTCACCAACGATACTTCTTTACTCTTCATTTCTGAACAGTAAAGCTGTTGCTGTCAACGTAGAATTAAGACGATACATGCTTGCACACCTGAATATATCTGACCAGATATTTCAGTACTGACAGTGAAATCCTATCGGTTCAGGCAAGTGTGACTGAAAGGACCGATAATAATGACAGCGTTTATTAAGCGCTTACTGTGTGCAAAGCACTGTTCTAAGCACTGGGGAGGTTACATGGTGATCAGGTTGTCCCATGGGGGGCTCACAGTCTTAATCCCCATTTTATAGATGAGGTAACTGAGGCACAGAGAAGTGAAGTGACTTGCCCAAAGTCACACAGCTGACAGTTGGTGACAATTGGCGGAGCCAGGATTTGAGCCCATGACCTCTGACTCCAAACCCTGGGCTCTTTCCACTGAGCCACGCTGCTTCGCCTAATGACCAGCACGTTCTTTTGCCTATATGCATGTAAAGAGAGTTCCTTGCTGTTCAAGGTCTGTCTGTTTTCCAACATGCCTCAATAGTAGCCCGATCTCCACAAATCCTTTGCTCAAGAAGAGCAGTCCTTCTCTCGACTGCTACTTGCCTGACTTGCAGGCCTGTTATGGTAGTCTCCTGACAGCCCGCCGATGTGGGCTTCACGCTGCCTTCATATAGTTTATTCGGGCCTCCCTACTTGGTATGTGTCCTTTTTTTAACATCATGCAGCAGCTGCTTGGGTTTCCCGCTACCACTCCCCATTCTGCTCAGACATCCCACCCAGCAAAGATACAGGCATTGCCTTAATCCTGGTTAACCGGCAGGATTCCAGAACCTTGCTGTTTATCTTGCCCTGCCATTTGATGTTATTTAGTTTGGAGGCGACACTGACGAAACCTCCCGGGAAGCCAGATGTGTCTTCTGGAGCAGGTCCAGGACTTGCTGCCATTAGAATGATGGACACCTCAGAAGCTCGAGAGTCCCTCAACTTGGTCTGGAGCTAAGTGTGTCCTTGATAGTACACTCAGTCTGCAGAAAGTCATGCTGCCATCTCTGTTCTTTTCTCTACTTCTAGGACCATCCTTTCACCAATTTTATAGGTGCTGCCTAGATAGAATTGAGGGGCAATGTTAAATTCTCTTTTGTCAATGAAAATATTTGAACGTATGTAGGGTGAGCATAATGCAAACCGTTGGTTTTTATTCAGACTTCTTTTCAGCCCCTAGTGCTGGGCCAAATCTGCAAAGCAGATGAACCTATGTGCATTTTGTTGTTCTTATTATTGGGGCCTTAAGGGCATAGTCATCTGCATATAGCAGTTCCTCAACAGCTGTCTCAAAGATTTTGAGTGGGCTTGTGATCTCTTGAGCTGGAGGAGTTTCCCATTATCTTGGAAGTGCTTTCTGACCGCAGCTTCCAGTTCTCTCAGTGTGTTCTTAAGCATGGCAGCAGAGGTTTAGTGGAAAGAGCGCGGGCTTGGGAGTCAGAGGATGTGGGTTCTAATCCTGGCTCTGCCACTTGTCTGCTGTGTGACCTTGGGCAAGCCACTTAACTTCTCTGTGCCTCAGTTACCTCATGTAAATGGGGATTAAGACTGTGAGCCCCACGTGGGACAACTTGATCTCCTTGTATCCCCCCTCCCTAGCGCTTAGAACAGTGCTCTGCACATAGTAAGTGCTTAACAAATGCCATCATTATTATTATTATTATTGTTATTATTACGTCATTGATAAAATGGGGATTAAGACTGTGAGCCCCACGTGGGACAACCTGATTACCTTGTTTCTACCCCAGCATTTAGAACAGTGCTTAACACATAGTAAGCACTTAACAAATGCCATCGTTATTATTATTATTATATTCAAGTTGAAAAGTACTGGATCGACTCACAGCTTTGCCTCCTTACACCAATTTAATTAGTCAATCAGTGGTATTTATTGAGTGCTTACCATGGGCAGAACACTGTACTAATCATTTGGGAGAGTACAATAGAGTTGGTAGGCAAGATCCCAAAAGTCAGGCAAGGCATCTTCAACTCTGACTCAACCTAGTAGCCCAGACACAGCATGGCCTAGTGGAGAGAGTTCTGGAGTCAAAAGACCTGGTTTTAATCCCACATCCACCACTTGTCTGCTGTGTGACCTTGGACAAGTGACAACTTCTCTGTGCCTCAGTTACCTCATCCGTAAAATGGGGATTAAGACTGTGAGCCCTATGTGGGACAAGGGACTGTGTTCAACCCGATTATCCTGTATCTACTCCAGTGCTTAGTACAGTGCCTGGCACATAATAAATGCTAAACAAATACCATAGGAGGAAAAAAAAAGCCACTATACAAACGGGGAGAGTTATTGAGCAATCTGGAATGGAATGTTAGGACATTCTCTCCAAGAATATTCTGACCTGTAGAAAATCAAGATGGCTAACAAGCCCTTTGGGAGACTGTCAGAGTGTGACAACAACCGGCATCAAGCTTAAGATCAAACTTGAGATCTGTAGGACTGCAGGGGTGGCGAGCCTTCTTTATGACTGAGTTCTGAACCTGCTAAAGAAAGCATATCCTGCTTTCAAGCAATTGCGTCAGCTTCTACTAAAACTCTCCTCAGCATGAAATGATGGGATCATAAACAACCAAGTTTAGAGGCTCCAACAGCTTCACTTTGTGTGTGGGGGCTTGTGCGTAAGTGGATGCCTAAGCAACTGCTATTTGGGGAGACTGGAAGCCAGGGGAACAGAGGAGATGTTTTAGAGATTCAGTGAACTGCAATGTCAGAAAATATGGCATGACAGCCAAATGTTCAGAGAGAACTGCAGCAGGTGGACTGGCCTGGTGAGCTGGAGATGATTGAGTGAATTTGAGGCACAACTGAAAACAAGCAGAAGCTGCCAAACAGCAATCCATCAGCACCCCAGAGGATGGTTGTTTTGTCAACCTGGTGAGGTTGACCTCTGACCTGCCTTCTGGTCACACCCACCCCCATGGGCAAAATTCACCATCTAAGGCATCAGCTGACTAGGAAAAATGGTGACATCTGGTATTGTGAAGTGAGGGTTGATGGTGCCCTGCCCAGAGGAGGAAGGTGGAAACTGGCCTATTCTTTGGGAGCTGGCACCCCTCACTTTCCCAACTCATTCTCTCCTCTTCCTCTCTTGCCTCTCCCTCTGCCTCTCTTTCCTCCCCTCCAATTCCCCCCGCCTGCTGGGAGTCTGATTTCCTTTTTTCTTCCTCCCCTCTCCTGATGCCTCTCCCTTGACTGAGCCTTTTGTAGCTCCACTATCCCTGATAATCACCCTCTACTCCCCTGGGACTGGGGTATGGTACTGCCATCTGTCAGCCCTGCTCAATGGGAGTATCAGGGTTTTTAATTTGTTTCTCTCCTTCCCCACCCTCCCACATCAAAAATCCATGTCCTGCTTGGGGGAACAGCTATAGAAGTGGCAAGAAATGTCTGTCTCTCCCTCTAGACTGTAAGCTCATTGTGAGCAGGAAATGTATCTATCAACCCTGTTGTACTCTCCCAAGCACTTAGTATAGTGCTCTGTACTCCGTAAGTGTTCAGTAAATACCTTTGGTTGATTGACATTTGCCCTCTTGAGGACTTGATTGGGCAAACAGAAATTCCGGGTGGGGGACTGTGTGCTTGGGAGTGCTCCCATTACTGCAGGCAACCAAACAGGCGCTTCCTCATGAGTGGCCCTGCCGCTGTCCTGGTGCCAAACCCCCTCCCATCCTTCCTCTGATGAGGCCTTCTGGACCATCGAGGGGCCACAGCTCCCCTCACAGTGCCTGCATGGGTACCTGGTCCTCCAGGGCTTCCTTTCCATGGGGTGGGATAATCGGGGGCTGTGCGGGTTCTCCCCTGAGCACCCTAATGGTTTCTGCTCTCCCATCAGGGCTGCTGAGCTGAAAGGAGCAAACCTTCTCCCCTGGCCTGGGGTGAAGAAACTGAGCAGGTGGATTTGGGGAGGATCCCCTGCCACTTTGCAGGAGGGTGGCCCAATGCCTGCAGAGCAGAAACTGGCCTGGTGTCTGGATGCTGCCAGCCCAGAGGAGGAAGGGCGAGAGTCCCACTAGGATGGGAAGATTCAGCCTGGAAGGCTAGATCTCCCTAGAGGGGACCTCCTGGAAGCATCCCGCCGGATGTGGGCTTAGCGACCAGCACACACACAGTTTCCCTTCCTGTTCCCATGGCCAAGCGGGGAGTAGGGCTACCTGTACGGTTTGGGGTCAGGGAAGTATGCTAGTACCACCTTGTCAGAGCAAAAGTAGCTGCCGCCATGAAAGTGCCCAGGGTAAGCTGAGGCCTGCCCACCTTCTCCCCTTTCCCCACCCCTCCTGGCTTCTGCCAGCTCTGCCCATCACGCCCCGCCCTGGCCTGCACCACTCTGCACTGGAGAGAAGCTCAGCTGACAGGGCATAAAGGCTGCAGGGGGGTTCCACGTAAGCAGACACCTGCAACTTGCCCAACAGAATCCCGAGGAGGCCGTAAGGCCTGGGCTTTTCTGCACTTCCATTGAACAAAGTAGTTAGACTGTGAGCCCCAGGCGGGATAGGGACTGTGTCCAACCTAATTAACTTGTATTTACCCCAGTGATTAAAACAGTGTTTGGCACATAGTTACACGCTTAACAAATACCATAATAAAAAGCAAACAAACAAGCAAGCGGTCAGGACCTGGGCCTCAACAGTTGCCCAGAGGTTGAGAAACCAAGTATGTATGTGTTTATCTGTGTGTCGTGAAAGCTCAAGCAAGTCATAGAGAAGTAGGCATTTTGGTATTTCCGTCCATCAAACAGAGGAGGGTGTGGGCATTGGACCTTTGGAGGGGAGGCTTCCTCTTTCCCCATCCATTGTGGGGCTGGGACTCTAAGGGTCTCTTTGGAGGGCCGTGATGCATCCTTAGCCATGTGTCCCTGAGCAAATCTCCTGCTGACGTCACCAGCGGGGACTGGGGGGGGTCGAGGTAGCAGAGCTAGAGAAGTTGGGATCTTCAAGAGGCCTCAGAAGGAGCCTGCTGGCGTCAGCTTGTTTGTTAGCTTGCTAATCCACACGAAAGCCTTGTTAGCCAATTGATTTTTGGCTCACCGAGCCTTCCTCTGAGTTTGGAGAAAGACTGATCCTTCCTGTCCCCAGGGCCGGCGTGCCTTCTGGCTACTGCTGCTGCTGCTGAACTTGGGAGCAGCTCTGAGAAGAGGCAGTTCTCCAAAGCTGCTGACTTCCCGGCTGCTTGGCGGTTTGGGAAGGAGAAAGGAGGGGTAGAGGGCGGCAAGCAGACCAAGCTTACTTGTCACTGGGCCTGAGTGAATTGAAACCTGGCAGAATGGAGGCTATGGGAAAGTGTCCAGCCCAGGGCTAGAATGGCATATTGCCTGGAGCTGTGCTGTTCCCTGGACTGTGGTCACTACCCTCCCCTGCCCTGTTGCTTTTATTGTTCATTTGCTTGTTTTTAAATTGTATTTGTTAAGTGCTTACTATGTGGAGGTACTGTATTAAGCGCTGGGGTACACACAAGATAGGTTGGACACAGTCCCTGTCCCACAAGGGGCTCACGGTTTTAATCTCCATTTTTTACAGATGAAGTCACTGAGGTACAGAGAAGTTGTCTGCTGCAGGGCCTTGGGCAAATCACTTCTCTGGGCTTCAGTTCCCTCATCTGTAAAATGAGGATTAAGACTGTGAGCCCTGTGTGGGACAGGGACTGTGTCCAACATGATCAGCTTGTATCCCGGCGCTTAGAACAGTGATTGACACATAGTAAGAACTTAACAAATACCACCATTGCTATTAAGTGACTTGTCCAAGGTGTCCTGGCAGACAAATGGCAGAGGTGGAATTAGAACCCCGGTCCTCTGGCTCCCAGACCCAAGCTCTATGCCCTAGGCCACACTGCATCTCACCTTCCCACCCTCAGAGACAGAGAGGGGGGCACCCCAGCCTGGAGTGGAGGGGAAGGGGGATTGTATGGACCTCTTGTCCCCACTCTGGGAGGGGGAAATGGTCGCAGGGAAGCTCAGTCGCTCTTTCAGCTGAATGGGGTCACACGGGGCCTGGCTGAGGCCCACCAGCCTGCGGTAGCCCGCCCGTCCACTGTGTCCGTTTAGAGACGCTGCTGCCGCCACCACTGCGGCTGGATCCCTCGAGGCAGACGGGGTTGGAGTGGGGGTGGGAGGGAGGGGGAGAAGAAAACCACCGTAAAAGCCTCAGAAATTAGTTGCTTTCCTCTCCGTGCCAGCAGCTAGATGCCTGAGCAATGAATTTCCTTGGGCCCTAGAAGGGTCTGCAGAGTAATTTGGGAGTCTGTTGTGCCATGGCTGGATGCCAAAATCACTTATTTTGCCTTCTCAGTCCTCTGGTGCTGCGGTGGGGGTGGTGAAAGGGGATAAGAGGGAGGAGGTGTCTGCCAGCTGAGAATTGGGCCCCAATCTCTCTCTCCCCCTTTCTCTCTCTCTCCCCCTTTCTCTCTCTCTCTCTCTCTCTCTCTCTCTCTCTCTCTCTCTCTCTCTCTCTCTCTCTCTCCCTCTCCCTCCCTCTCTCTCCCTGTCTCTCTCTCCCTGTCTCTTTGTCTATATCTCCCCACTCCTACCCTCCAGCAGTCTGGTGGCTAGGCTGAGACTACCAGACTGGGAGCTGGTATGCCTGGGTTCTAGTTTTGGCTCTGCTGCTGACTTGTGTGACCTTAGGCAGGTCACTTAATCTCTCTTGGAAAGAGATCAAGCGTCATGGCCCCTTGCAGGGTCTTGACTTGGGTTTTAATAGAAGTCTGAATGGAGAGGATTGCAGGACCCACTCACTAGGACTGTGGCTGAAGGGGGAAGTTACAGAGTCGAGTGGAACTAGGGTATCAGACACACCGTCCAGCCTCAAGGGGCCAAAGCCCAGTACCCTTGTGTTGACCTAGCTCTGATCCATCTCCCGTCGCCAGGCCAGGATCATCCCTCCACTTTCCCTGCTCCCGTGCTCTCCCTGGCCTGGCCTGGCTCCCAGAGGTCTCTGGCCCTGACTGTCCAGTTGCCGGCTACCTCTCTCCCCCATTAGAGGAGTCGCAGGCTCCATGTGTGGCTTCCAGGGGTTAAATCCCCAGAGGGACGTGTTCCCGCTCCCCGCCCCCCAAGCCATTGCCCTCAGAGCAGGGATGATCCAGGACCCAAACCCCCTAGGGGCATGAGTGGTGGCGCCCAGCAGCTGGCTGTTCCACCCTGCGATGTGTGCGATAGCGTGCTGGGCTGCGATGGCACTGCGGGAGCAGATGACATTTTTTCCCTGGCAGCTAGCTAGCCCCCGCCCCCCCCCCCAACTCCCCCCCACCCCGAACCTCTTCTCTAATGAGGAGAATGACATTGGCAGGATTTCAGGGTTCTCTTTATTGGCCTAGTTAGTATCTTGAATAATGTTCCCATCTCTGTTGGAGTACTTTCCTCCTGTGGATTTTCTTTCTTCTCACCCCATCACTGTCCTCCCTCCCTCCTCCTCCATTCCCCAGTTTTCTCCCTCTTTTCTCTCGTCCTCCTCGATTTCTGACTCTGGCAACCCCACATCATCTGGCTTGTGGATCCTCAGCTCCATCTCTTCCTCCTTTTTCTCCTCTCCCTTCTCCTCCTCCTCCAGCTCCTACTTCCCCTCCTCCTCCTCTCCAGCCCCACTCTCTTCCTCCTCTTCCTCCTCCCCATCCTCTTCCTCCAGCTCCTTCTTCCCCTCCTCTTCATCCTCTTCCTCATTCTCCACCCCACTCCCCGGCCAGTGTGGAAGTCATCATCATCATCAATCGTATTTATTGAGCGCTTACTGTGTGCAGAGCACTGTACTAAGCGCTTGGGAAGTACAAGTTGGCAACATATAGAGACAGTCCCTACCCAACAGTGGGCTCACAGTCTAAAAGGGGGAGACAGAGAACAAAAGTCCAGTCTGGCTTCTTTTTTCATGGCCTCCTTCCTGTCCACAGGCATAAAGCCTCGGCATTTAGGAGCTGAGATCCTGTAATAATAATGATCGTATTTAAGTGCTTACTCTGTGCCAAGCACTGTTCTAAGCACTGTCACCACGTCTCAGGAGGATCCAGAGCCAGGCCCAGAAGAGTTCAGCTGCTGCCTTGAAGCTGAGCTCCACCTGCAGTCTCCTCCAAGTCCTCCTGCTGAACCCAGAACCTCACAGGGACCGTGATGTTTTCTTTGCTTAGCAAAGTGATTTTTGGCTGCTGGTCATCTTCTCCATCCAAACTGCCACCATGTTAATCCAAGCATTTATCCTATCCTGCTTCGATTCCTGTATCAGCCTCCTTGCTGACCTTCCTGCCTCCTTTCTCTCCCCACTCCAGTGTATTCTTCATGCTGCCCCCAGATCATTTTTCCACAAAACCATTCAGTCCATGTTTCCTCATCCTTCAAGAACTTCCAGTGGTTGCCCATGCACCTCTGCATCAAACCGAAACTCCTTACCATTGGCTTTAAAGCACTCAATCATCTTGCCCCTTTCTATCTTACCTCGCTGCTCTCCTACTACAACCCAGCCCAAACACTTCACTCCCCTAATGCCATCCTACTCACTGTACCTCAGTCTCATCTGTCTCACCTCTGACCTCTTGCTCACATCCTGCCTCTGGCCTGGAATGCCCTCCCTCTTCATATCCTACTGACAATTACTCTCCCCATCTTCAAAGTCTTATTAAAGGCACATCTCCTCCAAGAGGCCTTCCCTGACTAAGCCCTCATTTCCTCTTCTTTCACTCCTGTCTGCCATTGGATTTGCTCCCTTTATTCACCCCTTCCTCAGCCACACAGAACTTATGAACATATCTGTAATTTATTTATTTATATTAATGTCTGTCTCCCCGCTAGACTGTAAGCTTGTTTTGGGCAGGGAACATGTGTACCAACTCTGATATATTGTTATATTGTACTTTCCCAAGCACTTAGTACACTGGTATGCACACAGTAAGTGCTCAATAAATATGACTGATTGATTGGTCCAGTAAGTAGCTCAGATTAGGCAGTGTTGGAGAGCCATGCAGTGGAAGCCTGTTTAGGGGCCTTCCACTCAATAGCCTGCAAGGTATGCTGCTCTTGTAAATGTGTTATAGGTGCCTGAGGGCTCATGGGAATCCCAGAAGCTGGGAGGTGGGAAGGAGAAAGGGAGGGCCGGGGGTCCTGGGAGAACGAGGTGGGAGCCACCATAGGACTTCCTGGACAGACCCTGCCCAGGCTGGAGGAGGAACAGAGGATATCGGAAATGCAGACCAGACAAGAACTGCGGACGAACCACTACAAAGTCAGCCACTACGTCGCGGTCGTCTGGGTCACCTCCGACTTCTACGTGCATAGGGCTTTGCTTGGGGGAGAGGCTGTCCGAGGAATCCAAGCCTCTGCTAGGAACACAGGATGCCTCACTCAGGCATCCTCTGGCGACTGCCCCTCTCCCCCTCCCAGGGCCCGGGACTGGGGGCGGACAAGCAGAAGTAGACACAGAGAGGGGGAATATATGAGCTTGGGGTTGGGGGAGCAGGGCGGGAGTCTGCTGACTGCTGTAGGAGGATGCTCAGAGGCAGGATGCAGCCCCAGGATTGATGTCAGGAGCAAATTGGGGGCCTGCTATACCTAGATAGGGGCCTGGTCTGGCTTGTGCTGTCCTATCTGGGCCCAGCTATCATTCAAATATTAATTGAAGGGGAGGAAAATCTTTTCACAAACTTTTTTGCTTCTCTGGAAGCAAGCTGAGAGACTAATAAATCTTTTTTTTTTTTAGTTGGTATTTGTTAAACACGCACTTTGTGCCATGCAGTGGGCCAGATACAAGCAAATCGGGTTGGACACACTCCCTTTCCCATATGGGGCTCACAGTCTTAATCCCCATTTTACAGATGAGGTAACTGAGGCACCAAGAGGTGAAGTGACTTGCTCAAGGTCACACAGCAGACAAGTGGTGAAGCCGAGATTAGAACCCAGGTCCTTCTGACTCCCAGTTCTGTGCTTTATCGACTAGGCCGTGCTGCTACTTAACTTTCCATCACCTCATTATTTACCACAGGCTCTGTGGAGGCAAGCAGGAGGGTAGAGTGCTATAGCACCTTCCTGAATGCTCGAGCTTTGCTATCTCTACTGAGAACATATCCAAGAGAGATGGGTGATTGACTTTGTACTGAGGACATATCCAAGAGAGATGGGTGATTGAGATGGGTCGTAAACCCCTGAGAGGGGTGACTGGAGTCTCCCTTCCCTGATGGGATCAGGGAGCCCTCCCTGCTCACAGTCCAGCCAGGTGGCAGAGGGATGGACAAGATGACCTCTCAACCTCTTAGGGCATGAAAGACCCTAGGGTGAGAATGGGCTGGGGCTGGCCAAAGAGGAGCAATGCCCAGAGTCCTTGAAGTTTTCTCGGATGGAAGCCTGTTGGCCACCGCGGCTCCTAGCAAATCCTGCTTCCTTTCCAAGATTCGTGTTTTGCCTCCTGCCCTAGGTTGCCATGTTCTCCTGTCTGCCCCACATCGGAGAGGCCAGCAGGCAGAAGTCCACAATTTGCCAGGAAGTGGGTTGAGGATGGACTTGCTGCCCAGGTGCCCAGGGTCTCTGTCCCAGTGAGGAGGGTCCCTTTCCTGTCTCCACTCAGGAAATCAATCACCTCTGCTTTTTAATTTAAAAAAAAAGTTTGAAAATAATCCACTTCCCCTAAGCCCAGAGTTTCCCCACTATGCCTCATCTTCCCCACCCCAATCCCGCAGTGTCTCCTCTGGAGACGTGAGAGAGACTCAGACAGCCTGTGTTGGTTATCTGGTGGTTCCAGAGGGACAGAAAGCAGGGAGGTGAGGGGTAACCAGATTTTTTGTGATGTGTAATATGTCTAGGTTCTAAAACAAGCTCCTGGTCCCAGGCTAACACCTCCCCCACCCACATATTGGGGCTCTAATTAAGCACTGGTGGCATCTCAAGATAATAATAATAATAATGGCATTTATTAATCACTTACAATGTGCAAAGCATGGTTCTAAGCACTGGGGAGGTTACAAGGTGTTCAGGTTGTCCCATGGGGGGCTCACAGTCTTAATCCCCATTTTACAGATGAGGGAACTGAGGCCCAGAGAAGTTAAGTGACTTGCCCAAAGTCACACAGCTGACAAGTGGCAGAGTCAGAATTTGAACCCATGACCTCTGACTCCAAAGCCCGGGCTCTTTCCATTGAGCCACGCTGCTTCTCTAAGATAAGGCTGGTGATGTCAGAAAACCTGGCTGGGAGGCACCAAGGCACAAGGAGCATTTTGGGAGCTGGACAGGAAAACAAAAAGCATTGTCGCCCACTGGAAAGAGCCTAGGCCTGGAATCAGAGGACCTGGGCTCTAATCCCAGGTCCACCACTTGTCACCCATATGACCTCGGGCAAGTCACGTTGAGAAGCAGTGTGGCTTAGTGGAAAGAGCACGGGTTTGGGAGTCAGAGGTCGTGGGTTCTAATCCCTGCTCTGCCACTTGTCAGCTGTTTGACTTTGGGCAAGTCACTTCGCTTCTCCATGCTTAAGTTACCTCCTGTAAAATGGGAATTAAAACTATGAGCCCTACGTAGGATAACCTGATAACCTTGTATCTACCACAGCACTTGGCACATAATAAGCACTTAAATACCATCATCATTATCATTATTAGCTTCTTTGTGCCTCAGTTACCTCAACTGTAAAAAGGGGATTATGACCATGAGTCCTGTGTGGGAGAGGGACTGTGTCCAACCCTATTATCTTGTATCTATCCCAGCCTTTAGTACAGTGCCTGACATATAGTAAGTGTTTAACAAATACCACTAAGAAAAAAAAAAGACGGGATAGGAAGAGGTCCTGGGAGAGAGACTTGGAGTGATTCTAGGACACAGTGACCTAAGCATTGCCCACCGGCCTTGTAGGAAATCAAGACTTTAAGCCAGACCACCATTCTGGGATCAGCCCCCATGGTCCATCTGACTCAAGGCTCTGTCTCTGACAGTGCCAGCAAGATGTCTGGAAGAACATTGTAATGGTGATCCTCCTGCCCCACCTATCCAATGGTTAGGAATGGATCAAGCATGTAGTACAGTGTTCTGCACATAGTAAATGCTTAATAAATGCCATTGTTGATAATGATGACCATCCCACATCCTATACGCCACCCTTTTTTAAAATGATATTTATTAGGTGGTTACTATGTGTCAAGCACCTTTGCAAGCACTGTGGTAGATAACACTTCTCCCTCCAATAACCCAGTTTGGATTTCCCATCCCTTCAGCTTGTCTACCAACTCTGTTATATTGTACTCTCCCAAGTACTTAGTAAAGTGCTCTGCACATAGTAAATACTCAATAAATATGATTCATTCATTCATTTTCCCAAACCCCTCTAACCGCCTGATGTTTTCTGCGTGCCTAACTTCCACTGGAAAGAAATTTCATATATTTAAGACCTGTTGGCTAAAGAAGTCCTTCCTTTCTGTTTTTGAACCTACACTCTGGTATGTGCCCTCTAATATAAGAAAGGGAGAGGGAGAGAGAAAGAGAGAGAGATCAAACTGTCTGTCATCAAGGATAGGCAGTACATCTGTGCCCACTTCTGCCCTTCCCCCTACTCTTCCTGGCAGCACTCGGTACTGTGTGCATCTGCCTGACGGTGTCTTCCCCTTCCCACAGTATGAATTCAAGGCGAAGAACATCAAGAAGAGGAATGTGAGCATTGTGGTGTCAGTGGATGGAGTGAAGGTGATCCTGAGGAAAAAGCCAAAGGTAAGTCTTCTCCTCAAATGCCCCCGTCCCCAGTTCCAAACACATCCTTCAAAGCTCTTTCCAACTCATCCGAGAGGTTCCCATGGAGGAGCGGTGAGGCTTGTTTTGTTTATGGTTCTGCTCAAGACAGTGATATCCTTCCAGCTAGGGGGCCAGAGCCCAGCCAAGAGAAGAGGGGAAAGGGGAGCCAGGGGCAGGGGCTGGAAGACGGAAAATCCTGGGTCAGGATGTGGCCTGTGTCCAGGAGTCTCCAGTCCAGGGCCTGCTCCAGTGGTTCTGAAAGCAGCCAATCTGGAATGGCAACTCCCATGGCATTTTCCCAGCCACTGCACAGGGACTCCTGGAATTTTATCTCTTCCCCGATGACCTTGAATGTCAGCCGCTCCCCAGAAGAGGCAAACGTTTAAATATTCCTTTTAGAAACAGCCGATGTTTCTGTAGTTTCCCCCACCCCCACTGTCCTTTGCATTATCACAGCAACCAGCCCATCCAAACAACAGTCTGCTTCTACTGCATCCATGTAGAGAGCTGCAGTACCAGGGGGAAACATTGGTTTCTGGGCTCCTGGAGTTGGTGGTATCCCGGGCAGGGAGGGGTTTGGCAAGACTCTGTAGGACCCCGCTCTGAACCATTTCCTGCTGTCTCCTGTCTGCAGCGGAAAGAATGGGGCTGGGATGAAAGCAAGATGCTGGTGATGCATGACCCCGTGTACAGGTGAGGAGCTGTGGAGTCCCAGGGGAGTGACCATCAAATCAACCACTCAGTGATATTGGCTGAGTGCTTACTCTGTGCAGAGCACTGTACTAAGCTCTTGTGTGGGTACGGAGTTGGTAGGCGTATTCCCTGGCAGACGCTCTCGGGTGCTGGGTGGCCTCCAAATCCCCTGTTGTCCTCATGGGTTGTGGGGAAGGAGAGGGAGTACAGTATTCCGGGGCAGGAATGAGGGGCTAAGGCCTCTCTCCTGAGCAGTGAAGCAGCATTGACTGGAGGGGTGGGTGAAGTCCCAGAGAAGCAGTGTGGCCACGTGGAAAAAACACGAGTTTGGGAGTCAAAGGACCTGGGTTCTACTCCCAGCTCTGCCACCTGCCTGCTGTGACAACTTGGGCAAGTCACTTAACTTCTCCGGGCCTCATTTTCCACATCTGTAAAATGAGGATCCAATAGCTGCCTCCCTCCTAATTTGCCTCGTGTGGGACAGGGACTGTGTTAGACCTGATTATCCAGTACCTACCCCAGAGCTTAGTTCATAGTAAGTGCTCAATCACCACCCCGATGGTATTCATCGTCCCAGAATAGGTGCTGAGAATCAGGAGCTAGGATTGGCCTGAGAACCTGACTCCTGGCTGTGACCTTGCTGGCTTGTCCTAACTGCAGCAGGGGTAGTCGCATGGCTATTGCATTGCACACCTGCGGTTTGCCAGCCCCAGCCCAGGATTGGGTGGCCAGGCCCACTGACCTGTTGTCCTGGCCAACTCAGTCAATCACTCAGTCGTATTCATTGAACACTTACTGTGTGCAGAACACTGTACTAAGTGCTTGGGAGAGTACAATAAAACAGACACATTCCCTGCCCACAGCAAGCTTACAATCTAGAGGGGGAGACAGACATTAATATAAATAAATAAATTACAGGTATGTACATTAGTGCTGTAGGACTGGGAGAGGAGGTATATGAAGGCAGCAAGTCAGGGTGACGCAGAAGGGAGAGGGAGAAGAGGATAGTGGGGCTTAGTCAGGGAAGGCCTCATGGAGGAGACTCAGAGGGCTTCGGGTGCCGCCACAGCAGCAGACAAATTCCAGCCAGAAACAAGCAGCAGCCTAGCCTTCTCCCCAGCATAATATTGAGGTCACCCCTATTTTGCGATCTTTTCCCCGCTCTGCTTTTTGGAAACAAAATCAGTAGAGCCTTGAGACCCTTTTTCATGTTTCTGTCCTAGAATCTTCTACGTGTCCCATGACTCCCAGGACCTCAAGATCTTCAGCTACATTGCAAGGGACGGGGCCAACGACGCCTTCCGGTGTAATGTCTTCAAATCCAAGAAGAAGGTTTGGGGCCACCAGGATTGGGGACCGCTTTGGTGGGGATAGGGTGGGCACTGCAGGCTGCAACCTGTGTAGGTTGGGGTGCCCCCAGGCCCTATACCAGCCTGGAATCCCTAGGCATGCAAGAGAAGCAGCGTGGCCTAGTGTAAACATGTCAGAGCTGGGAGTCAGAGGTCCTGGGTTTTAATCCCAACTCTGCCAAATGTCAGCTGTGTGACCATAAGCAAGTCACTTAATTTCTCTGTGCCTGTTACCCCATCT
The DNA here is from genome assembly GCF_015852505.1 of Tachyglossus aculeatus. NCBI lineage: Eukaryota > Metazoa > Chordata > Mammalia > Monotremata > Tachyglossidae > Tachyglossus > Tachyglossus aculeatus. Next base: position 104,546,747 of record NC_052069.1, on the reverse strand, counting down.
GTAAAATGCAGAATAAATCCCACTCCCTTAGACTGTGAGCCCCATGTGGGACAGGGACTGTGTTCCACCTGATTAACTTGTGAGAATCACCGTGGCTTAGTGGAAAGAGCATGGACTTGGGTGTCAGAGGTCGTGGGTTCTAATCCCAGCTCTGCCACTTGTCAGCTGTGTGACGCTGGGCAAGTCACTTAACCTCTCAGTGCCTCAGTTAACTCATCTGTAAAATGGCGATGAAGATTGTGAGCTCCACGTGGGACAACCTGATTACCTTGTATCTATCCCAGCGCTTAGAACGGTGTTTGGCACATAGTAAGTGCTAAACAAATACCAACATTATAATTATTATTAGCATTATTATTATTATCTATCCAGTGCTTACAACAGTACTGGGCACTTAATTCATGCTTAACAAATACCATAATATATATCTATGTATATTTGTATAAATATACAAATATTATGTAACAGTCCTGTACATAATAATAGATACAATTATATATCTGTCCATCTGGGAAAGGACTGTTGGGCCTCAGAGAAGGACATGACTTATTCAGCCTGGTCCATGGCTCAGTGTCCATCCCAGCCTGCATCACCCCCAGCTGCTCTCTGCCCGGGGACAGGACCACCCCCAGCAGCCTAAATCAATAAATCAGTGGTATCTATTGAGTGCTTACTATGTGCAGAGCACTGTTCTAAGCGCTTGGGAGAGTACAGTACAACAGACCAGCAGTCACGTTCCCTGCCCATAATGAGCTTACCATCTACAAGCAGCAAGAGCTTGAAGGGAGGGCCGGGGGTGAGACCGAGATTGGGGTTTTAACTCCAATCTTGCTTTGCTCACAGTCGGACTTGATTCAGACCCCAGGGTGCAGTGGGCCCGGGTAGGGGCAGGCTGAGCCTGGGCAGGGCTGGCGTGAGGTCCGGGAGAGGCCCGGGACGAGGGTTTGGGGCTCTTGTCACCCAGAGTCAGGCCATGAGAGCAGTGCGGACGGTGGGCCAGGCCTTCGAGGTGTGCCACAAGCTGAGCCTGCAGCACGCGCTCCAGAACGCCGACGGGCAGGCCGACGGGGCCAGCGACAAGTCGGCAGAGGAGCCTCAAGCCAAAGGTAGCCTTTCCTCCTCCCCTCCCACCCCAGCCCACTTCAGCCCTGAGGACACGCCTGTAATCCAAGCTCCTGTCATCCCTGACTGCCCAGCTGGGGTTTCCCTGCCTCTCTGGGAACTGTCTGCTCCCCTGCACCCCTGGGAACCCACCCCCATTCCCATCCCATCTGAGGCTTCGAACCAACTGGGAGTTCCGGGGTCCGGCAGGAGGCAAGGCGCCCCACGGAGGGTTTGGGCCCTTTGAGTTTAATAAAGGAACAAGATGGTCTCCGGGGCCCAAGCAGCCCCTTGCCCTGTCCAGCCAAGGCCTCAGCCAGCTGTGTTGGTCGGGGCTCTCTAGTAGGACACCGCCAGAAAGCAGGGAAGCTGGACCCCACGGAGGAGGTGGAAGAGGACTCGGTCAGCATGTGCCCAACAGAGCGGAGCCTCCTTGCCCGGCTGGCAGCCCTGGCAGACTCGGCATCAGTGCCCGCTGCGAGCGATCGGCGTGGGCAGGTGAGGAGCAGTGCAATGGCACAGGTCGGGGTGGGGGCCAACCTCCTTCGTGGGCCCCACCCTGGAGTCCCTATCCATACTCCCTGAGGGCAACCTGGGCCCAAAATCTGGAAAGCCGGCCTGCAGCGAGGCAAGAATTTCCTGGAAAAGCTGACCCCGGCCCCTTCCTTTGCCCTTGCCCAGCAGTCACAGACAGCGGGAACCCCTGGTGCCAGGGGGTGTCAGTCTGTTAGGTGGGAGAGGAAACGGTGTGGGAGTTTTCCCTGTTGGGCCTCCCTATCCCTCCCAGCCTCACCTCTATCCTGTCCTCCTCATCGTGCAGACCCCCCACCACCAGCCACTTTGTCCTATCTTGGGGTGGCCCCGAAAACACGGCAGCCAAAAGGGCCCCAGATCCCTGGGATACAGGCATTTTTCCTCCACTGCTATGTATTTATAAGTTTCTGCAGTGGCTGGCAGATGTCGGAGTTCTACGGGGAAATGGTGGCCCTGCCATCGCCTTCTCTCCTCCTGCCCCAGGCCTCTGGCCTCAGAGAGACTGGCTCTCCTCCCTGGGGTTGGTTTGATTCACTCTCTTCCTCCCTACCCCTCCAAACCCCCAAGTCCAGTTGGACCTGGCCAAGCCCCAGTCAACCGTTCTCCCTTTCCACCACCCGGCTGGTGCGTGTTCTGTGCCCAGGACGTTGAAAACAGCTCCATGTGCCCCTCTGGGTCCCAACAGCTGCTGACTCCCACCAGCCCCTGCTCCTCCTCTTCTTCTTCCTGCCTGCTCTCCCCTCTGCTGTCCCGGCATTGCCTACAGCTCCTCCAACACCAGCTCCTCCAGCAGCAGCAGCAGACCCAAGTCGCGGTGGCCCAGGTAAAACCCAAACTATCTCAGGAACCCCAAATGGGGCCCGGGGGTGACCATGTTCCCTAGGGATCAGAAGCAAACAGATCTTTGGAAAAGCCCTCCTTCTCTTCATCCTCCTCCTCCCTCTCCTTCCCCAGTGAGTAAGAAAGCGGGGGGCATCTTCAACCCTGGAAGTCTTCAAGAACAGACCCTCTGGCCTGTGTGGCTTGAGATTCTCCTGCCTAGATACAAGGAATTGGATAATGATAATAATAATTGTAATTATTATGGTATTTGTTAAGCGCTTACTATGTGCCAAGCACTGTTCTAAGTGCTGGGGGAGATGCAAGGTAATCAGGTTGGACACAGTTCCTGTCCCACAGTTCGAACTCTTAATCCCCATTTTACAAATGAGGGAACTGAGGCACCGAGAAGTAAAGTGACTTGCCCAAGGTCATACAGCAGTCATGGCAAAGCCAGAATTAGAACTCAGGTCCTTCTGACTCTCAGGCCATGTTCTATCAACCAAGCCATGATGTTGGATCCCACGGCCTTACTTATTACTCCCAATACTTTAGTGTACTGTCCCAAGTGCTTAGGTCATGAGCCCACTGTTGGGTAGGGACTGTCTCTATATGTTGCCAACTTGTACTTCCCAAGCGCTTAGTACAGTGCTCTGCACACAGTAAGCGCTCAATAAATACGATTGATTGATTGTTCCGCACAGATTACATGATCAGTAAGTACCTTTGGTTGATTGGTGGCCTCCTGAAGCTCCTTCTGGTTCTGGGATTCTGAGGGAGTAAGGTTGACTGTGATTTGGGCCTTCTCCCTGAGCAGAGACGGGGCTGTCGGGAAATGGGAGGCGGGTGTCTTTCCCAGTCAGGTGAACCCAAGCAATGCCTCCGTCCAGCTCTCTGGCTCTCCATCGCTTCCACCTTCAGGTGCAACTCTTAAAGGACCAGCTGGCGGCCGAGACAGCCGCCCGCATGGAGGCCCAGGCCAGGGTCCGGCAGCTGCTCCTGACTAACGAGGACCTCCTGCAGCATGTGGCCCTGCTGGTTAAGCAGCTGAAGGAGCTGGAGGTCCGAGTGCAGCACCCACTCAGTGGTGAGGCGGGCGTGGGAGTCCAGGGGGGACCCGAGTCAGGGGCGGGAGAGGAGTCCCTGGCCCCGTGGGGATGACCGAAGGACATGAGGTCCAGGGGCTGCGGAAGGGAGTTAGAAGAAGGTGGGCCGGTTGGGGAATTCAGAAACTCGGGCATCAACCCTGGCTCTTTTGGGGAAAAGCTGTGGGCAACTTCTCCCTCTGTAGCCTGCTGAGGGTGAAAGGGTGCGGAGGTACCGGTGATGCTCAGCAGCCAGGCCCCCTTCCAGTACACACACAGGAGCCCAACCCTCGGTGGGTTAGAAAATGTCTCAGAAGGAGCAGTACAGATCCAGAAAAAGTGAAGGGGTGGAGACTCTGCTTTTATCCAGCTATTTCTCGCTGCTGCCTAAAAATGCTTTGCTTTCTTTTTCCGGCCCCCGGCACCTTTGCTCCCTGGCTCAGCACCTGGCTCACCACCTCTTTGCTCCCTCTCTTTCCATCTCCCACAGTCTCCCGCTCGCTACAGAACCTGGGCCCGCCTCTGACCCTCAACCTGAAGAACGAGTTCAGCCTGGAAGCTGGCCTATCCTGCTCTCCGACCCCCACCCACGGCCTCGCCAGCCCCCCTGGATCCCAATCCCCTCCCCTGACCAGCCCCAGAGCACCCTACCCAAACCGTGCAAGCTGGGGCATCCGGAATGGAGGCGAAGGGCACCGTGGCCTCAATCGCAGGGTGGAGGGCTCAGAAGAGAGCCATCCTTCGGAGGCTGGACTCCGGGGCAGGGGCCGCCCACACCTCAGCCCCAACCAGGACAGGTCAGTGCCTCTGCCCTCTTCCCCTCTAGGGTCCAACCTGTTGCATGACTCCAAACTGACTCCTTGGGAGTCAGAAAGACCTGAGTTCTAATCCTAGCTCCACCACTTGTCTGCTGTGTGACTTCGGGCAAGTCGCTAAGCTTCTCTGTGCCTAGATTCCCTCAAATGTAAAATGGGAATTAAGACCCTGAGCTCCATGTGAGACATGGACTGTGTCCAGCCTGATTATCTTGTATCTACCCTAGCGCTTAGTACAATGCCTGGCACATAGTAAGCACTTAATGATAGTATTAAAAAAAAAACCTGCAGCTTTCAGGGTGGGCACTCCTGCTTCTCTGCCACAAATGCCTGGCTGGGTGTGGCAGGGCCAAAGGGTGGCTCCCAGAGTCCTTGGGGCAGTGAGTTTGGGAGGGACAGAGCAGGAGGTTGTGGTATGACAGAAGGCTCTCCTGGGCTGGGCCCCCAAACCCCAGCAAAATTCCCATTTCCCCCGGCCCCCCACAACAAAGTTTCCACACACCTTGTTGACTACTGGGACCAGAACCTTTTCTGCCTCTCCTAGGGCAGCATTGGCACTGCCCATCTGTATTCCTCTTCCATCTCACCCCACCAACCTCCCCCAATGTGTCATCTCCCCAGGGCCCCGTTGCTTCCCATCCCCAAGCTGAACCCCCCGCCGCCCACCCGGAAGAAGCGGCCTGCCAAGGCCTCAACCAGCCCCGAGACGGAACCGGTCTTCAGCCCCATCCGCCTGTCCCTGCCTGGATCCGGCGACCGGCCCTCAGGCCCTGAGCAGGAGCATCTGGTCCACCGGCAGAGCCCAAGGTGGGCCAGCCCTACCCACGGTGGGGTCCTGGGCTCAGACAGCGATGACGAGTCAGAGGCCCTGTGGAGCCCAAGGGAGGGGACAACCCCTGGGGGTGGCTGGCTGGACCGCACGCTCCTACCCATCCTGGCTGCAGCGGACGACACAAGTCTCCACATCAGCTTCTCTGAGGACGAGCTGGACTCTGAGGACACGAGCCAGGGACGAGAGAAGGACTAGTCTGGCTGGCCCACAGTGCCCCGTAGGTAGAGTTTCTTACCAAGGCCCTAGCTGCGGCAGCCTCCCGAACCCCAGGGCCAGCTGCTGGACCCCCTGCCCGGGGATAACAGGATGACGGGAGTCCCTGGGAGGCTGCCGGGTGGACCTGAGACTCACTGATTTGTCACCCTGAAGCGGCAGTACCAGCCCAGCCTAAGACGCGGGTTGCTTCTTGTGTTGCCGACTTGCCGTCTGGAAACTTCGCCTTGAGGAGAAGAGCCAAGTGGGGTCCTCAGGCCTTTACCCAGCCCACGTCACCCGGGAATGGGGTTGTCGGGTGGCCACGCTGGCTGACAGCCAGAATGTGGGTCAGGAAGAAAGAATGGTGAGAGCCCAGCTGTCCATGGTGGGAGACCAGGGACCAGATTCCAATAGGCAGTAGGGCTGAGGGAGGGACGATGCATTCCCCTCCCCACCCCAACTCAGCTGGCTGCCTGGGGGCTGGGTGGGGAGGGGAGGGCAGAAGCAAGGAGGTGCTGGATTCGGGATGTGTTGAGAGTGAGAGAGATGATCTGGGGAGAGCCAGCACCATTCCCTGATTGGCTTCCTGTTCTCCACTCCCTCTCCCACTCTAGTGCACTTCTTAAATTCTACAGGTATTTTATTGTGTGCAGGACAGAGGGCCAGGCAGCAGGGATGGTGACTGGGCCAAGAGAGCCCTTCAATGACCTGGGCCTTACCGATGGCCTGCTGCCTGTCTGGTTATCCAAGCCACAGATGGAGCTGGGCCCGGTTGCATCCTGGATGCAGCTCTGGAGTTGGGAAGTTCCCCCTTCTTCCTTCCCTCTATCTATTCCTCCCCATCCAGAGCTGGACTAGGTGAAGGTGGATGAAGCTTGGCTATTATAGGTTCATTTCTCAGGGTGCCGTCAGTGTCGCCCTAACCTCCTGTGAGGGACTCAGGCAGGGGCCTGCGTGCCTCCTGCCTTCCTCTGTTCAAGGCAGAGAGGTGATTTCAGTCTGGGGCTCCTGGGCTGAAACCTCCTTTCTCTAGGTGACAGGAACGGCTGAGCCTAGCAGCACCCCCACCCTCATTAGGAAGCCCACTCATTCCAGAGAAAGACCTTCAGTACTCAGCATGCGCACAATCCAAATCCTCTGAACCCACTCATCACCTGTGATAATGCCCAATATGTGTCTTTCCCCGCTTAGGCCTGAGCCCCGGCCTGGCTGAGATGGGAAGGTTAGAAGGATAAAGAGAGAATATCTGTTCTCAAAGAGCTGAGTGAGAGAGAGAGAAACAGAGAGAGAGCCCAAACAGGAACCCTGTAGCGGGCACTGCAGAGAGGGACACAGGAAAGAGAAGACAGAGTTACTGCCCTGGGAGTCTGACTGCCCAATGAGAGAGACAGGATGGTATGGAGCCAGTATAGCAGGACAACAGAAACATACTTTTCTAAAGCGAGCTCTAAGTCCCAAGGAGTTTGTGGAGTAATGACAACCAGGGGAAAGACTTACCAGAGGAAGAAGACTGGGGTTAGAGGGCAGTGCTTCGAAGTGGGGTTTGGTAGAATGTAGCAAAAAGGACATCGGGTGTGGGGGAGAAATGTTTGTGGGGAGAGCCAAGAGCTGGGAATAAGGAGCCGGTTGGTATGGCGGGAGCAGCCGAGGAGGGTTGTGCAGAGAGACTAAGGGGTGGTGGGTGAAGATCATCCCTTGTGAGACATAGGGAGATGCCTGTTCCAGTTACTGAACAACTGGAACAGTACCTGCCTGCCTGTCATGGAAGGCAGGGGGCTGGACCTGGGTTGCCGGGGGTTAGGGGAGCTGGAAATGTTGGCAGGGAGGGGAACAGGCATCGTCACCCCTTCTGGTCACCCTCCCAGCTCTCTAGGAAAGATTCTGGCTGCCCTGACCCTAACCGTGGTTTCTCTCCAGGAGAAACCAAACTGTGAGGATGTTTCTCCCTGGAGGGAAGTAGAAGAATTAACTACGGCATGTTCCCTGATTGATTTGATCATACTAACCAGCGAGCGTTAGGGGAGAACTTAGTAAATTGGGCAAAAGAACAGAAGGAATGGTGGAGTTAGGTGCCTGGGAAAAGACAGGAGCTTTCGGTGTTTTGTTTTTTCACTTCTGTATCTATACACGAGCCCCAGTGTGAGCCGCTGCCCAAGACAAATCGCCTTCAAGATCAGAGGTCGACCAGCAGGGCAGAAAAGACCCACGTGTGTCTGGGCAGGGGTGGGGAATTGAGTGGGGCCTGGGTCTCCCAGGATGGGGTGGGTGTTCTTGCAGAGCCTTTGGCTAAAGAACTAATGGCAACTCCAAGTTCTCTTTCCTGAACCGTGAGTGACAGCCCTGAGTCCATCATCGGGGAGTTGTATTTTGGATCATTTTCCCCTGGGTGCATGACACTGCATTTGCTCCCGTTGGAGTTCGTGTCGCTTTTTAGCTGCGTGAGGGGTTTCTGGAGTTTATCCCTACCTTCTTGGCTTTCACCACCAGGTGCCATTTCCTGTCACCCTCATTCATTCGATAATATTTATTGAGCAGCTGTGGTGTGCAAAGTCCTGAACTAGGTGCTAGGGAAGAAGGCAACAAAGGGGAGCAGCGTAGCTAAGTGGAAAGCCCCCAGGCCTGAGAGTCAGAGGACCTGGGTTCTAATCCCTGCTCCCCCATTTGCCTGCTGGGTGACCTTGGGAAAGTAAATTAACTTCTCTGTGCCTCAGTTTCCTCACTGTAAAATGGAGATGAAAGACTCAGACTGAGCCCCATGTGTGACAGGGACTATGTCTGACCTGATTCATTCAATTGTATTTATTGAGCACTTACTGTGTGCAGAGCACTGTACTAAGCGCTTGAACTTGTATCTTGAAGCCTGATGAACTTGTATCTACCCCAGATCCTAGAACAGTGCTTGATGTGCAGTAAGTACTTAACAAATACCATAATTATTAATTATTCATTCATTTAGTCATATTTATTGAGTGCTTACTGTGTACAGAGCACTGTACTAAGCGCTTTGAAAGTACAATTTGGCAACAAATAGAGAATCCCTACCCAACAACGGGCTCACAGTCTAGATTACTATTATAAATAAGGCTCGGTCTCTCACCCTCTATCTAAATCTAAAAGTGGGGACTGGGAGGCTGATGACAGGCACATAAGGAAAGATTGAGTAGTAAAAATGGAAGAACATAAGACTACAAGACACTGTGGATTTTCACCTCCCAAGCAAAGCTGTCCAGAGCCCAGTAGGGTGATTTGTCTTCCTGCTACCTCTTCCAAGTGATCTATGATGTTAAATAAAAGTGTCCCTGGAACAGATGACTGGGGGAATCCTCTATTTACATACCACCATCCTGAAAAGTCACCATTTAACCCTATCTTTTAGCCAATTTTCTATCCATGACAACATTCCCTCTGGTCCCATAATAAGAATGATGTTGGTATTCATAAAGTACTTACTTTGTGCCAACCACTGTACTAAATGGTTAGGTAGCTGCAAGATATTTAGGTTGGACACAGTCGCTATCCCACATGGGGACTCAGTCTAACTGGGAGGGAGAAAAGTTATTGAATTCCCATTTTGCAGGTGAGGAAATTGAGGCCAGAAATGTGATGAGCTTTTTTTAAAAAGGCTTTTAGTGTTTTTGGAAGAAGTATAATAATGATCAGATAGCCAACCTTGTTAATGTCATTAGAATACTAATTATAGTATTTAAAAGAAGAAATCTCAAATCTAAATACATTATGTCTACTAGTTTTCCTGTATCCACAGGTCCAGTGACCCCCTCAAAAAAACTCCAGCAGGTTAAAGAGGTACTATTCTCCTTCACAGAACTATCTTGTCTTTCCCCCAATAAGTTAGGTTTTTCTCAGGGCTCATAATCCTAAACTTAATTGCTGACTTTGATTTTCCAGGTAGGAAAATGAAATTAACTGGTCTGCACTTCCAGTCTCATCTCTAGAGTCTTCTTTAAAAGAGGGGAGTTACCTCCAGTGAGTAGACTGAGACAGTTGTCATTTGTAAAGATAGGGTGCATGCTTTTGCCATAAGTTCTGCACTTTTCCCTTCAGAACTCTCATGGAGCTACTGTCCTTTCCCAGGTACTTTGTTACATCAAGCTTTAATCTTACTGTTTATTGCATTTGTTGAATACCTTGTGCTCGCCACTGGGAAGAAGTTCAAGGATATTTCAGTCAACTCTGCTATAATGCATGCATTTACTCTGTCGTCCTGTGGCTAACCCACTATTAGGGAACTAAGGGAAGCTGAGCTGATGATGAGCCTTTTGGATACAGTGAGACATGGTGTCTGAAGAAATAGTTGTGTGCACATGTATGATGTCAGAAATGGGGTGAGTGCTACAATGCAAGTTTTCCTGAAGGTGGAATTCTATAGTAACACAACCCCTGTGTGGGAGGAGAATTAGGTGTATTTCAGATATGGTTCATGGGCCCCAGGGAACTCGTAAGCTAAAATGGAAAGGAGTGAAGGGGCAGGAGATTGAGGATGGAAGGCTAGTAGCAGTCACACACAAGGGAAGACTTAGATGGGCAAAGCAAAAATAATAAATTAGCAATTACAGGCACAGTGCAGAACCCCCTCTAGTGTGTAAGGTTGTGGGCAGAGAACGTATCTACCAACTCCGTTATACTGTACTCTCCCAAGTGCTTTGTACAGTGCTCTGCACACAGTAAATGCTCAGTCAGTTTGATTGATACTTGATATCTGCACTTAGATTGTAAGCCCCATGGGGGCAGAGATCATGTTTACTAATTCTATCTACTTTCCCAAGCACTTAGTACAGTGCTCTGTCCAAAGTAGGTGCTTAATAAATAGTTTTGATTGAAAGGGGGCAGTCTTCATGTTCTTCAGTGCTGCAGCAGGACCAACTCGAATGCAACAGTCCCAGCCACCCCGAAGTTCCACCTCTTAGGAAGGTATGTTGCAAATGCATCTTTGGTCTGTCTCATTCTCATGGGACAGGTCTTCCTACTGATGATATCACCCAGGAGACCCTGGGATTCCATAATGACAATAATAAGCACTTATTGGTACCAAGTGCTGGGGAAAATACAAGGATATGAGTGAGGTTGGACAAAGTCCCTGTTCCACATGGGGTTCACAATCTTGCTCGTCTCCATTTTACAGATGAGTAAATTGAGGGGCAGAGCAGTTGAGTGGCTTGCCCGTTGCCACACAGCAGGCCAGGTCTGGAGCTGGGTCTCAAATCCAAGCTTCCTGGCTCCTGCTCCTGTGCTCTTTGCACTAGGCCACACTCGCTCGCTGTGCAGGCACACCTATTTGTCATAATTTGGTCTAAAACATCCCTTGCGGTCATTCCGATTAGGCCGAGTTCCTCTTTCATGCTACATTTAGGGTAAGATATCGGGCCAGACTGATGAAACATGAATCATGCCTGCCCACAAATTGAACGTGAGTCAGCAATGCACGGCTGTACTTAAAAGGCCACCGGGATAAATTAGCAGGCCTGGATGATCTAAGCAATCGGTCTGGAGGCAGGAGGCTGGACAGAATGATCTCTGGAGATCCCCCTCTGGGAGCCCAAGATGCAGCAGAAGGGGTGGAGCAGGGATCTGAGGCTAGAACAAGCCCCCAGTAAGATATAAGGTCTCATCTTCCTCCCCCACATCCTCAGGCATGCTTAGTGTGGCTGTTGGGGGCAGTTTCATTTCCTGTGGCTATGCCCAGCTGTGCTCTTCACTTCTTGAATCAGGGCTTGGGGAGGGAGATGATGCCCGTTGATTGCCCCCCTTTGCCCAGGGCTGAGGGTTGGCTTGTCCTACAAGAATGGGGCTCCCTGGGGCAGGGAGATGGGGGCAAGGTTTAAAGAATTGGTCTAAAAGCTCCCATCCCAGGGTCCTACCAGCTGGCAGCTTCCTGGGAGAGCACTAGCCAGGGGGGTAAAACTACCTCCTTGGGCAGGTGGTCATCTGGGGCAGTTTATATGTTTGGATCTCCACATAGAGGTCTTCTGGCAGGGACCAAAGAGAAGTTTATTTAAATATAAAAGTTGCCCTCTGCTGTTTTCCTCAACCCTCTCTCCCCTATGTATACACCCACTTAATTCCACCCAAAATGAGCCCATAGGCTCACATAGGACCCATCACTGTCCTATTGGGCACCAATTCCTCATAGTTTCCTTCCAACTCCTCAGTCTATCAGTCAGTCATATTTATTCAGCGCTTACTTTGTGCAGAGCACTGTAGTAAGTGCTTGGGAGAGCACACTATAACAATAAACAGAGACATTCCCTGCCTACAATGAGCTTACATCTCCTCATCCCTCCCAGCCAGCTGTGGGCCTCAAGGCTTCGCCTGGCTGAGGAACTGCAGCGGGAGGAGCAGTGTGGTCCAGTGGATAGAGCACAGGCCTGGGAGCCAAGACATCTGGGTTCTAATCCCAGCTCTGCCACTTGTCTGCTGCATGACCTTAGCCAAGTCACTTAATTTCTATGTTCCTTGGTTACCTCATCTGTAAAATGGAGATTAAGACTGAGAGCCCCATGTGGGACATGGATTATGTCCAACTTGATTAGCTTACATCTACCCCAGTGTTTAATACAGTGCCTGGCACGTAATAAATGCTTAACAAATACCATAAAAAAAACCTTCAGGGAATTGGCAGTGCCTCTGCCAGGCTGCAATCTGGCCCCAACCCAGCCTCTGGTTGTCAATCAATGATAATTCAATCAATCAATCAATCGTATTTATTGAGCGCTTACTGTGTGCAGAGCACTGTACTAAGCGCTTGGGAAGTACAAGTTGGCAACATATATTAATTACATATGGTAATTAATGAGTGCTTACTGTATGTAGTGTATGTATGTAGTGTAATAATTATAATGATGGCATTTCTTACACCCATACTATGTGCCAAGCACTGTTCTAAGCACTGATGTACCAAGTGCTTGGGAAAATACATCACGACAGATTTGGAAGACACATTTCCTGCAAATAAGTGCTGTGTAGCTGAGGGCGGAGTGACTATCAAGTGCTTAAGGGGTATAGATTCAAATTCAAAAGCAATAAGCCACAAAAGAGAGAACGTGTAGGGCAAATGTGGGCGTAGTCGGGAAAGACCTCTTGAAGGAAGTGGGATTTTAGGAGGGCTTTGAAAATAAGGAAGGCAGTGGAATGTTGGATGTGGAGGGGAAAGGAGTTAAAGGCCAGAGGGAGGACCTAGGTAGCGGTTGGCAAAGAGATAGATGAGCTGCTCAGAACTCACATGACTAAAACCACCATATGGTTTAGTTACATCACACTGGGAAGTAATATGATTGGCCTAGTGGAAAGAATATAATCCTTGGAGTCAGGGGACCTGGATTCTAATTCCAGCCCTACCACTTTTTTTATGGGATTTGGTAAGCACTTACTATGTGCCAGGCACTGTACTAAGCGCTGGGGTAGAAATGAGCTAATGATAATAATAATCCAAGTACTTAGTGCAGTGCCCTGCACACAGTAAGTGCTCAATAAATATGATTGAATGAATGAATAATGACGGCATTTATTAAGTGCTTACTATGTGCAAAGCACTGTTCTAAGCGCTGGGGAGGTTACAAGGTGATCAGGTTGCCCCGCGGAGGGCTCACAGTCTTAATCCACATTTTACAAATGAGGTCATTGAGGCAGAGAGAAGTTAAGTGACCTGCCCAAAGTCCCACAGCTGACAATTGGTGGAGCTGAGATTTGAACCCGTGACCTCTGACTCCAAAGCCTGCTCTGTTTTCCACTGAGCCACGCTGCTTCTCTAATCATGCTGGACATGGTCTACGTCCCACATGGGGCTCACAGTTTTAATTCCCATTTTACAGAAGAGTGAACTGAGATACAGTGATGTGCCCTAGGTCATGTAGCAAGCAAGTTGTGGAGCCTGGATTAGGAGCCAGATCCTTCTGATTCCCAGGCCCATGCTCTTTCCACTAGACCACTTTCTCTGGGCCTCAGTTTCCTCATCTGTAAAATTGGGATTAAGTCTTACTCCCTCCCATTTAGACTGTGTGCTCCATATGGGGCAGGGGCTGAATCCAACCTGATTATCTTGTATCTACCCCAGCTCTTAGTACAGTGCTTGGCACACATTAAGTGCTTAATAAATATTATTGTTATTGTTACTATTATTATTGTTGTTGTTATTGACACCCCCAAGGGCGGGGGAGAGGCTGGGGGGAGACGTTTTGGGGGCTGGGATCAAGGGACCTAGATAATAATAATAGTAATAATAATGATGGCATTTATTAAGCGCTATGTGCAAAGCCCTGTCCTAAGCATTGGGGAGGTTACAAGGTGATCAGGTTGTCCCACAGGGGGCTCACAGTCTTCATCCCCATTTTACAGATGAGGTAACGGAGGCACAGAGAAGTTAAGTGACTTGCCCAAAGTCACACAGCTGGCAATTGGCAGAGCAGGGATTTGAATCCATGACCTCTGACTCCAAAGTCAGTGCTCTTTCCACTGAGCCACACTGCCTCATCTGCATTGGCATCTCCCACCTGGCTCCAATCCCACAGGTCCACAGTAAAGCAGCCGCTCACAACCAGAGAGGAATTCAAACCCAGAACCCGCCATGCCCAGGCCAGGATTCATCCCATCCCGGCCCACCACCTCCTGGTCTTCTTGGGGGGCCTCGGGAGATGGGTGTGTGCTGCAGGGGAGGACTGCAAGCAAGCTGCGAGCACCAGAGCCCGGGCTTTGGAGTCAGAGGTCATGGGTTCAAATTCCGCTCCACCAAATGTCAGCTGTGTGACTTTGGGCAAGTCACTTAACTTCTCTTTGCCTCAGTTACCTCATCTGTAAAACGGGGATTAAGACTGTGAGCCCCCCGTGGGACAACCTGATCACCTTGTAATTTCCCCAGCGCTTAGAACGGTGTTTTGCACATAGCAAGCCCTTAATAAATGCCATTATTATTATTATTATGTGGGGTAGGGACGTTGTTATATCTGGTGTATCCCCCAGCACTTACCACAGTCCTTGGCACAGAGTGAGCACTTAACAAATAACAAAATTGTTATTGTCGCTATTATTATAGTCCCCCCCATTCCAACTTGTACTTCCCAAATGCTTAGTACAGTGCTCTGCACACAGTAAGCGCTCAATAAACATGATTGATTGATTGATCTTCTTGAGTAAGGCATTCCAGCTGGACTGTGTTAGGTTGATTGTCTGATCTCCTGCTGACTCCGTGTGTAATAAGGCTGGAATTACACCATCTCAGAAGGAATTCGGGCCCACTGCCCAGACTCCCCTTGATTTATAGGTCTTTCCCTCCCATCCCCACAGTCAGCTGCTCCTGAAAGACACCCTTCCCCTGTCCGAAAGTCCCGCTGCAGGTCTAACCTCCAACCATCCCCATCCCTCTCCCCCAAGCCCCAATTCCTCCCACTCCCCGCCCTCCAGGAGGTCTGCCCTCCTGGGCCAGATCCCAGCTTCTCCCCAAGGAGAGAGGAAGAGGAGGGAAAAGGGGGAAGATGGGCTTGTCTTATCTAATTCTGCCAACTCATCTCCGACCCACGGTGACACCATGGACACATCTCTCCCAGAACGCCCCACCTCCACCTGCAATCGTTCTGGTAGTGTCTCCACGGAGTTTTCTTGATTAAAAATAAGGAAGTGGTTTACCATTGCCTCCTTCTGTGCAGTCAGCTTGAGTCTCTGCTCTCGACTCTCTCCTACGCCGCTGTTGCCCAGCACAGTCACTAGCCACTGCCCAAGGTAGGAATGGAATGGGTATGCCTCTGCTTGGCTCTCCCTCCCATAGTCGAGACTGGTGGAGTACTGGAAACTCTCCAGGTGTGACCCTAAAAGGGGGAAAATGGGATTACCGGCATATAATCCCCCCACCCCGCCCTACAAATGAATAAAGGCATCCAGTCAGCCCCTGCTGCCTTTGGCCTTTTGGAGCTGACCTCTCCATGGCCTGTGGGAGCCCAGCTACTGGGGTTTGGAGGCAGAGGAACTGAAGCTGCAGTGGCTACCGGAGGCCAGGGGCCTTCTCACCTCCCTCACCTCTGCTCCTGGGCCCCCCACCCCAAGGAAGGAGCAGCACATGGGTCTGAAAGGTAGAGGACCTGGGTTCTAATCCCAGCTCTGTCATGTTCCTGCTGTGTGGCCTTGAGCAAGTCACTTAAGTTCTCTGTGCCTCAGTTTCCTCATCTGTAAAATGGGGAATGCTCTCCCTCCTTCTTAGAATATGAGCTCTATGTGGGACAGGGGCTGTATCCAACCTGATTAACTTTTATCTACCCCAGTGCTTAGTACAGTGCCCGGCATATAGTAGGCAATTAACTTAGAACATAAAATAAAAAATACCATAAAGGGGTGTTTATTAATTATTTTATATTAATGTCTGCCTCCCTCTCTGGACTGTAAGCTCTTTGTGGGCAGGGAATGTGTCTATTTATTGTTATTTTGTACTCTCACAAGTACTTAATATAGCATTCTGCACACAGTAAGTGCTTGATGATATGATTGATTTAATGAATGAATGAATGAATGAGGTTCAACCCGTCTCCATGCCTTGGCCTCTCCCCAGTCCAGGGCCCAAGCTGGATTCAGCTCCAGATCCAGCTGGGCTCTGGCCCGGACAATAATAATAATAGCATTTATTAAGCACTTACTATGTGCAAAGCACTGTTCTAAGCACTGGGGAGGTTACAAGGTGATCAGACTGTCCCACGGGGTGGGTGGGGGGGAGGAGGTTCGCAGTCTTCATCCCCATTTTACAGATGAGGTAACTGAGGCACAGAGGAGTGAAGCGACAACTGACAATTGGCGGAGCAGGGATCAATCAATCATATTTATTGAGCGCTTACTGTGTGCAGAGCACTGTACTAAGCGCTTGGGAAGTACAAGTTGGCAACACATAGAGACAGTCCCTACCCAACAGTGGGCTCACAGTCTAAAAGGGGGAGACAGAGAACAAAACCAAACATACTAACAAAATAAAATAAATAGAATAGATATGTACAAGTAAAATAAATAAATAAATAAATAAATAGAGTAATAAATATGTACAAACATATATACATATATACAGGTGCTGTGGGGAAGGGAAGGAGGTAAGATGGGGGGATGGAGGGGGAACGAGGGGGAGAGGAAGGAAGGGGCTCAGTCTGGAAATCAATTAATCAATCAATCGTATTTATTGAGCACTTACTGTGTGCAGAGAACTGTACTAAGCGCTTGGGAAGTACAAGTTGGCAACATATAGAGACAGTCCCTACCCAACAGTGGGCTCCCTCTCTCCTCTCTCTCTCCCCCCTTCCCCTCCATCCCTGCCAATCCCACCTCCCGTAGTTAAAAGACCTCCTGGAGGAGGTGAGCTCTCAGTAGGGCCTTGAAGGGATTTGAATCCATGACCTCTGATTCCAAAGCCCGTGCTCTTTCCACTGAGCCACGCTGCCAACGCTACGGGAGGTGGGATTGGCAGGGATGGAGGGGAAGGGGGGAGAGAGAGAGGAGAGAGGGAGCCCACTGTTGGGTAGGGACTGTCTCTATATGTTGCCAACTTGTACTTCCCAAGCGCTTAGTCCAGTGCTCTGCGCACAGTAAGCGCTCAATAAATACGATTGATCGATTGATTGATTGATTGATTGATGGGGGGAGAGGGACACGGAGAGGGGATGGAGGGGTGACCCAGGCCCGGTCCAGAGTGGCAGATCCAGCAGGGCACCACAGTGACCGCTAGAGGGCGCTGCTCCCCCAGCCACGGAGCCGCAGCAGCCCCTGCTTGGATGGGAAAGAAGGAAAAAAGGGAGAGGAAGTTGGAAGGATGTGGGATGGGAGGAGGTGGGATGGGAGGAGGTGGGATGGGAGGAGGTGGGATGGGAGGAGATGGGATGGAAGGAGGTGGGATGGAAGGAGATGGGATGGAAGGGTGCAATCTGGCCGGGCACCAATTGCCCCAGTCCAACTGCTGACGCTGGAGGGAGAAGGGCTTGGGAATAGAAAGCTGGACCTGGATGTCTGGGGTCATTTAATCACCAGCCCACACCGCACAGGTGCAGAAGGAGTTCTGGACCGGTCCCTGGGAAAGGAAAAGAGATAGATACCCCCCGCCTCGCTACTCCATCCCAACCCCAGTCACATCTTCCCTATATTCCTCTCTCCACCCCATTCCTACCCCCAATCAATCAATCGTATTTACTGAGCGCTTACTGTGTGCAGAGTGCTGTACTAAGCGCTTGGGAAGTCCAAGTCGGCAACATATAGAGACAGTCATCATCATCAATCGTATTTATTGAGCGCTTACTGTGTGCAGAGCGCTGGACTAAGCGCTTGGGAAGTACAAGTCGGCAACATATAGAGACAGTCATCATCATCAATCGTATTTATTGAGCGCTTACTGTGTGCAGAGCGCTGGACTAAGCGCTTGAGAAGTACAAGTCGGCAACATATAGAGACAGTCATCATCATCAATTGTATTTATTGAGCGCTTACTGTGTGCAGAGCACTGGACTAAGCGCTTGGGAAGTACAAGTCGGCAACACATAGAGACAGTCCCTACCCAACAGTGGGCTCACAGTCTAAAAGGGGGAGACAGAGGACAAAACCAAACATACTAACAAAATAAAATAAATGGAATAGATATGTACAAGTAAAATAGAGTAATAAATATGTACAGACATATATACAGGTGCAGTGGGGAAGGGAAGGAGGTAAGATGGGGGGATGGAGAGGGGGACGAGGGGGAGAGGAAGGAAGGGGCTCAGTCTGGGAAGGCCTCCTGGAGGAGGTGAGCTCTCAGTAGGGCCTTGAAGGGAGGAAGAGAGCTAGCTTGGCGGATGGGCGGAGGGAGGGCATTCCAGGCCCGGGGGATGACGTGGGCCGGGGGACCCACCCAACCCAAACCCCAACCCACTGTGAGCAGGATGGGGTAGGAAGGAAAAGGGTGAGCAGGGTGGAGGAAGAGGAGGAGAAAGGAGAGGTAGAAAGGGTCTCCCTGTTCCAGGGTGTCCTTCCTGCCTAAAGACCTGAACCACCAAGCACAGATAGGCATCTATTACTCTATTTATTTTATTTTATTTCTACATATTTATTTTATTTTGTTAATATCTTTTGTCTTGTTGTCTGCCTCCCCCTTCTAGACTGTGAGCCCGCTGTTGGGTAGGGACTGTCTCTATATGTTGCCAACTTGTACTTCCCAAGCGCTAAGTACAGTGCTCTGCACACAGTAAGCGCTCAATGAATGCAGATGAATGAATGAATCTGTTCTATAGTAATAATAATCGTGGTATTTGCTAAGCGTTTACTATGTGCCAACCCCTGAGATAGATACAAGGTCATCGGAGCCTACACAGGGCTCAAAGCCTAAAAAGGAGGGAGAACAGGTGACTAATCCCCATTTTACAGATGAGGAAGCTGAGGCATAGGGAATTTAAATGAGTTGCCCGAGGTCACATATTAGGCAAGTGGCAGAGGTGGGGTTAGTGGGCTTTCCACTAGACTATACTGCTTCTCCGGTAGTAGGAGGAAGTCTGGGCAATGCAGAAGGGAGTGGGAAAGGGGGAAAGGAGGTCTTAGGGAAGGCCTCGGAGACAGAGAGAATGGGGTCACGGGGGAACAGTCTTCCTCATCCTGACTCATCCTGCTTCCCCTCATAGTCAGGGAGAGAGCTGCTCACTCCGCCATCAATTAATCAATCGATGGGATTTATAGAGCACTTACTGCGTGCAGCGTGCTTGGTGGAGAACAAAAGTTAATAGACATGATCTCTTCCCTCATGGAGCCTACAGGCTAGCGGGGAGATTGAACTACAGGGGGAGGCAGTAGTCAGTTCATGGGAAAATAAAAAATTAAAACAGATAAAAACTTTTCTAGTAGTAGCATTAGGGCCTGGAAGATCAAACAATCGATCAATCAATGGTATTTATTGAACAATTACTATTCAATGGCAACATGTGCCCTACCCAGCTCCCCGCCGCACATCACATGGGGACCAACGCAGACAGCCGCTCTCCTTGTCTGCCTGTGCGGGCTCGGGTGGGAAACGGCCGCAGCGACAGAGCCGTCGGCCACCCGGGAAGAGGGGTTTCTGGATGGTTTAAACCAGGATGGACAGAGAGAAACAGGGGATGGGAAGTGGGAGGTGGAGAGCTTAGAGTCTGTGATCTCAGAGCGTCAGATGTTCCCCAGACACAGGACTCAAAGAGAGAGGGAGGAAGACCTTCCCACCCTCAGGTGAGAGAAACAAGTCAACTCAGGGGTGCTCCCCAGCATAGATGTAATATCAATCAATCAATCAATCAATCCAGCGTATTTACTGAGCGTTTACTGTATGCAGAGCACTGTACTAAGCACTTGAGAGAGTTCAGTATAATAGAGTTGGTAAACACGCTCTCTGCCCGCAACAAGCAGCATTGCCTAGTAGATAGAGCGCAAGCCTGGGAGTGAGAAGGACCCGGCTTTTAATCCCAGCTCTGTCACTTGTCTGCTGTGTGATCTGGGGCAAATCACTTAACTTCTCTGTGCCTCAGTTCCCTCATCTATAAAATGGGGATTAAAACTGTGGGCCCCACGTGGGACACGGACTGTGTCCAACCTGATTAGGTCGTATGTACCCCAGCGCTTAGAACGGCGCTTGACAGATAGTAAAAGCTTGACAAATAGAGAAGCAGCGTGGCTCAGTGGAAAGAGCCCGGGCTTTGGAGTCAGAGGTCATGGGTTCGAATCCCAGCTCCGCCACTTTTCAGCTGTGTGACTTTGGGCAAGTCACTTCACTTCTCTGGGCCTCAGTTCCCTCATCTGGAAAATAGGGATTAAGTCTGTGAGCCCTACGTGGGACAAGTTGATCACCTTGTATCTACCCCAATGCTTAGAACAGTGCTTTGCACATAGTAAGTGCTTAATAAATGCCATCATTATTATTATTACTATTTTTAAATAGCATCACAAAAATAAATCGAGTTTACAGTCTAGAGGGGGAGACAGACATTAATATAAATAAATAAATTATGGATATAAGGGGCTGAGTTTGGGTCTAATTCCCCCTTGTCTTTTCTCTCCCATAAAGTGCTCTGAACACAATAAGGCACATTACTACTACTCTCTGATCTCAGGATCACACCTAGAGAGTTTTCAGTACCCTACCAGTCTTGGGAGGGAGAATCAAACAGAGGCATAACCATTCCGTTCCTAGTTTGGGCAGTGGCTAGTGAGTGGAAGGCAATCCGCTACAAGTCAAAACTAACCTGTGCTGGGCAGCAGCGGCATGGAAGAGAGTCAAGGGCAGAGACTCAAGCTTACTGCGTAGAAGAAGGCAATGGTAAACCACTTACGATTTTTTAACCAAGAAAAGTCTATGGATACACTACCAGAACGATTGCAGATGAAGGTATGGCCTTTTGGGAGAGTTAATAATAATAATAATAATAATAATAATAAAAATGGCATTTATTAAGCACTTACTATGTGCAAAGCACTGTTCTAAGCACTGATGTGTCCATGGAGTCGCTATGGATCGGCGATGACTCCACAAGACAAGACTTCTATTCTGCTCCAGTCTCGACCTCCAGGCTAGGGAAGAATTAAATCATCCAGGCTAGGCGGGCAGCTGTTTTTCCCTAACCCTCTCTTCACACTGGCAGCCTACATGTAGGACTCTAGGCATTAGAGGTACAGTTTATTCTGCAATGATGCTATTGTGGGGCAATCTTAGGGATCCTTTTGAAGGAAAAAAAAAATCCCTTAAATCCCTCTTTCTAATGGTCCTTGAAACACGTAGCTGTGATAAAAATGGTTTCACAGGCGACTATTTTAAAGCTTACTGCATCCTGGACGTTTGTGTAAAATATGTCATCAAGCTGTTTCCACATGCTCTGTGGCTCAGGCTTGAGGATCTGCTGAAGAAAGCCCTGAATGCTTGTGCTTAAAAGCTGAAAAAATGTATCTTGTAATTCATAATAATAACAATAATATGAATAAGAATAATAACTATGCTATTTGTTAAGTATTTACTATCATATTTATTGGGCACTCTCTGTCTGCAGAGCATTGTATTAAGTACTTGGGGGAGTACAGTACAACACCATTGGTAGACACATTCCCTGCCTACAAGAAGCTTCAAGTCTATAGTGGGGACACAGACATTAAAACAAATTATGGATACGGGCACAAGGGCTGTGGTGCTGAGGAAGGGGTGAATAAACGGTGCAAATTTAAGTGCAAGGCAACACAGATTAGAGTGGAAGAGGAAATGAGGCTTAGCCAGGGACTTGAGAGCCACATTAACTATGTGTCACGCATTGTTCTAAGTGCTAGGATAGATACAAGTTAATCAGGTTGGACACAGTCCCTGTTCCACATGGAGCTCACAGTCTAAGGGGGAAGGAGAACATGTATTTAATCCCCATTTTACAGATGGGGAAATTAAGGCATAAAGAAGCTAACTGACTTGCCCTAGGTCATCACAGCAGACAAATGGTGGAGCTAGGATTAGAACCCAAGCCATCAATCTATGATGATAGGTGTCCCTCAAGGCTCGGTTTTGGGTTCTCTTTTCACTTTACACTCCCTCCCTTTGGCACTTCCTCTGCTCATATGACTTCAGTTACCTATGTAGGTAGATTTAGGAGCTACTTTGTTGGCCCCGTTCCTTTTTCTCTGCAATATCACATTTCCTCCTGCATTTACACCAATGTAGAAGTATTGTTTTCAACTTTTCCACTAGCATTTACAACCACACCATCCTCTCTGATCTCCCTGCCTCCAGCCTCTTCCCTCTCCAGTACAGTCATCACTTTCCTACCCAGATCAGTTTTCTAACATCTCTTTCAGCACACATCTCCCTGCTTCCCCAAAGCCTCCAATGGCTTCCCATTCCTCTCTGCATCAACCAGAAATGTCTAACCATTGGCTTTAAACCAGTCAGTTCTCTCTTTCTTACTTGTCACTCTCTTCTCCTACTAAACCCTAGCTCTCACTCTTTGCTCCTCTGAAGCTAACCTGCTCACTGTGCCTTGTTCTTGTCTCTCCCTTTACTAACTTTATGCTCAAAGCTGCCTCCCAAACTGAAACTTCCTCCTCCTTCCATATCTGCCAGACCAAAGCTCTCCCTATCTCATATCCACTCTGAATCATTTCTCCTCCAGGAGAGCATCCCTGGTTACTCTCTCATCTTCCACTTTGTAAGCCCAAACTGCCACCCTTCCGTGCCACCCAAGCACTTAGGTACTCATGACATCCCAAGCATTTATGTACATGTTTTCCTACTCACTACTTCGTCCTACTTGTAATTTATTTAAGTGTCTTTCTGGGCAGCAGCAACATGGGAAAGAGTCGAGGGCTGAAACTCAAGTTTACTGCACAGAAGGAGGCGGTGATAAACCACTGCCATATTTTTACCAAGAAAACTCTTTGGATACACTACCAAAAAGAATGCAAATGGAGGTGGGGTGTTCCGAGACCGATGTGTCCAGGATGTTGCTATGGGTCGAAAATGACTCGACAGCATAAGACAAGACAAGACTTTCCTAATTCTACTGTCCTCTCCAATGCATAGAATAATAATGATTCATTCATTCATTCATTCATTCATTCAACTGTATTTATTGAGCGCTTACTGTGTGCAGAGCACTGTACAAAGCGCTTGGGAAGTACAAGTTGGCAACATATAGAGATGGTACCTACCCAACAGTGGGCTCACAGTCTAGAAGGGGGAGATGGAGAACAATGATGGCATTTATTAAGCACTTACTATGTACAAAGCACTGTTCTAAGCTCTGGGGAGGTTGCAAGGCAATCAGGTTATCCCACAGGGGGCTCACAGTCTTCATCTCCATTTTACAGATGAGGTAACTGAGGCCCAGAGAAGTGAAGTGACTTGCCCAAAGTCACACAGCTGACAATTGGCGGAGCCGGGATTTGAACCCACGACCTCTGACTCCAAAGCCCGTGCTCTTTCCACTGAGACACGCTGCTTCTCTAGTAATTATAACGGTGGTATTTGTTAAGCACTGTACTACGTGCTGGGTGGCTACAAGCAAATTGTGTTGGACACTACTGTGCTCTGCACACACTATGGGGCTCAATAAAAACTACTGATTGGTTGATTCATTCATTCAATTGTATTTATTAAGCACCTACTGTGTGCAGAGCACCGTACTAAGCACTTGGGAAAGTACAATAAGCAATAAACAGTGACATTCCCTGACCACAACGATTCCTTCAGCCTTTCTTCAAAGGACCTGTTTCCCACCCACTAGCCACTCTGGTTGCCCTCTTTGGATCCTTCAGAGTGAGGAGACAAGTAGGAGCCAGAGAAACTGGCCTTACAGCTCCTCTACCCTGACCAACCCTACCTCACCGCACTTCTGCTCTCCAGCCAAATTCCCTTCTTTCGATCCCACACCACTCTGCTCCTTCTAATATCTCCGTTAGAAGATTCCGGGGGGAGAGTGGGGATGGAGGGAATAGTTGGAGGAGGAATCAAACCCTGGCCTCCTCCTGATTTTGCTGCCACCTTGGACAACACTACCATCCTTCCTGTCTCACAAGCCTGTAACTTTGGCGTTATCCTTGACTCACCTCTCTCATTCAACCTACATATTTAATCTGCCACTAAATCCTGTCAGTTTAACCTTCATAACATGGCTAAAATCTGCCCTGTCCTCTCCATCCAAACTGCTACCACGTTAATACAATCACTCATCCTATCCCGCCTGGATTACTGCATTAGCCTCCTTGCTGACCTCCCTGCCTCTTGTCTCTCCCCACTCCAGTCCATACTTCACTCTGCTGCCTGGATCCCTTTTCTACAAAAAACATTCAGTCCACGTTTCCCCACTCCTCAAAAACCTCCAGTGGTTGCCCATCCACCTCCATATCAAACAGAAACCCTTTACAATTAGCTTTAAATCATCATCATCATCACCATCAATCGTATTTATTGAGCGCTTACTGTGTGCAGAGCGCTTGGGAAGTACAAACTGGCAACATATAGAGACAGTCCCTACCCAACAGTGGGCTCACAGTCTAAAAGTCTAAAATCATAAATCAATAATCCCCTTGCCCTTTCCTACCTTACCTCACTGCTCTCCTACTACAACCCAGCCCTCATGCTTTACTCACTGTACTTTGATCTCATCTATCTTGCCACCAACGTCTCGCCCACATCCTGCCTCTAGCCTGGACCATCCTCCCACTTCATATCTGACAGACAATTACTCTCCTCCGCTTCAAAGCCTTATTGAAGGCACATCTCCTCCAAGAGGCCTTCCCTGACTAAGTCTTCCTTCCCTCTTCTCGACTACCTTCTGCGTTGCCCTGACTTGCTCCCTTTATTCATCCCTCCTCCCAGCCCCATAGTATTTATGTGCCTATCAGTAATTTATATTAATGTCAGTCTCCCCCTCTAGACTGTAAGCTCATGTCTTTCAGCTTTGCTGCGCTGTACTCTCCCAAGTGCTTAGTACAGTACACTGCACACAGTAAGCACTCAATAAATACGATTGAATGAATGAATAAATAAGATTGAGTGATTGAAAATTGTAAGATTCTTCAGGCAGACCCCTACTCCTTAGCCCCTTCTCAAATCCCAGCTTCCCACTTTTGTTGTCCTACTAGTCACAAAACCCTTCAGAGTTCAGGCAAATATGCTCCCTCCATTATTTGCCCTCTTGCCCCAAATGGGTCCAGGGGAGGAAGGAAAGGTATGGTGATGGAGAGATGCGGGTAGGATGCTTAATTAATCAATCATATTTACGGAGCACCCTGTGTGCAGAGCACTGTATTAAGCACTTAGGAAAATACAATATAATAATAATGGTATTTGTTAAGAGCTTATTATGTGTCAAGCACTGTTCTAAGCACTAGAGTAGATAATAATAACAATAACGATAATAATTATGGTATTTATTATGCACTTACTAAGTACCAAACACCAGTCTAAACACCAGGGTAGATACAAGCAAATAGGGTTGAACACGGTCTCTATCCCTCGTGGGGCTCACTGTCTATCCCCATTTGACAGGTGAGGTAACTGAGGCACAAATAAATGAAGTGACTTACCCAAGGTCACACAACAGACAAGTGGCAGAGCCAGAATTAGAACCCATGACCCAGGCCCCAGGTCTGTGCTCTATCTACTGGGCCACAGAGTTGGTAGGCACATTGCCTGCCCACAGTGAGCTTACAGTCTAGAGGACAGCTCAATCAATCAAGAGTATTTGAGTGTCAATTGTGGGTAGGGCACTGTACAAAGTACTTGGAAGCATATAGAGAAGCACAGAGAGAAGCAGCGTGGCTCAGTGGAATGAGCCCGGGCTTTGGAGTCAGAGGTCATGGGTTCAAATCCTGGCTCCACCACTTCTCAGCTGTGTGACTTTGGGAAAGTCACTTCACTTCTCTGTGCCTCAGTGACCTCATCTGTAAAATGGGGATGAAGACTGAGAGCCCCCCGGGGGACAACCTGATCACCTTGCAACCTCCCCAGCGCTTAGAACAGTGTTTTGCACATAGTAAGCGCTTAATAAATGCCATTATTATTATTATTATATGGGAAGTGACATGGTGTAGTGGATAAAGCATGGGCTCGGGAGTCAGAAGGTCATGAGTTCTAATCCCAGCTCTGCCACTTGTCTTCCGTGTGGCCTTGGGCAAGTCACTTCACTTCTTTGGGTCTCTGTTACGCCATCTGTAAAATGGGGATTAAGACTATGAGCCTCAAGAGGGACAGGGACTGTGTCCAACCCAATTTACTGGTAAAGTACTTGGCACAGAGTAAGCACTTAACAAATACCGCAATTATTATTATTATTATATAATAGAAGACTGACCTGGGAGTCAGAAGGGCCTGGGTTCTAATCCCGGCAATGCCGCTCATTTGCTGCATGACCTTGGGAAAATTACTTAACTTCTCTGTGCTTTAGTTACCCCATCTGTAAAATGGGGATTAAGATTGTGAGCCCCATGTGGGACATAGTGTCCAAACTAGTTAGCTTGTGTCAAACTCAGTGCTTAGTTCAACGCCTGGCACATAGTAATTGCTTTAAAAATACCATTAAAAAAAACACAGTAGAGAAGGCAAACACATCCTTGACCTCGAAGAGTTTACAAGCTAGCGAGGGAGACAGATGCTATAATATTTGTTCATTCATTCATTCAATCATATTCATCATATGAATCTATTCATATTCATCTGCTTCAAAGCTCTCCATCACCTCGCCCCCTCCTACCTCACCTCCCTGCTCTCCTTCTACAGCCCAGCCCGCACCCTCCGCTCCTCTGCTGCTAACTTCCTCACTGTGCTTCATTCTCAGCTGTCCCGCTGTCGACTCCTGGCCCACGTCCTTCCCTGGCCCGGAATGCCCTCCCTCCACACATCCGCCAAACTAGCTCTCTTCCTCCCTTCAAAGCACAACTGAGAGCTCACCTCCTCCAGGAGGCCTTCCCAGACTGAGCCCCCCTTTTTCCTCTCCTCCTCCTCCCCTCCCCATTGGCCCCCTCCCTCCCTCTGCCCTACCTCCTTCCCCTCCCCACAGCACTTGTGTGTATTTGTACATATTTAGTACTCTATTTTATTAATGATGTGTATATAGCTATAATTCTACTTATTCTGATAGTATCGACACCTGTCTACTTGTTTTGTATTGCGGTCTGTCTCCCCTTTCTAGACTGTGAGCCCGTTGTTGGGTAGGGACCGTCTCTATTTGTTGCCGATTTGTACTTCCCAAGCACTTAGCACAGTGCTCTGCACACAGTAAGGCTCAATAAATACGACTGAATCAATGAATGAATGAATTCATTGAACTCCGCACACAGTGAGTGCTTGGGAGATACAGTACCATGATAATCAGTCACATTCCCAGCCCACAGTGAGTTTACAGTTTAGAGATGACAGGTGTTCCCCTCTATTTAATCTGCGGGACAGGGCCTGTGCCCAACCTGATTATCTTGTATTTACCCCAACGCTTGGTACAGTGCTTGGCATGTGTAAGTGCTTAACAAATACCATTGAAAAAAATTTAAAGCGAGCATAAAGGCGTGAACTTAAGTGCTGTGGGAGTAGAGTGAGTACCTAAGAGATTAGGGGGTGAGGATGGGGGAGTAAGCAGGACTCCCCAGGGACCCAGCCACTCTCCCCACCAGCCCCTCACTCCCTCAGTCAGCCACGCCCGCGTCCCCTTCCCCACCTCTCCTGCCATCCCCAACCTCCCACAATTGGGCCGAGCTCCGAAGGAGGCTATGTTTCCAGAGCCAAATATGTGGTCCGGAATGGGCACGGGAGGGGTGGAGAAATGTGGGGGAAGGGGGTGCTGCTCTTGAGGGAGAGGGGTGCAGGAGGAGGCGATTCGAATTTTTACATTTTTATCATGCTTGCTGCCCCAGAAGAAGAAAAAAAAAACTTTTCCTTTCTTCCCCTGTGCCGTTGGTGAGCGGCTAGCAATCACGAGGTAGGCAGGTGGTAAAGATGCCTATCCATCAAACAATGCCATTTAGTTTGTAACCTGTGACTAAATTTGGTGTTAGCTTTAATTTCAGAGTCTGCTTTATGGCTTGCCCGTTAATCTCTATGCAAAGTAGCTGAAATGAATATGCAGTATTTGGGATGTAATTGTAAATCTTCAATGCAGCACTATAATTTTCCAAACAGGATCTTGCAATCAGAGCTCTATTCATTAGCGTATAAACAATTTTGTTTCCCGGCTCTTCTACGTGCCAATCATTTTCCTGAGAGTGAACATCTTTGACAAAAAAAAAAAAAAAAAAAGGCCCACAAAGTTTCTTTTGTGAACGCGGTAAAAGTTGCAGGGAAACTTCCTTGAATTCACACAAAGGGAAGATGAAATAGGGTGGACATCCACTCCTCAAGGGCTTGTATGGTCTGGATAGATGGCCCCCTAACTGGATTCCCCAGCACTTAAGCCCCCCACCAACCGGCTGCCCTGCTTAGCAGCCAATCAATCAATCATTCCATGGTAATTGTTGAGTATTTACTGAGAGCGATAGCATTATTATTATTATTAATAGTATTTATTGAGCGCTTACTGTGTGCAGAGCACTGTACTAAGCGCTTGGGAAGTACAAGTTGACAACATATAGAGACAGTCCCTACCCAACAGTGGGCTCACAGTCTAAAATAGCACTGTACTAAGTACTTGGAAAGGTACGATGCAATAGACTTGGTCGGCCCAATCCCTGTCCTAGAGAAGCTTACAGTCTAGTGGGAGAGAAAGACATTAAACTAAATTACAGGTAGAGGAAGCAATAGAGAATCTGTGCATCAGTGTATGTGCATGCTGTGGGGAGCCCTCATTTCCTCTTCACCCACTCCCTTCTGCGTTGCCCTGATTTTCTCATTCATTCATTCAATCGTATTTATTGAGCACTTACTGTGTGCAGAGCACTGTATTTGCTCCCTTTTTTCACCCCACCCTCAGCCCCGCAGCACAGACACATATCTGTAATTTATTTACGTTAATGTCCTCTAGACTATAAGCTTGTTATGGGCAGGGAATGTGTCTACCAACTCTTGTTATATTGCTGTATGGTACTCTCCCAAGTGCTTAGTATGGTGCTGTGCACACGATAAGCTCTAAATAAATATGATTGATGATGGGGTGACTATCAAAGGGTTTAGGGGGTAAAGACAAGTGCATAGGTCAGTCAATTGTATTTATTGAGTGCTTACCGTGTGTGGAGTACTGTACTAAGCGCTTGGGAGTGTACGGTAAAACAGGCACATTCCCTGCCCGCAAAGGTGACACAAGAGAGAGGGAGAAGAGGGTGAGGAGATGAGAGGTAAGTCAGGGAAGGCTTCCTGGAGGAGATATGATTTTAGCAGGGCTTTGAAGGTGAGGGTGATGATCTGTTGGATATGAAGAGGAGGGAATTCCAGGTAAGAGGGAGAGTGTGGCTCCCTCGTCCCCTTCCTTCCTCTCCCCCTCGTCCCCCTCTCCATCCCCCCATCTTACCTCCTTCCCTTCTCCACAGCACCTGTATATATGTATATATGTTTGCACATATTTATTACTCTATTTATTTATTTATTTATCTTGTACATATCTATTCTATTTATTTTATTTTGTTAGTATGTTTGGTTTTGTTCTCTGTCTCCCCCTTCTAGACTGCGAGCCCGCTGTTGGGTAGGGACTGTCTCTATGTGTTGCCGACTTGTACTTCCCAAGTGCTTAGTACAGTGCTCTGCACACAGTAAGCGCTCAATAACTACGATTGATTGATTGATTGGCTCTCCTAGGGCCATTACCAATAAGCATTTTCATGGTCCACTGGACTGCGTGCTCTTGTTCAGTCAGTCAGTCAGTTCTGAGAAGCAGCATAATGTAGTGGATACAGCAGGGGCCTGGGCATCAGAAGGTCATGGGTTTTAATCCTGCCTCCATCACTTATCTGCTGTGTGACCATGGGCATGTCACTTCACTTCTCTGGGCCTCATTTACCTAACTAGAAAATGGGGATTAAGACCGTGAGCCCCACGTGGGACAACCAAATTACTTTGTATCTACCCCAGCACTTAGAACAGTACTTGGCACATAGTAAGTGCTCAACAAATACCATCATTATTACTGTTATTATTAAGTCTCTCCTAAGCTCTCACAGAAGGTGTTTGTGCTACATCCTGTGAGAGACTGTTGAGAACAGTAATCCCCTGTTTTTACAGAGCTCTCAGTCTGATAGGGGGAAGAGATATGTGCCAAAGGTAGGTGCAATCAGGAGACCTTGAATTCCTTCAGGGCAGGGATCATGTCTACTAATTTAATCATATTATAATCTCCCTAGCACTTAGGACAGAGCTCTGCACACAGTAAACACTCAATAAATACCAATGCTTGACTGATTAAATATGAATTGAAAAGACAGCATAGGGCCACAGTCAATCAATCAATAGTATTTATTGAGCATCTACTGAGTGTGAAGCTCTGTGCTCAGAATTTGGGAGAGTATTACAGAAGCAAGACACTTGTTCCCTGCCTTCAAGGAGTTTATAATCTAAAGGGGTAGACTGAAAAAAGAATTTACAAACAGTGGGAGGAGGCGAAAGAAAAAGGCCATGACAGGAAGTAGACAGAAACATCAGGATGATTATGAAGATGAACAAAGAATTGCAGGTACAGATGAAAATACACATGCAATGTGTGCTGAGGATAGGAATGGAATGTCTTGCCAATGCAACTGAGGCTTTGTGACTCAATCAGAGAAGGCTTCTTGGAGAAGGTGGGAATTTAGGAGGGCTATGAAGAGGGGAAGCGCCATAGTCTGGTGAGTTGGGGGCTGGAGGGGTGGCAGGAGGGGGGAGTTCCAGGCCAGGAAAGCAGCATGAACAGGGGTCAGAGATGAAGAGTCAAGAAACTTGGAGAGAGCGAAGAATGCAAACCTGGAAAGCAGGGTGTGAAGACAGCTGACTGGGATGAATGGAGCTACTGGGGAAAGCCCCAGGTTCCTCATGTGGGCAGACTGGGGTGTGGGTGAGAGACTTAATGGCTTAGTGGGATTGGGGAAGGAGTGGGTGTACCCAAAAAGGAAGATGGGGGGCTTCTGCTCATTAAGGCAAACACTCTCCTGTCCATTGGTGCCCAGCCCCTCCCTCCCTGCCTCCATCACTTTGTCCTCCCCAGTACTCCCTCCCCTTCAAATCTACCAGACTCCAGCTCTCCCCCTTCTTCAAAGCCCACCTCCTCCAAGAAGCCTTCCCCAGTGAATTTTTCTTCTCCCCGGGTCATACCCTCCCACTGCCACCTCCACACTTAACGCACTCACAGCAACAATAGCACTTCTGTATATAGAGACTTGCCTATTCCACTGTTCAAGCGCTTACTCATCTACAGATCCACCTTTCCATACTCTTTCTCTTCCTACCTTCATTCATTCAATCGTATTTATTGAGCGCTCACTGTGTGCAGAGCACTGTACTAAGCGCTTGGGAAGTACAAGTTGGCAACATTGTAATTGTTTTGTGTCTCTCCGGCTAGAGCGTTAACTCCCTGAAGGCAGGGACCGTACCTTCTAACTCTATCGTACTATCCCCAGTACTTAGTATAGTGCTCTGCTCCCAGTAGAGGTTGCTTGATTGATTGATCACAATAAATGTGATTGATTGTTTGATTGATTCTGCTTGCAGGAAGAGCCCCCAGAGCTGATGGACTTAGAGTTTTGTAGGGAGGAGCTCCAGGATAGGAGGGTAACTGACCTAGCTGGGTTTGAGGAATGATATTCCTTGATATTCCTTGATATCCCTTGATATTCCTTGAGGAATGATATCCCTTCCTCACAACACCTGTATATATGTATATATATTTGTACATATTTATTACTCTATTTATTTATTCATTTATTTTACTTGTACATATCTATTCTATTTATTTTATTTTGTTAGTATGTTTGGTTTTGTTCTCTGTCTCCCCCTTTTAGACTGTGAGCCCACTGTTGGGTAGGGGCTGTCTCTATATGTTGCCAACTTGTACTTCTCAAGCGCTTAGTACAGTGCTCTGCACACAGTAAGCGCTCAATAAATATGATTGATGATGATGATGATGATGATATTCTGATCTGCACAGAGCCAGAGAGGATTCCACAGAAGAGATATCCAGACAACAGCATGGCCTAGCAGAAAGAGTCTGGGATTTGGAGGGCGTGGGTTCTACTCCCAGGTCCTCCAGTTGTCTGCTGTGTGACCTTGAGCAACTCACTTAACTTCTCTGTGCCTCAGTTACCTCATCTGAAAAATGGGAATTAAATCTTCCTCCCTTTGCTCTACCCCCTCCTCTCTCCACCCCACAGCACTTGGGTATATTCCTACATATCATCATCATCATCATCATCATCATCATCAATCGTATTTATTGAGCACTTACTGTGTGCAGAGCACTGTACTAAGCACTTGGGAAGTACAAGTTGGCAACATATAGAGACAGTCCCTACCCAACAGTGGGCTCACAGTCTAAAATGGGGAGACAGAGAACAAAACCAAACATACTAACAAAATAAAATAAATAGAATAGATAGGTACAAGTAAAATAAATAAATAGAGTAACAAATATGTACAAACATATATACATATATACAGGTGCTGTGGGGAAGGGAAGGAGGTAAGATGGGGGGGTGGAGAGGGGGATGAGGGGGAGAGGAAGGAAGGGGCTCAGTCTGGGAAGGCCTCCTGGAGGAGGGGAGCTCTCAGTAGGGCCTTGAAGGGAGGAAGAGTGCTAGCTTGGCGGATGGGCAGAGGGAGGGCATTCCAGGCCCGGGGGATGACGTGGGCCAGGGGTTGATGGCGGGACAGGCGAGAACGAGGTACTGTGAGGAGATTAGCGGCGGAGGAGTGGAGGGTGCAGGGTGGGCTGGAGAAGGAGAGAAGGGAGGTGAGGTAGGAGGGGGCGAGGTGATGGACAGCCTTGAAGCCCAGGGTGAGGAGTTTCTGCCTGATGCGCAGATTGATTGGTAGCCACTGGAGATTTTTGAGATTACATATCTATAATTGTATTTATTTATATGAATGCCTGTTTGTTTTGATGTGACTGGATCCAACCTAATTATCTTGTATCTATCCCAATGCTTAGTGCAGTGCCTGACACATAGTAAGTGCTTAACAAGTACCATTAAAAGCAAAAAGTAACAAGAACAACAAAAAAATCACTTCAACCTCCCCGGTCTCCCCACCCAAAACCCCACTACCTCTGGTTCATGATTCACGGAGGGGAATAGGTAATAATAATAATAATAATAATAATGGCATTTGTAAAGCACTTACTATGTGCCAAGCACTGCTCTAGCTGCTTGGGGGGAGGGGGGGATACAAGGTGATCAGGTTGTCCCACATGGGGTTCACAGTTTTCATCCCCATTTTACAGATGAGGGAACTGAGGCACAGAGAAGTTAAGTGACTTGCCCAAAGTCACACAGCTGACAAGTGGCAGAGCTGGAATTAGAACCCATGACCTCTGACTCCCAAGGTAGCCTCTGTCAATGGCACATCTGCTTGGTTGCAAGTCGGAGGGTGGGGGGGGGGAGTGTGTGTGTGTGTGTGTGTGTGTGTGTGTGTGTACGCTCTTAGCTGTTAACCCTTACTCTCCCTCCCCTCCACTCTGAGCTCCCAGCAGATTGGTGTCTGCCTCTCCCAGCACCACAGAGAGGGAAGCACTTTAGACCACTAGCCTGTAAGTCAGAAGGACCTGGGTTCTAATCCCTATTCCACCACTTGTCTGCTGTGTGACCTTGGGCAAGTCACTTCACTTCTTGGTGCCTCTGTTGCCTCATCTGTAAAATGGGGATTAAGACTGTGAACCCCATGTGGGATACGGACTGTGCCTAACCTGATTATCAGGTATCCAAGCACTCTGTGCTCTGCACAGAGTAAGCGCTCAATAAATATGATTGAATGAATGAATGTATCTCAGGGCTTAGTACAGTGCTTGGCACATAATAAGCACTAAACAAATACCATAAAAAAATGCAGGGTCCAGGCTTTCCTTGTGGTCAAGCAGAAGCCCTGACCAATTGGTTCTCCCCATGACCCCATAGTCAAGGGGATGAGGTGGGAGGCGTGGGTCTGCCTGACTCTGCCAAGGACCAAATACTCTAGGCTGTAAGCTCATTGTGGGCAGGGAATGTCCCTGTATATTGTTGTATTGCACTTTACCAAATGTTTAGTACAGTGCACTGCACACAGTAAGCGCTCAATAAATACAATTGAATGAATGAATAAATGAAATTTCTGGCAGAATGGGAGCATGTTGGGTCTAGCCCCCAATCAACACCTCACCCACGCATAACAAGTGTGGGGCCACATTAGCCTAGAGTGGCAAAGGGGCCTGCCAGTGGGACGTGGCCCACACCAAATCCCCCTAGGCTGGAGGCAAAGACCCCCCCACCCCACACACAGACACACATGCATGCCCACACGCACACACATGCATACACAAACACACATACTCAGGTCCAGTCATCGTCTTCACCCCCAACCTTATTCTATGCTGAAAACCACTGGGCTCTGTACCAAGTGGTTCCTGTGATATCAGGTCTTTTTTTATGGTATCTGTTAAGCATTTACTATGTGCCAGGCACTGTTCTAAGTGCTGGGATAGATACAAAGTAATCAGGTTGGACATAGACCATGTCCCACGGGGTTCACAGGATTAATCCCCCATTTTACAGATGAGGAAACCTAGGCAAAGAGAAGTAAAGTGACTTGCCCAAGGACACACAGCAGCAGGTGGTGGAGCTGGGACTAGAACTGAGGTCCTTTGGGCTCCCAGTATTTATTGAGTGCTTACTGTGTGCAGAGCACTGTACTAAGCATTTGGGAAGTACAAGTTGGAGACATATAGAGACAGTCCCTACCCAACAGTGGGCTCACAGTCTAGAAGGGGGAGACAGAGAACAAAACAAAACATATTAACAGAATAAAATAAATAGAATACATATGTACAAGTAAAATAAATAGAGTAATAAATACGTACAAACATATATACATATATACATGTGCTGTGGGGAAGGGAAGGAGGTAAGGCGGGGGGGATGGAGAGGGGGAGGAGGGGGAGAGGAAGGATGGCCTATCCAATAGGCCATGCTGGGCCTCATGAGGAAGCCCTACCTCAAGCAGACATATAAAGGACATCCAGATGAGAATTCAGCCCAAGCCAATTTGCCCATCCAGCCAACCCCAGGTGCCATCTTAACCTAGGCCAGCCCAAGCAGAGCCTCAGGGCTCTGATTTCTAAATCTGATCAGTCATGGAAGTGGTCCCTGAGCCACAGTATCTGGGCAACCTGCTGCAAGTGAGGGGGGAAGTCAGAGGAGGGGGTGCAGTTAGAGTGAAGTCATCATAACTATCCTCATCCTCATCTTCAGCAGCATCTACTGAGCACTTGAACACTCTACCAAAGGTTTGGAGATCTATTATAAAAGTAGAAGATTGGCTCTGCCCGTAGGGAGTTTGCTAAAGGCGACCTTAGGCAGACAGGTTGTGACTGCACAATAGAAACAATATACAACTGATCAGCTGGTCAATTCAACTGATAAAGCTGATAGAACAGCTGTATTTATTCATAGACTGAAAAAAGTGACGGGCGCAAGCACACACATGCACAAACACACATGAGCTGGGATCAGGGGGTGACAGGAGGTGCTGGTTGGAGGTTCATTCATTCATTCACTCAATCATATTTATTGAGCACTTAACTGTGTGCAAAGCACTGTACTAAGCTCTTGGGAAGTACAAGTTGGCAACATATAGAGACGGTCCCTACCCAACAGCAGGCTCATAGTCTAGAAGGGGGAGACAGACAACAAAACAAAACATATTAACAAAATAAAATAAATAGAATAAATATGTACAAATAAAATATAATGATAAATACGTCCAAACATATATACATATATACAGGTGGTGTGGGGAGGGGAAGGAGGTAAGGCGGGGGGGATGGGGATGGGGAGGAGGGGGTGAGGAAGGAGGGGGCTCAGTCTGGGAAGGCCTGGGGATGAGCTGGATTCTGCCTCCAGGAGGACTTTGAAGATGGAGAGGGCAGCGATTTGGTGGATTTGAGAGGGGAGGGAGCTCCATGTGGTGGGAAGAAGGCATGGGAAGGATTAGAGATGGGGGACGGGGAGGATGAGAGCAAATTAAATTCAATTAAGTTGTATTTATTGAACACATATTGTGTGCAGAGCACTGTACTAAGTGATTGGAAAGTACAATCAGTAATAGAGACAATCCCTGCCTCTAATGGGTTTACAGTCTAGAAGGGGGGAGACAGACATCAAACTAAGTAAACAGGCATCAATATAAATAAATAGAATTATAGATATATACCCATCAAAACAAACATTAATACAAATAAATAGAATTATAGATATGTATGTATATATCCAAGTGCTGTGGGGTGGGGAGAGGCGGGGTAGAGCAAAGGTAGCAAGTCGGAGTGGTGCAGAGGGGAGGGGGAGCTGAGGAAAAGTGGGGCTTGGTCTGGGAAGGCCTCTTAGTGTAGGTGAGCCTTCATTAGGGCTTTGAAGGGGGGAAGTGTGATTGTTTGGCTGATTTGAGGAAGGAGGGCATTCCAGGCCAGAGGTAGGATGTGGGCCAGGGGTCAACGGCAGGACAGGTGAGAACGAGGCACAGTGAGAAGGTTAGCACCAGAGGAGTGGAGTGTGTGGGCTGGGATGTAGAAGGAGAGAAGGGAGGTGTAGTAAGAGGGGCCAAGGTGATGGAGAGCTTTGAAGCCAATAGTGAGGAGTTTTTGCTTGATACGGAGGTTGATAGGCAACCACTGGAAATTTTTGAGGAGGGACATGCCCAGAACATTTCTGTAGAAAGATAATCTGGGCAGCAGAGTGAAGTATGGACTGAAGTGGGGAGAGACAGGAGGATGGGAGGTCAGAAAGGAGGCTGATGCAATAATCCAGTTGGGATAGGATGAGTCATTGTACTAACGTGGTAGTGGTTTGGATGGGGAGGAAAGGGCGGATCTTGGCAATGTCGCGAAGGTGAGACCGGCAGGTATTGGTGATGGATTGGATATATGGGGTGAATGAGAGACCGGAGTCAAGGATGACACCAAGGTTGCAGGCCTGTGAGATGAGAAGGATGGATGCGCCATACACAGTGACTGGAAGTCAGGGAGAGGACAGGTTTCAGGAAGGCTTCTTGGAGAAGTCCATCCATGATCACTGACCCAATCCAGGACTCTCAGGAACTTAGGGCCTCCAGTTCTTTAGCATCCTCTCTGACCACTAACTGCTCCTCTCAGGATCCCCTATCCCTGGTGGCAACTTCTGGAGCTCATGTGGAAGGCTCTCCCTGCTTCCTCTAGACTGTAAGCTCCTTGTGGGCAGGGAACGTGTCTACTAATTCTGTTGTATCAAGCTCTTAGTACAGTGCTCTGCACAGAGTAAGCACTCAACAAATACCATTGATGAGGATGCCCATGGCATCTCCCTCCTCAGCAGGGAGCAGAGAGCAAGCTCCCAGGCTCTCTGACTTCAGCCACTTCGGAAGAGAAAGTCCCTGCCCTGGCTCCTCCTGGCAGGTCTCCAAAGCCATCCTCCGACCACTGAGGCTGGACTATTGGTCTCCACGCAGATGCGCAGCTCACCGTCCCAGGAAGCCAGCCCCAAAGAGAGGCATGTTGAGAATATCACTGAGAATTACTGCCCGTTGTGGACATGGAATGTGTCTGTTTATTGTTGTAGTGACCGCTCCCAACCGCTTAGTACAGTGCTCTGCACACAGTGAGTGCTCAATAAATACACTTGAATGAATGAATGGTGGCTTCTCGGGTGGTAGAGAGGGTCAGCTAGGCAGCAGATTCCTGGCAGAGCCAGGACCTACCCTGGGACCTGCCTGCCCCAGGCATAACTCCAGCTTGAGAAACTTGAGCCAGGAGAATGTCTGCCACAGAACCGCAAGTAGCACTGCCCTGATTTTCCTCGGTCGATAAAAAGACTCTGCTAGTGTTGTGTGCGATGTGCCTGGAAGCACAGCTCCGCTTTACGAGCCCACAAGCATTCCCCCCAACACAGACAGCCCCTCCCACGCCCCACATACACTCCCCAACACAAATGTACAGACACACGCACAATCTCCCTGCCTCTTTCTGCTCCCATCCCCGACAACCCACACACCTCCCGCACCCCAAGGCCTTGGCCACAGCTCCAGCAGAAGTTCTGGAGGAAGAGGAGAAGGAGGGCAGAGCAGTGCCCAGCTCAGACAGCATCATTAGCTCTGTTGCCCCTTGTCTTCTCGGCCACCCAAGGGCAGGAGCGAGGGCATGCCCCCTCTCCCCGTCAAAAAAGGCTGCTGTTGTAGAGAGCATGCTGCAAGGTCTCAAAATGAATATTAGTGGTAGTGGCGGTGGGAGGGAGGCAGCGGCCCTTTCGCCATTGGCTGTGACTTTGTTGGAGGGAAAACAAGGGATCATCTTTCTCAGGGCTCGGGAGACACTCCCCAGACAGGGAGCGCACAGGCAAACAGCCTTCAGCAACGCTAATTACTTCCTGCTCGCCCAGCCCACCCACAGGGTACAATAATGTAGACTGTTTGGAGAACATGTTCTCTCGAAGCCGTCCTAGCGGAGTGGGGATGCAGACGGCATCTTCTATGTCGTGGGACTCACTTGGGGTCGGTTGGAATCATTCTGAGGAGTGGGTGAGGGTTAGGAGGGGATCATCGTTGGGAGAAGTGGGCATCAGAGCCCACCCTGGGGGCCTGGACCTGGCCTTGGGCAAGCCCCCACTCAGTTCCCTGATTCATGAGGCTCTGAAGAAATTAGACTGAGCCTCGAAGAAATCAGAGTGAGGGGCCAGTGATCAGAGGTAAGGGAGACACATGAAGGAGGGGAGGGAGAGTGCGGAAAGCAAGGCTCTGAAGGAAGGTTTGAAAGGGAAAATTTAAAAAAGCAAAGGAGGGAGAAAAGGAGTCAATGCAGGGGTCAGTGCCAGGTCAGGGGGACGGGAGAAGTGTAAAATGTTTGAAATATGTGGAGCGAACTTTGGCTTGGAGGGAAGGGGCTGTAGAAAATGTTAAAACCTGGCAGGGCTGCAGAAAGAGAAACAGCAGAGTGATAGACGTTACCCAGAGATAAGACCGGGAGGACTCAGATTGCTCAGATGGGTCCCTGTAAGAGTCAGGGGTCCCTGTAAGAGTCAGGATCATGTTGCCAGTCCAGTGAAGGGCAACCAAGATTATCAGAGGGATGGAGCTGCTTTCTGAACAGGCGAGGACCCTTTGGTCTTTAAAGACATAGGTGGGGAGGGGGCATGATGGAAGGTTCCAAAATCAGGAAGGGTGTGGAAAGGACACCACGCATCCCCCCCATTCCCGTAGCAAACAGGTTGAGGACACCCCCCTGGAAGTTTGAAGGGTGGCAGCCTCCTCTCTGATCTCCCATCCTCCTGTCTCTCCCTGCTTCAATCTATACATCACTCTGCTGTCCGGATCATCTTTGTGCAGAAACGCTCTGGGCATGTTACTCCCCTCCTCAAAAGTCTTCCGTGGCTACCAGTCAACCTATGCATCAAGCAAAAACTCCTCACTCTCGGCTTCAAGGCTGTCCATCACCTCGTCCCCTCCTACCTCACCCCCCTTCTCTCCTTCTACAGGCCACCCCGCACCCTCCGCTCCTTTGCCGCTAACCTCCTCACTGTGCCTCGTTCTCGCCTGTCCTGCTGTCGACCCCCGGCCCACGTCCTCCCCCTGGCCTGGAATGCCCTCCCTCCACACATCTGCCAAGCTAGCTCTCTTTCTCCCTTCAAAGCCCTACTGAGAGCTCACCTCCTCCAGGAGGCCTTCCCAAACTGAGCCCCCTTTTTCCTCTCCCCCTCCCCATCCACACCGCCCTACCTCCTTCCCCTCCCCATAACACCTGTATATATGTTTGTACAGATTTATTACTCTATTTATTTTACTTGTACATATTTACTATTCTATTTATTTTGTTAATGATGTGCATCTAGCTTTACTTCTTTTTATTCTGATGACTTGATACCTGACCACATGTTTTGTTTTGCTGTCAGTCTCCTCCTTCTAGACTGTGAGCCTGTTGTTGGGTAGGGACCGTCTCTATATGTTGCCAACTTGTACTTCCCAAGCGCTTAGTACAGTGCTCTACACACAGTAAGCGCTCAATAAATATGATTGAATGAATGAATGAATGTCACTCCCTTCCTCAAAAATCTCCAGTGGTTGGTTGCCTGTCGACCTACGAATCAAGCAAAAACTCCTCACTCTCAGTTTCAAGGCTGTCCATCACCTCGCCCCCTCCACCTCACCTCCCTTCTCTCCTTCTACAGCCCAGCCCTCACCCTCCGCTCCTCTGCCGCTAACCTCCTCACTATGCCTCGTTCTTGCCTGTCCCACCGTCGACCCCTGGCCCACGTCCTCCCACTGGCCCGGAATGCCCTCCCTCCACACATCCACCTAACTAACTCTCTTCCTCCCTTCTAAGCCCAACTGAGAGTTCACCTCCTCCAGGAGGCCTTCCCAGACTGAGCCCCCTTTTTCCTCTCCTCCTCCCCTCATCACCCCCTCCTCCCTCTGCCCTACCTCCTTCCCCTCCCCACAGCACTTGTATATATTTGTACATATTTATTACTCTATTTATTTTACTTGTATATATTTACTACTCTATTTTGTTAATGATGTGCATATAGCTATAATTCTATTTATTCTGACAGTTTTGACACCTGTCTACATGTTTCACTTTGTTGTCTGTCTCCCCCTTCTAGACTGTGAGCACATTGTTGGGTAGGGACCATTTCTGTATGTTGCCGACTTGTACTTCCCAAGTGCTTAGTCCAGTGCTCTGCACACAGTAAATGCTCAATAAATACGATTGAATGAATGAATGAATGGCAAGCCAAAGAAAAGAGTGTTTCACGCCACAACTGACAAACATGTGGAATTCACTTCCACCATAAGCTGTAAAGGCAGAAATTAACAGGAGGTTTGAGGACCCTTATTAAAATCACATCTCCTCCAACAGGTCTTCCTTGACTAGGCCCTCATTTCCCCTACTCCCTCTCCCTTCTGCATCACCTATGCACTTGACATTCACCCCACCTTCAGCCCCACAATTATATAACCATAATTTATTTTAATATCTGTCTCCCCCTCTTGACTGTAGGGTTCTTGTGGGCAGGGAAGGTGTCTACCAGTTGTCCTCTCCCAAGTGTTCAGTTCAGGACTCTGCACATAGTAAGTACTCAATAATTACCACTGATTGACTGAATTTAAATAAACCCATGGATGAGTACCCTCTCAGTGGGATATTCAAGGGGAGACTGGGGATATAGAGGAAAAAGTTAGGGATGTCAGACTGTTCACCCCAAACCATGAGAAAGGATGTCCAGGGGGACAACCATTATCCCATGGCCCTTCAAACTTCTCATTTCCATGGAGAGAGGCAGCAGAATCCTGGACTGCTTGGACAGTTGATAGATAGTGACAATGGTTGAATGTGTACTATGCGCCAAACACTGTACTAAGCGCTGGGGTAGATAAAGGATAATCAGGTTGAACACAGTCCCTGTTCCTCATGGGGCTCACAGCCTAAGTAGGAGGGTGAACAGGTATTGAACCCCCATTTTAGAGAGACTCCCAAGTCTAGGCTCTTTCTACCAGATTCTGCTGCTTCCCTGACCCAGGATGGTGCTTCTAGGGGGTGGTCTTAGATTCATATTTAGAGCAGTATCACTGCTATGGAATGACACTCTCCAAAGAATCAGCTGCAAGAAATTGACAGATGAAGGAGTCTCATACGAGAAGGGAGCTAACTCCACATGGCAAGACAGGCCAAGCCAATGGCAACTTCCCAGGCCCCAGAGCCACCTCTGAGGGTGAGAGCCCGGTCAAAGGGAGGTATGAGGATGGGGAGGGGAGAAATCGGGGTGAAAGGAAAAGTGGGGTCCAGAGGAAGCCTGGATGGAAAGAGGTAGGGCCAAGCCAGCACTGGGGAAGTGGAGGGAAGAGCAAGGGAAGGGTCACAGAAGACAGGAAATTGTACCACCTTGGGCAGTGACTGGATGCAGGACAAGGAGCCCACTGTTGGGTAGGGACTGTCTCTATATGTTGCCAACTTGTTCTTCCCAAGTGCTTAGACAGTGCTTTGCACACAGTAAGCGCTCAATAAATATGATTGATGATGATGATGATGACAGGAAGGATCCACTTGTCTTTCACCCACAGGGCTTGGCCTGAGGGAGTGGGGTGAGAAGGAGGAGGTGAAGTGCGGGGAGGCCTGGAGAGGAGAGAAAGCAGAAACTGAAAGTCAAGAGTCCTACAGTCCTACAGCATCTGGAATAGCCTTCATGAGGTCCTTGTGTTCAAACCCTTGCATCCATAGACGGACACCCTTAGAACCTCAGGTTGAATTACCCCACTCTCCAAACCCAGAGTTCTGATCACTGAACCTAGCTGCCCAGGAGCCATCAAGGCCAACAGGACCCCCAGGACATTATGCCCAGGCAGCAGTGTGGCCTCGTGGGGCCAACAGGCCAGGCGAGTAGGCTGCCAAACCAGTCCTGGGCCCCCTGGAACACCTGAGCTGAAAATAAGGGCACGAGGGGGCCCTCCAGCCCCGTAAGAGCTGACTGTCTGGGCACTGCCCCCACCCCCGCCCCCCCTGCCCCGGGCCCTGCAGTCAGATTCCGCCCAGCCACGAGTCAGTACTGATGGGAATGTGGCCTTTCCCGTTTGGGAAGGATTTGGAACTGAGAAAATAAAGGCTGGAGGCCGGGGGACATTTGTGCCATGTCCGTTCCCTTTCCCTGCCGGTCCCCAGGGGCTTGGCCAGAAAAGGCAAAGAATTCATGGATGTTCCATGAGTGCTGGCATCTTGTCACCTTGCCAGCCCCCACTGTCCCCGCCCGGCCCTCCCCGCCCTCCCGCTTGCACTCTTTCGAGCCCATAAATCTCCCTCCCTGACACCCTTTTCACAGCTTCTCTCCCTGCCAGGATATGCAACAGCAGCCGGTCCGTTCCCTCACAGACCCCTGCGAGGAAGTGCTATCTCCTTTTGCCAGGAAGGGAGTGGACTGGAGGAAGGAGCCCTGGCTGATAAAGAAAACTCCCTCTGGCTGGAGAATCAGCCTTGTTCCGGGGCAGGGCTCTGGGCTGGAGCTGGGGACAGTGTGGCCACCCAGTCAGTCAGTCAGTCAATCGTCAGCACTTAGAACAGTGCTTCACACATAGTAAGCACTTAATAAATGCCATTATTATTATTATTATTACTGAGCACTTACTGTGTGCACAACACTGCACTAAGCACTTGGGTGATTACAATATCACAATATAGTAGAGACATTCCTTACCTGCAATGTGCTTACAGTCTAAAGGGGAAGACAGACATTAATATAAATAAGTAGAATTACAGACATGTACATAAGTGCTGTGGGCCTGGGATTGGGGATGAATTAAGGGAGCAAGTCAGGGTGACGCAGAAGGGAATGGGAGAAGAGGGAAGGAGGGCTTAGCTAGGGAAGACCTCTTGGAGGAGATGTGCCTTCAATAAGGCTTCGAGGTTGGGGAGAGAAATCGACTGTCCGATATGAAGAGGGATGGCTTTCCAGGCCAGAGTCAGGACGTAGGCGAGGGGTCAGGGGCGAAATTGATGAGATCCAGGTTGACATTAGAGGAATGAAGTTTGCGGGCTGGGTTGTAGTAGGAGAGCAGTGAGGTGAGGTAGGAGGGAGCAAGGTGACTGAGTGCTTTAAAGCCAATGGTAAGGAGTTTGTGTTTGATGCGGAGGTAGATAGGAAAAACTGGAGGTTTTTGAGGAGTGGGGAAACATGGCCTGAACGTTTTTGTAGGACTCGGGGGGTCCCCAGCTCCTGCTCCCCTGGAGGGTGGGGTTATTCCTGTCTTCCCAGCCCCTCAGAGCCTAAAGATATCCTGACGTTCAGCAGGCCCAAGCCCAAGGAAACCTGACTTCCAGCTTCCCAGGATAGGGCTCCTTTGGCAAGGTCCCAGTCCAATCCCCACACTAATTCATTCATTCATTCAATCATATTTATTGAGTGCTTACTGTGTGCAGAGAACTGAACTAAGCACTTGGGAGAGTACATTACAACAATAAATACTCCAGCCCCTCCTGGCAGCCGAGTCACCCGAATGGCACAAAGGAGAGTCCAGAAGCCAGAGGGAGGGAGGGAAAGGGGTTGGCTGGGTGGATGGGGGGACCAGGCAGGGAAGGACCAAGCATTTGAGAGGAGCTATTAAGATTGAGGGCTCTCTGAAGACAGGGCCCCTGTCCTTCCTGTTTCCCCTCTCAGTTTGGCAGTTTCTTGAGGTTTGGGGCTAAGTCTATGCCAAACATCTGCAATCAGACAGAATTCCCAGAGGGCAGGGATCGGACCCATCCCGTGCTCCCTATCAATCACTAGTATTTATTGAGTGCTTACCGTGTGCAGAGCAC
Source organism: Tachyglossus aculeatus (assembly GCF_015852505.1). Classification (NCBI taxonomy): domain Eukaryota; kingdom Metazoa; phylum Chordata; class Mammalia; order Monotremata; family Tachyglossidae; genus Tachyglossus; species Tachyglossus aculeatus. The sequence continues at coordinate 104,502,496 of NC_052069.1, read as the reverse complement.
TGTATACTAAGCACTTGGGAGAGTATATTAGAGTTGCTAGATACGTTGCCTATCCACAGTGACCTTAGAGTTTAGAGCGGGAAACAGAAGCAGCATGGCCTAATGGAAAGACCACAGGCTTGGGAGTCAGAGGCCCTCGGTTCTAATCCCAGCTCTGCCACTTGTCTGTTGTGTGACCTTGAATAAGTCACTTCACTTCTTTGTGCCTCAGTTACCTCACCTGTAAAATGGGGATTAAGACTGTGAGCCCTATGTGGGACAGGTACTATGACTGACCCGATTGTCTTGAATCTGCCGCAGTGCTTAGTACAGTGCCTGGCACATAGTAAGCACTTAACAAATACCATTATTGTGATGATTATGATTAATAGTAATCATTATTATTACATAAATATCAGACTGGGAGCTCTCATAGGGCGGGGACCGTGCCCATCCTGTGCTCCCTACGAGATTGGGAGCTCCCAGAGGGCCGAGTCTTTGTCCACCTGTGGTGGCTACTTGGTACAGATTCCATAACTGAGCGATGAAGCTTGGAGATGAGAGGCATTTAAAACCAAAATGACTTTGTTTCAGCAGCAGCAGCTGCTGCCATCCCACAGATGAAACCTTGCTGGGTACCCAGGGGGACTGGCTAGCGCAGCCTGGAGACCAGAGTGCCCCAGGTTGGGGACTGTGGACCCCAGGAAAGACATGGACCGTCTCTCCACTCCTCCCTCCTCTGCTTCTTTCCTGCCTCCCGACCCACGTCCCCCTGAAAAAAACGGCTGCCTGCTCCACCGGGGGCTTCACCAGACAAACAAATAGGTTTTGTCCCTCGTTGCTTTGGAAACCCACACAAAGCCACCCTCTGCAGGGCTGGAGTAACCAGCAACAGATGCCGCGTTGACCTCAGCCACTTCCTGGAAACAGGCATTTGTCAAAATTCAAATAGAGAGATGGATGTGGGGAGGGGGCTCAGGGCCAGGACAGGGCAGCCCAGTACTCCCAGGGAGATCCACCATCTTTAATAGCTGCATCAGAGCTGGTAGCCCAGGGTGCCCCTGCCCTTGCTTGGGGAAGACTCGTTTTGGTTCGTGCTGTGGCAGAGGAATTGCCTGTCTCTGTCTTCGGAAGCAGGGTTGTCTGGGCCAGAAGTAGGGAGGCCTCAGTTCTGGCCTTAGATCTGTCACCCAACTTTCTAGCCTACCTGGGGTAGTCATTTAACCAAAGCCCTCATCCATCCACTGGCCTGGAACTGCCGCCTCCTTCATATTCAACCGTCCACTAATCAGCCTACCTTTAAAATCCTACTAAAATCCCATCTCCTCCAAGAGACCTTCCCTGACTAATCCTTCATTTTCCCTCCCCACCCTCCTCTCTGTGTCAACTAGGCACTTGGTTGGTGTACCCCTTAAGCATTTGGATAATCACCCCAATCCTAACACCCCTATGTACATATCCTTGGAGTCCCTGCCCATTTCCAGTGAACGTTTCTGGTGAATTTCTCAGCCAGGTTGGGGCACAGGGGGGCAGGGAAGGGGCGCCTTTACTGCCTCCCATCCCATAGAGTGTTTAAAGTTTGCATCCCCCTCCTTCTGAAACCCATTGTTTGGGTGATGCTGAGAGGAAGGCAGCATAATTGCAGGTTAATCAGGAAATATTTGTTTTAGTATTCATCAACACTCGCACTCTGGTTGGGAGGGCGCGTCGTAAGGATATGCACCGGAGGGTGGGGGGCTGGGCTGCAGAACATGGCTGGCCCAGGGGGCTGGTCTGAACCTGGATCTTTTTTTTTAATGGTATTTATGTGCTTAGCATGTTCCAGGTGCTTTACTAAGTGCTGGAGTAGATGAAAGGTAATCAGGTTGTACAAAGTCCATGTATCACACAGGGGTCACAGTCTTACTTCCCATTTTACAACGAGGTAACTGAGGCACAGAAAAGTTAAGTGAATTTTCCAGGGTCACACAGTAGACCAGTGACTTGGCCTAGTAGATGGAGCTTAGTCCTGGGAGTTGGAAGGACCTGGGTTCTAATCCCAGCTCCATCAGTTCTCTGTTGTGTGGTCTTGGGCAAGACAGCTAACTTCTCTGTACCTAGTTACCTCAGATGTAAAATGGGGATTAAGATTGTGAACCCCATTTGGACCATGGACTTTGTCCAACCTGATTAGCTTGTGTTTACCCCAGTGCTTCATACAGTGCCTGACATATAGCAAGCGTTTAACAAATACCATAAAAAAAAAGTGGCAGAGCAGGGACTAGAACCTAGGTCTTCTGACTCCTGGGCCCACGCTCTTTCTACTAGATCCCACTGCTTCTCAAGCTTCTCATGATCAAACAGAAACTCCTTATCATCGGCTTTAAATCACACAATTGCCTTGCCCACTGCTACCTCAGTTCACTGCTCTTCTACTATAACCCAGCCTTCACACTTCACTCCTCTAGTGCTAACCTTCTCACTGTACCTCAGAGAAGCGGTGTGGCTCTGTGGAAAGAGCACAGGCTTGGGAGTCAGAGGTCATGGGTTCTAATTCTGGCTCCGCCACTTGTCAGCTGTGTGAGTTGGGGAGAGTCACTTGACTTCTCTGTGCCTCAGTTACCTCGTCTGTAAAATGGGGATTAAGACTGTGAGCCCCATGTGGGACAACCTGATCACTCTGTATCCCCCCCAGTGCTTAGAACAGTGTTTGCACATAGTAAGGGCTTAACAAATGCCATCATCATTATTATTATTATTACCTTAATCTCATCTGTCTTGCCGCCAACGTCTCACCTATATCTTGCCTCTGGCCTAGAACTCCCTCCCTCTTCATATCTGACAGACAAATACTCTTCCCGCCTTCAAAGCCTTATTTATGGTACATCTCCTCCAAGAGGCCTTCCCTGACTAAGCACTCATTCCCTCTTCTCCCACTTCTTTCTGTGTTGCCCTGATTTCCCCCTTCATTCCCCCCTTCCTTTGCACTTATGTACATGTCCGTAATTTATTTATATTTAAGGTTGTCTCCCCCTCTAGACTGTAAGCTCACTGTGGGCAGGGAACACATCTATCAACACTGTTATATTGATATATTGTACTTCCCCAAGTGCTTAGTATAGTGCCCTGCACACAGCAAGCACTCAATAAATGCAACTGATTGATGATCCTTCCCTCAATCGGCCAGGCCATCCCCGCCCCCCAACACCAAAGCATGTCCCCCAGGCCATGCCATGGAGATGACTGAGCCACAGCCAGGCTTCGGTGGGCCCCTAGAGGGGTTGACTGGGCTGGAGAGGAGCCTGGCTGACTACAATTATGAGCACTGCCATCACTGGCCCAGCCCAGTGGTCTGACAGGGGCATAGGATGCCTGAAGAGACCGTGTGATGGTTGCCTCATTGACATCCATCCTCATGGATAGGGATGAACCATCCAACAACCTTATCTCTAGACTGTGAGTTCGTCGTGGGCAGGGAATGTGTCTGTTGTTATATTGTTCTCTCTCAAGCACTTAGTACTGGGCTTTGCACACAGTAAGTGCTCAATAAATATGATTGAATGAACGAATGAATGAACGATCTTATTAGCCAACCCTGCGCTAGGTTGACGTTGGGGATAAGAGCCGGGTTTCCTCCATGGAGGGTGGTGGGTTTCCTCCTCCAGGAGTCCCTCTGTTTATCAGTGGCTCCAGGCCAAAAGCCGGAGCACCAGGACCCCAGAGGGACCTGGTCATCCAGGAAAGCAGAGGGTCCCAGGCCAGGCTTCCCCGCAGGAGGGACAGGACTGATGCATTCAGGCATCCCTGGCACTATCAGCACTCCAACTTCCACAAGGGATGCTGAAAGCTGCTGCCTGACTGCCCATCAGGGAGAGTAAGGACATGGGGCCTCTGCAGGGCATGGCCAGGGGTGAGAGGAGTCTGCCAACTGACTGTGGAGATGGATAATAATAACAATAATAATAATAATAATAATAATAGCATTTATTAAGCACTTACTATGTGCAAAGCACTGCTCTAAGCACTGGGGGGGTTACAAGGTGAGCAGGTTGTCCCACGGGGGGCTCACAGTCTTAATCCTCATTTTACAGATGAGGTAACTGAGGCACAGAGAAGTTAAGTGACTTGCCCGAAGTCACACAGCTGACAATTGTCGGAGCTGGGATTTGAACCCACGACCTCTGACTACAAAGCCTGTGCTCTTTCCACTGAGCCACAGGCAGACATTGCCCGGGGCGGCAGCTCCCCTCCTACCTTTGCCCAAGTCCGAAGCAGATCCTGGGAGGGCGACACATGGTGAGGGGGAAATGTCTGGGGAGGAGGAGGAGGGAGGTCAGAGAGGTCAGGATCCCCAGGAGGAAAGCTCTGAGTTCGGGCAGATTCGGAAAGACTTCCACATAAGCATGGCTGGTGTAATGCCATTGCACCATGCACCCCGGAGAGATGCCCTAAGGATGGGGGTAGCATTTTTTTCTCATATCTCAGGGTAGATAACTGTTTATAACCAGTCAGTCAATCAATCAATCGTATTTATTGAGCGCTTACTGTGTGCAGAGCACTGTACTAAGCGCTTGGGAAGTACAAGTTGACAACATATAGAGACGGTCCCTACCCAACAGTGGGCTCACAGTCTAGAAGGGGGAGACAGAGAACAAAACCAAACATATTAACAAAATAAAATAGAATAGATATGTACAAGATAAATAAATAGAGTAATAAATATGTACAAACATATATACATATATACAGTCCTGATGGCCCATTTCCTGCAGCCTTTCCCAGGGGAAAACTTTCCCTGTAAATCGAAGCCTTGCTCCCATAAAGGGGGCCCAGATGGGGTCCAGCAGGTGCTAGCCCTGTATTGGCAGCAGAGAATGTGGAAAGTGGAGTTAATACAGTTGATGAAGTTTGCTCCCTCATGCCTCACTATCTGAGAGATTGGCCTGAGGACACAAGCACCGGTTCAGGCACCCAAACCAAACCAAACTGATTATCTGGCATCTAGACCTTACTTTGCTTGTCTCCTTCTACAACCCAGTCCGCACACTTGGCTCCCCTGGGGCTAACCTTCTCACTGTGCCTCCACCTCGCTTGTCTCGCCACCGACTCCTGACCCACATCCTACCTCTGGGCTGGAACACTCTCCCTCCTCAAATCCACCAGACAATTACTCTCCCCCCGTTCAAAGCCTTACTGAAGGCACATCCCCTCCAAGAGGCCTTTCCAAACTAAGTCCCACTTTTCCTCGTCGCCCACCCGCTTTCGCATCACCCTGACTCACTCCCTTTGCTCTTCCTCCCTCTCTCCACCCTGCAGCACTTATGTATATATCTGTAATTTTATTAATTTATATTGATGTCCGTTTACTTGTACTGATGCCGCACTTGTACTCCCCCTTTTAGACTGTGAACCCACTGTTGGGTAGGGACTGTCTCTATATGTTGCCAACTTGTACTTCCCACGCGCTTAGTACAGTGCTCTGCACACAGTAAGCGCTCAATACGATTGATGATGATGATGATGCCTGTCTCCTCCCCTCTAATAATAATGTGCTTTGCACATAGTAATAATAACAATAATAATAATGGCATTTATTAAGTGCTTACTATGTGCAAAACACTGTTCTAAGTGATGGGGAGGTTACAAGGTGATCCGGTTGTCCCACGGGGGGCTCATAGTCTTCATCCCCATTTTACAGATGAGGTAACTGAGGCCCAGAGAAGTCAAGCGACTTGCCCAAAGTCACACAGCTGACAATTGGCAGAGCAGGGATTCGAACCCACGACCTCTATGAGCTAGTTGTGAGCAGGGATTGTCTCTCTTTATTGCTGTATTACTTCCCCAAGTGCTTAGTACAGTGCTCTGTATAAAGTACGAGCTCAAAATATATGATTTAATAAATGAATGAATAGGAGAAGGAGAGAACAGGAGAGAAGAAAGGAGAGAGAGAGTGTGCTGCTGGAATCTGAAATGAGATTCAGAGCCAGGCCCTGATTTTATTTTTTGTTTTTAATGGTATTTATTAGATGCTTACTATGTGCCAAGCACTGTGGTTGATCACAGGTTAATCAAATCAGACACAGTCCTTGTTTCCCACTGGAGCCACAGACTAAGAGGGAGGGCAGGCATTTTATCCCTCTTTGACAGATGCGGAAAATAAGGCAAAGAGAAATTAAGTGTTGGAAATTAAGAAATTATCGTGGCGTAGTGGATAGAGCGTGGGCCTGGGTGTCAGAAGGTCATGGGTTCTAATCCTGACTCCACCACTTGTCTGCTGTGTAACCTTGGACAAGTCACTTCTCTGGGCCTCAGTTACCTCATCTGTAAAATAGGGATTGAGACTGTGAGCTCCATGTGGGACAGGAACTGTGTCCAACCTGATTAGCTTGTATCCACCCCAGCGCACTGTAGTGTCTGGCACACAGTAAGTGCTTAACAAATACCACAATTATTATCATTATTATTATAAGTGACTTGACCACGGTCACATAGCAGACTAGTAGCAGAGCAAGGACTAGAACCTGGGCCAACTCCCGGTCCCATGCTCTTTCTATTAGTCCGCACTGAATTTCTATAGCATTTTGATTTCTCCAAAGTATCCCCTGTGAGAAAGGAAGAGGCAGGTGTTATTATCCCATTTTACAGATGAGGACGCTAAAACCGTTTAGATTAAGACTAAGCAACTGGCCCAAGGTCACACAACAAGCCAGTGGCAGAGCTGGGAGTCTTAAACCCGTGGGCTCTCTTGCTAGACCAGAGAGGCATTCTAGCTGATATGTGGTGATCCAGTAGGGTCTAATTAATTTCACTGAGGAAGGGCCCATAATGGGTTTGTAGAAGGATTCTCTCTATTTAGGGAAGTTTTCCTTTAGCACCAACTCTGTTGTGTTGTGTTCTCCCAGAAGCTTAGTGCAGTGCTCTGCACACAGTAACACTCAATAGATAGCACTGATGGATGGATTGATGGGGAGTAGCCCACTATGGAATTCTCCTTAACAAGAAACGAAGAGAGAAAGTTAGGGAGGTTGAGCCATCCATCCCCAGCCATGAGGATCAAAGCCAAGGAGCCAAACATCCGTCAGGTCCTCCAAGTCTCCCGTGTCCCTTTCAGAGACAGAACCCTGAGCTGGGTGGCCACGGGTCTGACCCAGGATGCCTATTCTCATGCTTTCATGTCCATCTGTTCAGGCCACAGCCACAGTAAATAGCCAAGAGGCGGCAGAGGGTGGGCAGAGAGACAAAAGGCGCTGGCCTGGACACAAAAATTTGACTCAAAAGTTTCTCCAGGGCAACTCAAGGGGAGCAGCAATGCAAACCATTTCTGTTCCACTCACTCCAAGAACCAGAACCTTCCTACATCCTCTTTGCCTTGAGAGGCCCTGGGAGCCCACAACCCCAAGGGGACTTCCCCACACATACCCACCCCCTTCAGTTCCAGGCCACAGCACGAGAGCGCTGCCCCAGAGCTGCCAGGAAGGGGCTCAGAGAGATGTCAACAAGCGGCAGCTGGGAAAATGCCTGTGTGCGTGTGGTGAGGGTTGGGGGTGGAGAAGAGGAAGAGGAAAAGGCAGGCCTGGGGTGGTAGGGTGGCAGTCCTTTGGCTGAGAGTCCTGGGAAACTGGGGGAAGCTGGGAGCTGCCCAACCTGCTTTGGGGGTTGGTGAGGAGCAGGCGAAATCACCAGCTGGTGGGCCCTGCCTCTCTGGCTCAGTCTGGAGCAGCCAGAGATGTCCCCATTTGGGAGAGATTTCTGGGGCCCTGGCATAGACCAAGAGGCCACATCTGCCATGTGGAGAGTGCCAACCCGGAGCCTCAGGCCTGGAATTGGGGGATTCTCCCTGGGCTGAATGGAGTTCAGGAGAGGCACAAAAACCTCCAGTCCCGTCTCCAGGAGACCCTGGTACAGGCACCATCCATCTCCCATGATCCCCATATTCTGCCCTCCTCAGACAGCATCTCGTAAAGTACACACACACACACACACACACACACACACACACACACACACACACACTTATAGTTTGTTCTCAACTATTTCCATAAATACACCATATACCACACACCCATCCACAGACACCCTGCATGCACACACACCTTCACACGTGTCAATACCCACAAACATTATCTCACGAATACACCCCCCATGTCCCCACACTCTCACTCACTAGCACCTACATTCTCAAGTAGGTGGTCACAATAATGCACAAAAGCACAAACCCACACTGCAGCACTCTCACCCACCTACACATAAAAAACATCCTCAACCTCCCTTCCACTCCAACTTTGTGTACGATTCCCACTCCCCACTCAAGACTGTTTATTCTTCTCTAATCCTAGCCAAAGCATGGCCCACAGCGCTGTGACTCTCAGACCTACTTAATCTCGACTGAAGGCAATTTCAAAATCATTTCAAAAACCAAGTGCCTGATTATTCTCAGGGTGTGTTGAAACAGTTCCAAAAACGGGTCTTGGTTGCTTTTATTTCACTGATATTTTTCCCTCTCTCTCACATGCTCCTCCCTTCAGAGTCAAAGACACAGACCATCCTGCCGCCATCCCCCTGCGCCCCCCCAAGCCTTGAAGCAGACCACCCAGGACAAACTTGCTCACTTCCCCTAGTAACCATTTTTAATTGCTGAAGGACCATTGCTTGAGCACAGAACAAGAGGAAATCAATTGAAAGTGCCACAAGGAGGAATGAGGCTAGCCCTCAGGAGGAACTTGGTGATGCCTGGGCTGTAATATTCTGGGATGTTTTCCTAGGGACAGGAGGAAGGGAAGTGAAGGCGGAAAATCTACAGGATCTCCTTCTCTGGAGATTTTCTGGGACAGTTTAGAAGCAGTTCTGCAAGAAGACAGGGGAAGGAATAAATTGACCTTACAATTTCCTTCAGCCCGGAGAGCCTCTGCTCCTTAGCTCCAAGGCAGGTCAGAGCAACTCCAGGAGGATCCCATGTTGCCCCAAACTCCCCAGGAAGATTCCTTAACCTGGAAAGGTAGCATTTCTCCATCTGCCATATTCACCCTTACACACAGTTCCAGACACCCCTAGACCAGCATCCAAACACACACCCAGACTCACGCTTACACCCTCACACTGACACAATAATTCCTACACACAAAACCCCTTTGCCAACACTCAGATCCACATTCATTCACGAACACATACACAGCCTCTCAGAAACACCCCCCCCCACCACACACACACACTCATGCACACCTAGATGCCAATTTCTAGCATGATTGAAATGATCGTAGCTGATGCTGGCTGCTTCATTTGGGAGCCAAGGAGTCAGGAGATGCAAATCCTGACCCTCAGGTATGTCTCTCTTCCTTTAGAATACCATGTAACATGAGTGGTAATTCATGGGGTAACTATGGCAACAGACACAGAAACATTTACATATTTCTCTTCCCATAATCACCACAGGGACGTCTAAATCGACTGAGTCGCTTTCTACATAATAATAATAACAATGGCATTTATTAAGTGCTTACAATGTGCAAATCACTGTTCTAAGCGCTGGGGAGGTTACAAGGTGATCAGATTGTCCCACGGGGGGGCTCACAGTCTTAATCCCCATTTTACAGATGATGTAACTGAGGCACGGAGAAGTTAAGTGACTTGCCCAAAGTCACACACAGCAGACAATTGGCAGAGTCGGGATTCGAACCCATTACCTCTGACTCCAAAGCCCGTGCTCTTTCCACTGGGCCACGCTGCTTCTCCCATAACTCTTTGTTTAGTTTGCTAAACAAGAGTCATAATCCAGGTCCTTTCCTTTATGCCATTATCTTCACTTTGCTCATCTAGAATCTCTCATTTCCATGACCCCCATCTTCCCCACCAGATGCCGGCCAATCAGTCTCTGCAGCAGAAATCCCCGCATAGCCCCCCGACCTGTATCAAACTTCTCCAGCTTCCCTCCATCCTCTCAGCCAGGGACAAAGGGCTTCAGCCTGGCCTCTCCTTGGGATGCCTTTGCCCTCTAGACTGCAAGCTCTTCTCCAAACTGTAAATTCTGTGTGGGCAATCAATCAATCAATCGTATTTATTGAGCGCTTACTGTGTGCAGAGCACTGTACTGAGTGCTTGGGGAGTACAAGTTGGCAACATATAGAGACAGTCCCTACCCAACAGTGGGCTCACAGTCTAAGAGATCATACCTACTTATTCATTCATTCAATCATATTGATTGAGCACTTACTGTGTGCAAAGCAGTGTATTAAGCACTTACTACTCTAGTAGTAATGGCATTTATTAAGGGATTACTGTGCAAATCAATCAATCAATCGTATTTATTGAGCGCTTACTATGTGCAGAGCACTGTACTAAGCGCTTGGGAAGTACAAATTGGCATCACATAGAGACAGTCCCTACCCAACAGTGGGCTCACAGTCTAAAAAGCACATACTAAAATCTTTAAGGGAGTGTGAAAGGCCCCTGATCCCTCATGGGGCTCACAATCTAAAATTGTATTGTTCTCTCCACCTCAGTTAATATAGTGTTCTGCACAGAGTAACCACTCAGTAAATACCACTGATTGATTGATTGATTTCTCCTAGAGAGATGAAAATCTGATCCAGAGAAAAAAATGGAAACCTGGACCTTCTGTGGTTCCTGGGATTCCTGAAGGAATTTGCTCCAAGGGGCCCTGAGAGAGCAAAATCAACTCTTCCCTGCTCCAGAGGCTCTCCTGGAGATAAGATTATTGATCTCCCTGAGAGCAGGAAATGTGCATTTCATTTCTGTTGTACTCTCTCAAGTGCTTAGCAGGCTCACTAAATGCTTGGTAATTACCATCTATCGATTGATTCATTGATTGACAAGAAAAGTCAACTTCCAAGGATGGGAGCTTGGTTGAAAGCTCTCCCATAGGGATTTGGGACACAAACACCCACACCCACCCCCCAGCCCTCTCCCAGCTTCTATCAGCCAATCCACAATCTTTGCCTCAGCCTTCTAGATAGCGGTTTCCCATCTGACATGGGAGGAAAAGCTGAAAACTAAAATCTCAGCTACCATTTTACTGCCCCACACCTTGGAGCTAGCCCTGGGCCTGTACCACCCAGGGATCAGGAGCAGGCATGCTAGTGGAAGAGAACAATGCCCTTTGCAGAGTTAGGCCATTAACATGGAGCCCAAGGAAATCTGCCCAAAGTGTAACAGAGAGCCAAAGTGGAGCATTCCTTTGGGCCTGTTCCTTAATTTCCTTTAGGCCCACCGCCTGATTTCTTTTCATCCATTTGCACTAATCTCTGTTCCAGGATGACTTCTGTCCCGGATCCCTGACCACCGAGGAGACATCTTATTAGAGAGATGACAGGAAGGTAGATATCCCAACCCAGATTGCAACTCCAGCATTGACAAGGGGAAGAGGGAGCTGGGACGCAGGAAGAGGAAGAGCATCCATGGAGCAGTCTCCCTCTGGCTCCAAACAAGCCCAACCTTCCACTGCCCAGAGTAATAACCCAATAATCCAATTCCATGTCCTCAAGCACTATTTACAAGGAGGCTCTGCCAGGGGCATGACTGGCATCAGGGTTGGCGACCAAGGACCTGGTTGACTTTGGCCGTTCACCCAGAGTTCTCTATCCCAGGAGGAGAATGATTGGGTTCTTGATGAGCTCCCAAAGTCAATCATTACTGTGTGCAGCACACTGTACTAAGCACTTGGGAGAGTACAGTATAACAGAGTTGGTAGACACATTTCCGGCCCACAACAAACTTACAGTCTAAAGGGAGAGACACACATTAATATAAATAAATTATGGATAGGTATGTAAGTGTTGTGGGGCTGAGGGACGGGTGAGCAAAGAGAGCAAATCAGAGTGATGTGAAAGGGAGTAAGAGATGAGGAAATGAGGGTTTATCAGGAAAGGGCTCTTGGAGGAGATGTGCTTTCAATAAGGATTTGAAGATGGGGAGAGTAATTATCTGTCAGATATGAAGAGGGGCTGGAAGGTAGGGAAAAATAATAATAATAATAGTAATAATAATAAAAATAATTGATCGCTTACTATGAAGCCGAGCACTGCACTAAGCACTGGGATAGATACAAATTAATCAGGTCCAACATGGGGCTCACAGTCTAAAGTAGAAGGGAGAACTGGTATTAAATCCCCATTTTGCAGATGCAGGAACTGAGGCACAGAGTAGTGAAGGTTACACAGCAGGCAAGTGACAGAGCCAGGAGTAGAACCCAGGTCCTCTGGCTCCCAGCCCAGTCTCTTTCCACTAGATCACACTGCTCCCCAGGAAGCAGCCGAAGGAAGGAGGACTAGGCCTTAGGCTCCATCCTAGGGTTGGGGAGGGACAGTCAGTGGAGGAAATGTTTGCTCCTGAACCCAAGTCCGCAGATTTCTCCAGCAACCTCTTCTGGCCCATGAGGGAAACTCCAGAGGCCACTCCGCTCCCATTTCCCAGTCAGAAGGCCCGGGCTCACAGATATTATGTGACTTGTCTCAGGTCCAACATGACATCAGCAGGCCCTCTTTCTTGCCTGCCTGCCAATCTTCGAAGTCTGACTTTATAATAATGATAATAATGGCATTTATTATGCGCTTACTATGTGCAAATCACTGTTCTAAGCACTGGGGAAGTTACAAGGTGATCAGGTTGTCCCACTTGGGGTTCACAGTCTTCATCCCCATTTTACAGATGAGGGAACTGAGGCACAGAGAAGTGAAGTGACTTGCCCAAAGTCACACAGCTGACAATTGGCGGAGCCGGGATTTGAACCCATGATTTCTGACTCCAAAGCCCACGCTGTTTCCACTGAGCCATGCTGCTTCTCTACCCTCTTCATCACTTCCTGAGACTCCCAAAATATAGTTTTCTCACACTATCCTGATCTTTTTATGAGCCATGACTCAGAAAGAAAAGCCAATTGCTTTTACTAATTGAATATTGCATCTTTGAATAGATAGATAAGTAGGCAGATAGATTCATAGGTGAAATTATTTCTTCTATAGCCTTATCTGCTTTCTTCCGGCCCCCTCCACCAACCTCTGGTCCTGACGGCTCCTATTCCCTAAGCTGGATGGCTTTCCTGCCTACTCACTCTACTCCCAGCTTTACTACACTTACGTACGTATCGTTTTTCTCGGCCACTTCCCCTATTTTTTTTTTTTGGTGGTATTGGTTAAGTGTTTACTATGTGCAAGCCACTGTACCTCGGCCGCATAGGGTTCAATCTTAATCCCCATTTTACAGATGAAATGTCTCTGGGGCACAGAGAAGTTAAGTTACTTGTCCAAGGTCACACTGCAGGCAAGTGGCAGAGCTGGGCTTAGAACTCAGGTCCTCTGATGCCCAGGCCTGTGCTCTTTCCATCAAGCCACACTGCTTCCCTACCTGTAATTTATTTTAACATTTGTCTCACCCACTAGATTGTAAAGTCCTAGATTGTAAACTCTCTGAAAACTACTGAACTGGACTCTCCCAAGAGCTTAGTACAGTGCCCTCTGCCCACAGTAAGCATTCAATAAATACCATTGATCAACTGATTAATAATAATTATTATAATAATGGTATTTGTTAAGCACTTACTATGTGCCAAGTACTGTACAAAACGCTGAGATGGATACAAGCAAATCAGGTTGTACGCAGTCCCTATCTCTCATGGGGCTCACAGTCTTAATCCCCATTTTAAAGATGAGGTAACTGAGGCACAGAGAAGTGAAGTGATTGGCCCAAGGTCATACAGGAGACAAGTGGGAGAGCAGGATTAGAACCCAGGGCCTTCTGACTCCCAGGCTTGTGCTCTATCCACAAGGCCAAGCTGATCGTTGCATGACGCTCAAAGCAGGGCCTTGGGCTGGGATCTCTCTCTGCCGTGCCAGGGAAACCTCTGTTCTCTGACCTCAGCTGGCAACGGGGATTCATTGCTGTGGATCCCAGGTGCTTTCAGCACCATGACAGGTAGAACCTTCTGCCAAGCAGGGATAGAAAACTTGGAAAATGCAAGTGAATTATTAAGATTTTTTAAATGGTATTTTTTAAGGGCTTACTATGTGCAGGCACTTTACCAAGTCCTAGGGTAGACACGAGATAATAAGGTTTGGTACTTCCCAAGCTCCTTGTACTTCCCAAGTGCTTAGTACAGTGCTCTGCACACAGTAAGAGCTCAATAAATATGATTGATTGATTGATTGATTGGTACAGTCCCTGTCCCCAGTAGGGCTCGCCGTCTTAATCTCAAAGGCACTGAGAAGTTAAATGACTTGCCCGCGGTCACACAGTAGTCAAATGGCAGAGCTGGGATTAGAACCCAGGTCCTTCTGACTCCCACGTGCTCTAACCATCAGACAACACTGCTTCTCCACTAGACCACCTACTTCTGAGTCCAAGAGTATATTTTAGCCTCAATATCTAGCTATGTGGATTCCGAACCCATTTTTGAATTAGCTGCATTTTTAGGTCTGAATTATCAGGGAAATTTAATGGTGTAGGTTCAACCTGGGTTACCCTGGAGATTACTGCTTCTTCAGATAGCCACAGCTGACCTAAACCCCCCAAATCTGTATGTATTAATGAATTAATTGCTAAGTATCATTCTTAATTAGTAGGTAAGCACTGTCCTTCAAAATGAGGACCTGGACCAGTGACCTATCTCCAGAAAGGTGATAATGAAACCATCCTTTCTTGGCTTTAATTTGCACCCTTTATTCACCCCCTCCCTCAGCCTCACAGCACTTATGTTCACACCTAATTTATTTCTTTATATTAATGTCTGTCTCCCCCTCTAAACTGTAAGCCCCATGTGGTCAGGGAATGTGTCTGTTATATTGTTGTGTTGTACTTTCTCAAATGCTTAGTAAAGTGCTCTGCATACAGGAAGCACTCAATAAATGCAATTGATTGATTGATTTGCTTAGAGTTCTCCAAGGGCAGAGACTCCCTGCTCTCTCTGTCAGTCTCTGGTTTGCAGGGGTGAGGGGTTGGGCAATTGTCTGAACCTGTTTGGACAAAATAAGGAGGAAGTCCATACCTGGAATGGGGTAGACCCTCCCTTCACCTGGCAGGGGTGAGGCCATTTGAAAACCCATGACTGTGGCTCCTTGAAGCGCTCCCAGTTTGGCAATCTGGTCTGCTCCAGAAAGCCCAGCCTGCACACTCCGCTCTTCTGGCACTAACCTTCTCACCGTGCCTCGATCTCAACTGTCCCATCGTCGACCCCTGGCCCACGTCCTACCTCTGTCCCGGAATGCTCTCCCTCCGCAAATCCGCCAAAAGATCACTCTTCCCCCCTTCAAAGCCCTACTGAAGGCTCACCTCCTCCAAGAGGCCTTCCCAGACTAAGCTCCCCTTTTCCTCAGCTCCTCCTCCCATCCGCATCACCTCAACTCACTCCCTTTGCTCTTCCCCCACCCTTACCACACAGCACTTATGCATTTATGTATATATGCATAATTCTATTTATATTGATGCCTGTATACTTGTTTTGATGTGTACTTATCTATAATTTTATTTATTTATATTGATGCCTGTTTACGTGTTTTATGTCTGTCTTCCCCCTTCTAGACTGTAAGCCCTGTGTGGGCAGGGATTGTCCCTCCTAATTGCTGAATTATAGTTTCCAAGCGGTTAGTACAGTGCTCTGCACACAGTAAGTGCTCAATAAATACAATTGAATGAATGAATGAATGAAAGGACTGGTCCCTAGGATAAGGCTTGGCCTGGAAAACCCTTCAGCCTGGAATATCCCAACGTTTCAAAGGCAGTGTCACAAAGCGGTGGGTGAAGATAATCAAAAGTGCTGAGCGTCATGCTTTTAGCTAACCAAACTCGATTCTGAATGTTTTCCTCAGTTACCAGGACCATCCTCAGTTTCGCTCACTGGCGATCAAGAAATCCAGTGTAAGACCCTTGTGGGCAGGGAATGTGCTTCTCAACTCTGTTGAACTGTACTCTCCCAAGTGCTCAGTACAGTGCTCTGCACACAGTAAGTGCTCAGGAAATACAACAGATTGATTGCTATCATTGGGTTTCTATCGTTTTTCAGCTGACTCTCCCCTTCCGCACCCTCCTCGGATCCCCACGCAAAACCTCAACAACCTCCTAGGAGATTGAGTGCAACATCCTGGCCTAGGAATCCCAAGGGGAGAACCTGCCCTGAGACACCATGCTTAGCACAAGAAGAGTGAGGGGGTGAGGTCCAACACAGTCCCTGTCTTTTATGGGGCTCGCAGACTTAAGGGGGAGGGAGAACATATATCGAAGACCCATTTTACAGACGAGGAAACCGAGGCCCAGAAAAGTTAAGTGACTTACCTAAGGTCACAAGAGTAGGCAAAAGGCAGAGTCAGGATTAGAACCCAGGTCCCCTGACTCCCAGGACCGTGGTCTTTCCACCCGACCACACTGATTCCTTGCTAGGGCACACAGAAGAACAAGGAAGACTGAGGAGAGAGGCCACCATGACATCTCTGGTTCTCGCTCTCTATTTCCCTGTCCCTGGGGTTGTCTGTTCCATCGCAGGCTGGAGCATTCGCTATTACCCAACCCAGGCAGAGCACAGGGTGCATCAGCTGAAAGTAATTTACTCGGGCCCAGCTGCCAGTGGGATAAGATTTTTCCTTCGTTTGTTTACTTTGAAATGCTTTTTTAAAAGCCAAAATACACAAGGCAGCCAAATTGCTGACATGTGTGTCTGCTCGCAGCTCAAAAGGCCATTGCATTCTTCCTCGTTCTCCTGGGCTACACTCCACGGCTGTTTATTTAAAGGCCGCAGAACACTTTAGCACTATTAAGATGCATGTTTCAGAGTAAATGGAAAAAAGGTCCCTCAAAGGGAAAAACAGGGCTCGGATTTATTTCTGCTCACCGATCTGTTTTGCCAGTGAACCCCCTTTGTTTGCCCCCTTGGCCCCGTTACCTCCATCTTCCCAATGCTCTGCACACAGTAAGCGCTCAATAAACACGATTGATTGAATGAATTCACCCATTCATGGCACATCAGCAGCTAAACGGTTCCCTCAAGAGGGAAAGCGAGTCCCCTCCCCTCTAGGCCCTGAGACCTGGTTAATCCTCAAACAGCACCAGTGATCTAGGGAGTCCTGGGCTTGCGCAGAGGCAGAGATCATCAGCTGGGATTTTCCCCTTCTTGGTAAAATGGGCAGTGGGATGGAACTATCTTGACTCCAGTTCCTTAACTATTCTCTTCCCATTACAAGCGGTTCCACCTCTTCCCAGCTGTTATTGGCGAAGTTATCAGCAGCATCTAATGTTGACCAGGTGCCTTAGGGGCAGGGGCTTGTCCTTCCCCCCAACCCAGCCCCAAGGAAGTGGGTTTGCCTGGCCCTGGGGAGCCCTGACTGAAATCCTCTTCCATCATTTGCTTATTGGTGAGGGTGGGGCCTCCCAGAACAGAGATCCTTTCCATTTCCAACTCCAGCGCCACTTCAGAACATCTACCACAGAAACCTTGAGGATGATCATGATGATGGTGATGGTATTTGTTAAGAGCTTATTCAGTGCCAAGCACAGTACTAAGCACTGGGGTACATACAAAGATAATCAGGTTGGGCACAGTCTCTGTCCCACATGGGATTCCCAGTCTAAGTGGGAGGGGGAACAGGTATCGAGCCACCTTGAAACACATCCAAGAGCTTAAAGGACCCCTCAAGGCAGAATCCAGTCCAGTCCCCTGCCTCAAGCCAAGAGAATGACTAAACCACCTGGGACTGGTAGATGACAGTGAGAGAGAGAGTGTGAGCAAGAGACCCCATGGTGGGGGGAAGGGGGTGTGTGTGTGTATTTTATACTGGAAGGTCTCCATGGACAGGGACCTCATTGCTGGTTCCAGGATTTAATCCTGTTTCCTCTTGCCTTCCACAAAACTTGCCCCCTAAAGGATGCTGAGAAGAGGCAGAGGAGGAGGAAGCCAAATATTTAGACTGTGAACCTCATGAGGGACAGGGACTGTGCCCAACCTGATTAACTTGTATCTACACCAGCACTTAGAACAGTGTTTGACACATAGTAAGCGCTTAACAAGTACCATTAAAGAGGTCCCAACAGTCAATCATTGGTTTATTGAGCACTTACTGTGGGCAGAGAACTGTGCTAAGCACTTGGGAGAGTTCAATACAACAGAGTTGGGAGACATGTTCCCTTCCCCCCAAGAGTTTACAGTCTCGAGGGGGAAATTTGGAGAGGGAGCCAGGAGATGCCAGGGCCATCAGAGAAAGGGCTCCAAGCCCTTCAGAGAAGCTCATCCATTCATTCAATCGAATTTATTGAGCGCTTATTGCGTGCAGAGCACTGTACTAAGCACTTGGGAAAGTACAATATAGCAATAAACAGACACAATCCCTGTCCGCAGCCCAGGCCTTCCCAGATCCACTCGGTAGATGGAGGGGAAAGAGGGAAGGAGGGGCCTCTCTGTCTCCTGTTCCCTGAAGCCTCCTGCCCATAGTTAAGCATGATTTATTATGGGCATAGGAAGAGTTCTGCCCTCTTCCTCCCCTCCCTGTGCCCCTCCCCTGCCCTCCCTTGGGCCCTGCCTCAGGGAGAGGCAAGCAAATTGAACCCTACCTACACATCAAGCAAAAATTCCCCACTCTCGGCTTCAAGGCTCTCCATCACCTTGCCCCCTTCTACCTCACCTCCCTTCTCTCCTATTAGGTTGCCGACTTGTACTTCCTAAGCGCTTAGTACAGTGCTCTGCACACAGTAAGCGCTCAATAAATACAATTGATTGATTCTCTCCTTCTCCAGCCCAGCCCACACCCTCCGCTCCTCTACCGCTAACCTCCTCACTGTACCTCGTTCTTGCCTGTCCTGCCATCAACCCCCGGCCCATGTCCTCCCCCTGGCCTGGAATGCCCTCCCTCCACACATCCGCGCTCTCTTCCTCCCTTCAAAGCCCTACTGAGAGCTCACCTCCTCCAGGAGGCCTTCCCAGACTGAGCCCCCTGTTTCCTCTCCTCCTCCCCATTCCCCCTGCCCTACCTCCTTCCCCTCCCCACAGTACCTGTATATATGTTTGTACAGATTTATTACTCTACTTGTACATATTTACTATTTATTTTCTTAATGATGTGCATCTAGCTTTATTTCTATTTATTCTGATGACACCTGTCCACATGTTTTGTTTTGATGTCTGCCTCCCCCTTCTAGACTGTGAGCCCGTTGTTGGGTAGGGACCGTCTCTATATGTTGCCAACTTGTACTTTCCAAGCGCTTAGTACAGTGCTCTGCACACAGTAAGCGCTCAATAAATACGATTGAATGAATCAATGAATGAACCCTCCCCCAAGAGAGATCCCGCCAGAGGCCATCTACGGACCCTCCCCATCCCCACAGCTGCTGCCAACCTTCCAGCAGCACCCCCTGCTCCTCTCCCGCAGGCCCGTGGAGCAAGTTCACAAACAGTGGCTGACGGGTGTGTTTCTTCTTTCCAAAACATTTCTCACCCGCAGAGGAGGGAGGGAGGTTTGTGTTTTGTTTTTGTTTTTTCTTTTAAAAAAAAACTTACCAAGAATCCAGGGGACAATTGATGCATCCCAGCACCAGAAGGCGGTGGGAATCCCCCCCTGCCCCGACGCCAGCAGAGGAGAGGCCCTCATCTGTCTGGGCTGGGGAAAGGGCCACCCTACTCGGAGTCCGTCTTGGATCTTCTGGGTTGTCCCAGTGCACTGACAGCATCCCTCTGGCCCCCCAGCCCTGTGACTAGAAAGGCCGCTGTTCCCTGCCCCCGGGAGGCTGCTTCAGTGGGGAGGCTTTAACCGGCTAAGATTTTTTTTAATGGTGTTTGTTAAGCATTTACTATGTGCCAGGCACTCTACTAACTGCTGGGGTAGAAGCAGCGTGGCCTAGTGGAAAGAGCCCGGGATTGGGAGGCAGAGGTCATGGGTTCTAATCCCGGCTCTGCCACTTGTCGGCTGTGTGACTTTAGGCAAGTCACTTAACTTCTCTGTGCCTCAGTTACCTCATCTGTAAAATGGAGATTAAGACTGTGAGCCCCATGCGGGACCACCTGATCACCTTGCATCCGCCCCAGCGCTTAGAACAGTGCTTTGCACATAGTAAGCGCTTAACAAATGCCATCATTATTATGCAAGATAATAATAGAGACAAGGACTGTGTCCAATCCGATGAGCTTTTATCTTCCCCTGTGCTCAGTACAGTGCCCGTCATGTAGGAAGCACTTAATAACATTAAAAATAAAAACTGTGCCAAGGAAAATCCCAGGGCACTGGCACTGCTCATGATTTCAGCCTGGCTGGTGGGGTGGGCCTGCCCCCAGCCCACTCCCCACCTCCCAGGGGCTTGGGACCTAGAACCAGCCAAAGAGGCAAGAGGAGAGTTGCAGGTGAGAAGCAATGTGGCTTAGTAGAAAGTCAGGAGTCAGGAGACCTGGGTCCTAATCTTGACTCTGCCACTTGCCTGCTGTTTGACTTTAGCTTCTTGGTGCCTCGGTTTCCTCATCTGTGAAATGGGGATTAAATATCTGTTTTTCTTCCTCAGACTGTGAGTCTCTAATGGGACAGGGACTGTATTGTTCTGTATTTCCCACTTTGCTTGGCACACAGTAAGCACTTAATAAATACCACTTAATACCCCCTCTCCATCCCCCCATCTTACCTCCTTCCCTTCCCCACAGCACCTGTATATATGCTTGTACATATTTATTATTCTATTTATTTATTTTACTTGTACATATCTATTCTATTTATTTTATTTTGTTAGTATGTTTGGTTTTGTTCTCTGTCTCCCCCTTCCAGACTGTGAGCCCACTGTTGGGTAGGGACTGTCTCTATATGTTGCCAGCTTGTACTTCCCATGTGCTTAGTACAGTGCTCTGCACACAGTAAGCGCTCAATAAATACGATTGATTGATTGATTATTTCTGTGGGGGCCAGGACACTTGGTGCCTAGTCTGCCTCTTCCTCTGTCCTTAACCTCTCTGGGCCTCAGTTTCCCTACCTGTGAAATAGGGAGATGCCATCCCAGCCCTCCCTTACTCCCAGGGCAGTGGGAAGATAAAATGACGGGAAAACTGTGAAAGAACTTTGAGCTGAGGGTTGATTACAGATTCGATGTTTCAAACCAGTGCTCCTCCCCCTGTAAAATAAAATGTATGTGGGGCAGCAGGGGCTCCTGTCAGCCTGGACATCTCCTTCCCCTCTTTCTCTCTCCTTCCTCCCTCCTTCCCTCCCTCTCTCCCCACAAGCCGTCTCACTTGAAGGCTTTTGCAGTGTATTGTATTTCTTTCCTTTGCCAAAATGTGCTTCCTGCTCCCGAGCAGAGTTAACAGAGGGTGACCCGCAGCTTCCTCCTTTTGGCCCCCAAGTGCCGGCCACCACTGCTTGGGCCAGACCCCGTCCCCCCACCCAGGGTTGGGACCATCTGTCGGAGGGCTTCCTGAAAGCCATGGCCAAGTCAGACCACACCTGCAGGGTGCGGGGGGAGTTGGGGAGGAGGACAGACAGCCCCAGAGAAAGCCTAGCCTGGCCTCCTCCCTTGTTGCCCAGGGCCACAGGTTTGGTGGGTTGAGGGAGGAGAGGAGGGGGCACAAGCAAGATGCTGAAAGCCAGATGGGCTTGCACACACTGAGAGGTGGAGCAGGGCAGAACAGGCTATTGTCCAGAACAGGTTGCTCCCGCCGGTTAGCCTGGCCATTCCTCCCTCTGAGAGAAAATCAGGAGATGGCAGCTATAAACCCTCTCCCACCCCTGGACCCTGCAGGCCTTCATCCTGGTGGGACTGAGAGTCACTTCATGTCTCACAGCAGCACTTCTCACAGGACAGCAGCAGCAGCAGGAAGGGATCTGCCGGGGAAAGGAAGTCCCCTGAAGTCTGGCCCATCCCTAACTCCGCCCCTAATACACTTAGGACCCACAGGAAACCACCCCGAGAGTCAAGATAGCACAGCTGACCTGTGGCTATGTAGTGGCCTGCCTTCTGGGCACCTCTATTGGAGGGGCATCATGGACAGAGTTGAGTATCCCTCAAAAAAGGAATCCTTTTGGGGAGAATTTTCCCTGAGTCTCAGTCTCCTCCCTTCACAGTTGCCCAGCCATGGCTCTCCTAGCCTCAGTGTGTAGTAGCTGGAGGCACAGCTCTTACCCAGGAAATGGTTGGCTCAATCTTCTCCCCTCACTCAGCGAACTGAAGCCTGCCCAGTAGACTGGAAAATTCAAAGTACGTCCTTTCCTTCATAGTTGGAGGGTTTTCCCCATTTCCTGCATACCCATGTATTGGTTTCAAATAGTAAGACATTCTCCAAGACCTCGGCCTTCACGAGACCAGGCCACCACACTCTCCTCTCTCACCTCTCTAAGCCCTTCCACCACTCTGCCTGTGACTTGCACACCGTCTTCCTCCTCCTTCTGCCTCTCCATCTTCCCAACTTGCCTTCCCTGTGGATTCAATGCTCAGGGCGTCTGCTCCTGAGACTTCATATGTGGGCAGGGAACGTGCCTATCAACTCTGTTGTCTTGTACCCTCCCAAGTGCTTAGTACAGTGCTCTGCACACAGTAGGAGCTCAATAAATACGATTGATTGATTGATCCCCATCAGGACTCCAGGCTTGAAATCACCGCAGTGTTCCACTTAATGGTCAAAGTTAGAGAATACAGGTATATTTTCCACCAGGTGCATAGAAGATGTCACCTCTCCCTACCTCCACTGGTCCCAAAAAGTCTTCCAGCCCAGGTGTAGCTCTTGATCAAGAAGATGTGCTGTAGACAAGATTCATTTGGGATTGCAGGAGTATTCCTGGAGGTAATATGGATTTCTAGGATGCCTGGTTCACCGTGACCTGATAATTCAACACTCTTCCTTGTTACAACAGGATTCTCATCCAGCCTGACCCTTCAGAGCAACCCTGAGCCACCTGCTCCCTGTCTTACCACAGCTATTCTGAAAGACAGGGATTTTGGGGGTTTACACCCGACTTTTGGCCGGGAAACAGAGAAGCCGAGTTGCCGGCAGCCACAAGAGGGAGCCTGTATCTGCCATTAACACCCACAAAAAACCCAAAAAACCACAAAATTGAGTCTTTAGGATTTAAGATTTCAGTGGGTGTTTTTGTCAAATAAATTAAAATTAAAATTCCTTTCAATTAACAACGGCATCAGTGAGCGATCGTGCCTCTGACTCACTCCGCCTCAGAAGGGGTTTGAGAAGCAGCAAGGTCTCGTGGATAGAACGTGGGCCAGGGCATCAGAGGACCTGAGTTCTAATCTCCACTCAGTCACTTCCCCGCTGCTATGCGACCTTGGGCATGTCGTTTAACTTCTCTGCGCCTCATTTACCTCATCTGTAAAATGTGGATTAAGATTGTGAACCCCAGATGTACAAATGGACTGTGTCCAGCCCGATTAGCTTGTGTCTACCCCGGCGCTTCGTACAGTGCCTGGCACGTAGTCAGTGGTTAACAAATGCCATTTAAAAAAATAAAGGGGGTTGGGGTCACAGAAACCTCTCTGACATTTCTGGGCTAGACACAGCAAAGTTATTCACTGGATTTATTTGTAAGTTATGTTTGCAGGCCCCTTCCCTGGAAAAGTGCAACTTCAGCACATCCTCTTTCTGTCTCCCCCCTCTAATTCTAGGAAAGCCAGTCCTCAGAGAGACTTATTTGGACCAGGACCAGGAGAGCCCCTCCAACCTCCCCAACAAACACACACACACACACACACACACACACACACACACTTTGGAACCAAAGGAGGCAGGATTCACCTATGAACTTGGAACTATATCCCTGAAGCACTTGATATTCATTCCACCCCCACCCCACAGCACTTACGTTCATATGTATCCTTCCCCTCTCCCATTTCCCTTAGCTGTAATTTATTTTAATGTCTGCCTCTTCCTCTAAACTGTAAGCTCCTGTGGGCAGGGACTATATCTACCAACTCAACTGAATTAATAATTGTGATATTTGTTAAGCGCTTCTTATGCGCTAAGCACTGTACTAAGCACTAGGGTAGATACAAGATAATTGGGTCCCACATGGAGCTCCCAATCTAATTAGGAGGGAAAAACAGGTTTTGAATCCCTATTTTGAAGATGAGGGAACTGAGGGACAGAGAAGTTGAGCAACTTAACCAAGGTTACACAGGAGGTAAGTGGTAGAGCTGGGATTAGAAAGCAGGTCCTCTGTTTTCCAAGCTCATGCTCTTCCCATTAGCCATGCTGCTTCCCAAGGACTACTCTCCCAAGCACTTAGTACAGTGCTCCGCACACAGTAAGTGCTCAATAAATACCATTGATTGATTGATTCTTCAGAATCCTCCTGCTCTATCCCTCACTACCCTCCAAGCGACAAGACCAAAATGATGGAGAACTTTCCAGTACTGAATAAAGAAAATCCCCCTTCAGTCTTCCATCATCCCTGGTCTTGTCTCTAACCATCTTTCTGGCCAGAAAGCTCCTCCTAAAGCCTAACCACTCACCATCTTTCTGGCCAGAAAGGTCTCCCTAAAGCCTATCTTCAGTAGGTCTTTCCCTCTCCAGTCACCAAAGCCCTAACTGTGTCTCCTTGGCTTAATTCAAGTTGCCTCTCAGCAGTGTCTTCTAGCCACTGTGGCCAATTCTTCCCTTGAGTGGAGTGTAGCTAGACATTGGGGCAACATCCAAAAAAGAGACAAAAGCTTTTGACAAAAGTCTTATCTAGATACTAATAAAATGACTGAGTAACTTTGTGAGCATTATTAAGTGCTAAAGGCTGCTGCTATTGAATTAATAACAATCAAAAGCTACTCTAAATCCCTAAATCTCCCTTCCTAGTTCCTCAGTCCCCTCTCAGAATCGCAACTGGAGAGTTTCCAATACACTACCAGCCTCGGCTAGAGGAGGCGATTCAAGCAGAGGCATACCCATTCCATTCCTAGCTTGGTCAGTGGCTAGCGAGTGGAAGACAATTTACTACAAGTCAAAACTCACTTGCGCTGGGCAGCAGTGGCATGGGAGAGAGTTGAGGGCGGAGACTAAAATTTACTGCATAGAAGGAGGCAATGGTAAACCACTTCTGTATTTTTACCAAGAAAACTCTATGGACACACCACCAGAATAACTGCAGATGGAGAGAGTCACTATGGGTCAAAAATGACGCAACAGCATAAGACAAGACAGATTCAATATTCCTGACCTCTAAACAGACAATTAAATTTCTTTGCTCTATGGCCAAATGATCTTTTTTCTAGCAGAGTAGACCATGAGGTCCATATCTATTTTCAATTTACTAAAGATATAATTATATATAATATATATTACTATAACCATAACTATATGACTAGACAGAGTCATGTTCTTTTATTGTTCAATTTATGTTGGTTTGTCCTCCAAATAGGATTGCCAGGTCCCAAAGGCAGGAATTGCATTTTATACCCACTAGGTATTCACAAACACTAGTCCTTTCTTTACTCTCACCAAACTGCTTCCTTGAGAGATGTTTTAAGCAGGTGAGAACCAAAGGTCAAGGATGTCAAGCCTCTCTATAAATTGACAAGGTCCCACTGAAAATAGCCCCTTTACTGGCCAGCTGATGTCCTTGCATATTTGTTGGGCAAGAAGGATCTTCAAAAAGCATCGTGACACCCAAAAGGGGTTATACTCTATCACCAGGAAACCAAAGCGTTCCCTAGTTCCAACGGTGACCTCTTCTCCTAAAACATGGAAATCAAGGAGTCACACCAGAACCCTGGCTTTCCCCCTCTTTGCCAATTCCTCAAGTCCTGCAGCAGGTTCTACTTATTACTTCCCATGTGGCAAGCAACCATGACATGGGTCTGCAATTTTCTGACACTAATTGTTAATTTCATTCACGTGATTACAAGCTCTGGCAAAATGGAGAGCGCAGACTATAACAAAATGCTTTCCTTGCTGCCAGCAAAAGACCTCTGTGTTGAATTTTCATGCGTCTGCTCTCTATCTGCCAAAGAAACGTCAAGATAAATTCCTTGAAGATGGCTTTATGGTTTTAACTCAGATTTGACACTGGCTTGTTCTAAAATTTTCCCCCCAAAACCCTACAGCTCCATATGAACATCGATTGATTAAAGCAGTGTAATAAAGGTCGATGGTCTCTATCTTGAACATTAATCCTTCGGAGGCTGTCAAAAGGATGAAGGAATATTAATAGGAAACAGAAGCTGGCCAACCAGTGTGTCTGAATGTAGACCATGGATGGAGGCTCGCTCTCTCTCAATCTCTCTCAATTCATCATCATCATCATCATCATCAATCGTATTTATTGAGCGCTTACTGTGTGCAGAGCACTGTACTAAGCGCTTGGGAAGTACAAATTGGCAACATATAGAGACAGTCCCTACCCAACAGTGGGCTCACAGTCTAAAAGGGGGAGACAGAGAACAAAACCAAACATACTAACAAAATAAAATAGAATAGATATGTACAAGTAAAATAAATAGAGTAATAAATATGTACAAACATATATACATATATACAGGTGCTGTGGGGAAGGGAAGGAGGTAAGATGGGGGGGATGGAGGGGGGACGAGGGGGAGAGGAAGGAAGGGGCTCAGTCTGGGAAGGCCTCCTGGAGGAGGTGAGCTCTCAGCAGGGCCTTGAAGGGAGGAAGAGAGCTAGCTTGGCGGATGGGCAGAGGGAGGGCATTCCAGGCCAGGGGGATGACATGGGCCAGGGGTCGATGGCGGGACAGGCGAGAACGAGGTACGGTGAGGAGATTGATTTGGGAGTGCCCCTTGGACAAAATACAGCTCCACGTCAGGCCCCTTCACCTTTCCTGACTAGAGATTGATCAATCATTGGTACATATTAAGCAATTATCATATACAGAACACTGTACTAAACTGCCCGCATCATCTTTGTGCAGAAATGCTCTGGGCACGTTACTCCCCTCCTCAAAAATCTCCAGTGGGTACCAATCAATCTGCGCATCAGGCAGAAACTCCTCACCCTGGGCTTCAGGGTTGTCCATCACCTCGCCCCCTCCTACCTCACCTCCCTTCTCTCCTTCTCCAGCCCACCCCGCACCCTCCACTCCTCTGCCGCTAATCTCCTAACCGTGCCTCGTTCTCACCTGTCCCGCCATCTACCCCCGGCCCACGTCCTCCCCCGGCCTGGAATGCCCTCCCTCCGCACAACCGCCAAGCTAGCTCTCTTCCTCCCTTCAAAGCCCTACTGAGAGCTCACCTCCTCCAGGAGGCCTTCCCAGACTTAGCCCCCTTTTCCATCCCTCCCACCCTACCTCCTTCCCCTCCCCACAGTGCCTGTGTATGTTCGTACAGATTTATTATTCATTTTACTTGTACATATTTACTATTCTATTTATTTTGTTAATGATGTGCATCTAGCTTTATTTCTATTTGTTCTGACGACTTGACACCTGTCCACATGTTTTGTTTTGTTGTCTGTCTCCCCCTTCTAGATTGTGA
This sequence comes from Tachyglossus aculeatus, assembly GCF_015852505.1. Taxonomy (NCBI): domain Eukaryota; kingdom Metazoa; phylum Chordata; class Mammalia; order Monotremata; family Tachyglossidae; genus Tachyglossus; species Tachyglossus aculeatus. The sequence goes on along the minus strand of NC_052069.1, from coordinate 104,475,160 downwards.
GCCCGTTGTTGGGTAGGGACCGTCTCTATATGTTGTCAACTTGTACTTCCCAAGTGCTTAGTACCGTGCTCTGCACACAGTAAGTGCTCAATAAATACGATTGAATGAATGAATGAATAGGAGGAGTTCAGCACAATAAAGTTGATGGACACAGAATCTGCCCTCCAGGAGTTTGCAATCTATGCCGGGGAGGGTCACAAGAGAACCACTTGAAGTGGACTTAAAAATGACCCCTGAAGGCCTTCCATCTTCTACCCTCCCACATCCCAATTTTCCCCAACCAAGCAGATAATGAATTTCTCACCTTGGCCCAACTTCATAATAACAATAATAATAACAGTAATGGTATTTGTTAAGAGCTTACTATGTTTCAAGCACGTTCTAAGTGCTGGGGTAGATACGAGTTAATCAGGTTGGACAGTTCCTGTCCCACATGGGGCTCACAGTCTTAATCCCATTTTACAGTTGAGGTAACAGGCACAGAGAAGTTAAGTAACTTGCCGAAGGTCACACAGCAGACTAGTGGCACAGCCTAGATTAGAACCAGGTCCTTCTTACTCCCAGGCCTGTGCTCTATCCACTAGGCCACACTGCTTCTCAACTTCATAGTGCCCTGTCCCCGACTCATCCAAATTCCCCAAATGAAGCTAATTCAAATAATTAACCACTGCCTTCTTAGAGTTAATGCTGGAAACTTTATACCAATCTCACCATCTACTCCAGTAGGAAATCCAGGGACTCTTTTGTACAAAATTCAGCTCCATTTAAGGCATTTTTCATCTTTCCTGGCCAGAGATGCCATGGGAAGAATTAAACTAAGTCAACCCAACAGACGCAATATACAGGTTCATTTTTATTGAAGAAATACAAATGGCAGTTACGTACATTTCAAATATTTTCCTAACACTATTCAATGGGTTTTGCTGACAATCTTAAATCAAGCTATTACTAAATTCCAAAGATTCTGGAAAATCAGAGATGGTCAAACACTACCTGGAATGGGTTTTTTAATGCTGAGGGTTTTTTTTAATCAGATATGAGCCATGTCTTCTCTTCAACTCATAACACCGATCGACAGTAATGTATTAGCATTTTTCTTTGCAGTTTAAAACCCTTTTAACTGAAGGAGAGATGAATTCATTAAACAGGCTTTCCAGAAAGGGCATGCTTGATTCATTTGCATTAAACTATCAAATTAAAGGAATACCGTCTTGTAATTATATTTCCTTATTATCATACCCTAATCTGACCTTTTCAGTTTTTACCTGCGGCAATTCTTGTACACGACGTTCACTAAGCCTGCAATAAGGTGCCTACTAGCATTCTGTCTGTGGGTTTTCCCCCCACCCAAATTAAAACAAGAAACAAAATGCCTGGTTATTTTGTTGGCTAATGTCTTACTTTAAATGCTGCCAAAATAATAGTAGGGGAGATTATGATTTCTCCAACAAATCCCTCTCCCCCACCGCCCCTGCCCCCCAAAAAATATCACTTATTTTGGGGTCAAAATAGAGGATATGAGGATATGACTGTAGCATGAAACTCAACTTTTGGCCTTAGGAGTTTGATGGATCTTATGAAAAAATTACATCTAATTCTGTTTGAACCAAGTGCAAAAGATGGAAATGCATCTCCTGTCCACAGAGAGTTTTTAGATATTTCAACAAATAAACACTGCTTCAGAGGCAAGATGATCTTCTATGACATCGTGGAACAACTTGCTTCATTCAGACTCTTTGTAATGTTTGATTTTCTACCCTTTTAGAACAGTCTTGGAATCCTTTTCTCTTTCATTTACAGTGTCTGCACTTGCTGAGATTGTCAAATCCCTCTCTGCCTTATGACCGCTTTGCCTACTGAATTGAAGGATTTCGTTCACCGAGAACTAACCCAGAAACTGTACTGTTAATTACCTCCGCACCAGAAGTGCTAAGACATGATGTAATTTAGTCAATAGTACAGGAAAGCAAGAGCTCGTTTCTTTGTTGAACAAATTCAAAAGTAATGCTATGGGGTGGGAACTGCAGTCCAACTTGGGGAAAAGTTACAGCAATGTACGATTTCGTGGGTCATTCAACTGCCACACTCACCAGTCTGCTGTTCGGAATTTGCTACTCCCAATTCCTAACAGGCTCAAAAAGTAGGTCACAAAGAAACTTCATTAGGCGTTACAATTGGAGTTTTTGTTCCTATTTTAGTGTTACAAAATAAAAACCAAATCTGACAAATGTTCAGCCTGAGAGGCCTCTTACCACCCCATTTCTTCCAGGCTAAAAGTGACTGATGTTTTGTGGTTGTTTGCAGGGGGTGGGAAGATGTTAGGAACAGGGCAAATGAAAGGTGTTGTTTCTTCCTCTTAAATTCAGGTTTTTTAAAAAAAAACGTAGCCCATGGATGCTTCAACCTTCTGCAGAGGCCAACATGGCAATGCAGTGGTCTCATTACAGTCCATTACATCAACTAGAAACTGAATGACCAACAATAAACTCAAGACCCAACCTCTAAAGAATCTTCACTCTTCTGCAGTACAAACTGCACTGTCAACATTGTCATACAAAAACATGGATGCTCCTTGATACATCATATGTTTCTATAACCATGCTTTCCCTATCCAAGCAGGACGAATGGTGTCCCTTAGATATTATGGGGTACAAGAATGTTTCCCTTAATTTAGGTCCTGTGAGGAAAAGATGTCATCAATGGGCTCCACTCTATAGCAAAATTGTTCCACTGTCAGTTTAAGGATTAGAAATATTCATCTGAGATGACTCTGCATGGAATGAGATCTTCGAGTTAAGCACTTCTAGGGGTCTTGCTCAGCAAAGTGGAAAATTGCTTCTTCCTACTCTGAAAAACTGCTATGATACTACGCATCCGATTTTTAGCTTAAACATACACAACTTTTGACGGGTAGCTGCCTAACCATAGATCTACAAATAACCAGAGGTGTGAAAGGGGAGTGTAAAGATATAAAGATAACAATCTAGCAAGATGTAGGTATCTAAAGGGTGTAAATTCTGGAAGGCTACAAGGGAAACATACGAGTACTGAGAGGAAACCAGAAAAAAAACCACCTCACAATAACTTGGTGTGCTTTGAAAGGGAGAAGTTGTATAAATATTTATATTCAACCTGACCAGTACGTAAACATTGTCATCTCTATCTTCAGCCTCTTGAGAAGTTAAGGGAACACACCCTGACTCTCAGACATTCATAGTTCTGGAGTTTTTGAATTGTAAACTTGACTATATCTCTCTCCTCTATCAGGAAAAACCATCTGGTGAGTGATAGCAGAAAAGTGGAATGTTCAGGGGATGGAAACCCAGTGCTTTAGAAGGCTTCAAAACTGACTTGGCCAAGACTTTTTTTTTTTTTAATCTTGGCCCTTGCTTGGGCCATTTCAATCAATCTCATAACCTGCTACTGTCCGAGGGGCCATAATAAAAAGCATCAGAAGTGCTACGATGTACTGAGGACATATCCAGTCCTTTGACTCGGTAAGAAAACCTCCCAAGTCAGAAGCCAGCCTGAGAGGTTGGACAGGAAGGGAGAAAGTTGGAGTCCAAACACTAGGAAATGATTGACCATAGGTGCCAAGTGGGTTAAGAACAATGTCAGACGCTCATACATAGTAGCACATACTCCTGGAAAAAGCCATAGTACTTGACTTTCACCACACCTATACTTCTCGACTTCATCATGATAACAAAGCAGGTTAATTTCAAGAAATGTCCAAACATCACTTTGGAGAAGACTCTGAAAACCTGGGTAGACATAGAATCAGCCCTGCCACAAGAAGCTAAAAGCAGAAAGGGAATTTGTCTTAAAAGGCCAGAAGTTTATATAAAGCATAACAAAGGCATTTCCTTTAAATCTTTCTAAATCGCCATGCCCAGGAATGGCTAGGAAATGAGCACAGAATAACTGTAAAGCCACATAAATTTAGTAGTTTTTTTAAATTTTTATTATTATTATTATCCCGGAGGACATAAACAGGCAGGTCTATGCAAGATTTCTCATTACTGATTGCTTGAGCTTGCAACAGAGTGAAATTTTCAAACTGGCCCTTTCTTTACCAGCTCCAGAAAAAGAAGCGGCTGCCATACCTAGCTGGCTGCATGTTTCCATCTACAATTGGATCCGGCTCAGGCCTCGGCCTAGAGTGATAGGGGTTCTCGGGCAAAGGTCGATCTGTCTTCACTTTGGTGACCTGCGGGATGAAGAGAGCAGATTTTGGAATTTTGGGTAGCACTTGGATAGGAATCAATATTTAGCCAAGAAAACAAAGATTTTCAAAGACAAAAAAAAAAAAAAAAGAAAACCATTAAATCTGCAAACAAATCCCCCAGGTTTACCTAAAGGAAAAAAATCAAAGCAACAAAGATAAACCATAAAGGCATATGTAGAGGTCAATTCCCCACATAGAGGTACAAATGACTCAATGCCAAACAACATTTTATTGGGAGCACACCATGTCTTGCACGGGACCCTGCAAAATGCCTAACAAAGATACTTTCTCTTCCTTTGAGATGTTGGAAAATAATGGCCCAAGACATTCAAATTAACACCCTATAGCTTCCTCAAGGAAAATCTTTTTAGAGCCACGATTTAAGTTAAATAGGATCATACCTCCTGGTTTCTACCTTGCTTAGAGGCACATTGGGAGAACTAAATCTATGAAGCCCTTTAAATTACAGAAAGAAAGGCTCTATATAAACATGAGACGGTATTATTACACAACAACCAACCTCTAGCAATCTCCCTCCAGCTGCTCTAATCATCAGCTTGGGGAAAACAGAACTAAAGAAAGGAAGCCTGGTGGTGATCTCAGAAGCAATCAACTCTCTCAAGCCTCTTATACACGTCCACTTTAAAAAAAAACTGAGTGACCTTCGAGTTTGGTGGGGATGGCTTGGCCAGAAACTACAAACTGTTCTGAAATCCTGAAAGGCTAGTGATTAGTAGGTTTGATCTGTCCACTGGGTATTTTTACCATACTTGTGGAAAAGCTCCCAGTGATAGTACATTAAAGAGTCTCATTGGTTATAAATTCTTTAGATGAAAACACTATGGCACATATTATTTCCCATCTTTCAAAACGACACTGAAGAGTTTCATGGAAACTAAATTTCCATTATCTTTTTACTAAGGATTTATTTGCACCCGGCATTTATCCCCCCATCTGGGGATAATTCAGTTTAAGTCTACTTATTAAACACCATAGTTGCGGACACAGATTCAAAAGGAGTCTTTAGAACAGATTAACACACAACACCCACAGATACTTAGGGATATTGTGGGCTTCCAAATTTCCTGTGGGAAAATATTCCGTATGCTTACCAACTGCTGGTTGAAGAACTATTTCATATCATTTGTTTTGGAGCTGACACCTTCAGCTTTAAATGGGAGCCTCCTCATCTTGGGGGAAAACAATTCCACATCGGCCCTGTCCACACCTTTTATGATTCTGCAGATTTCAATTACATCTCTTCTCAGCCTTCGTCCTTTCAGACTGAAGAATCCTAATAGGTTTAGTCTATTCTCATACGGAAGCTTCTCCATTCTCCTGATGAGCCACTTTTTCTAAGTGGTCTTTGCTGCCTGCAGCAAGGCAGACTGTGAGCACCATGTAGAACAGGGACTGTGTCCAACCTGATTAGCTCGTATCTACCCCAGCACTTAGAATAGTGCTTGACACATAGTAAGCTCTTAACAAATACCATCATCATTCTAACTGCCCGCCGATATGTTATAATTCATTTCTATACAGTAAAGCGCTTCTTAAATTTTCCTTCAAGGGAATCTGATTTTTAACTAGTGTCTATTTGGATAGAGCATGGTCCTGGGAGTCAGAAGGTCATGGGTTCTAGTGCCGGCAACATGACTTCTCTGCTACGTGACCCTGGGCAAGTCACTTCACTTCCCTGTGCTTCAGTTACCTAATCTGTAAAGTGGGGATTGAGCCTGTGAGCCCCATGTGGGACAGGGACTGTGTCCAGCTATATTTGCTTGTGTCCACCCCAGCGCTTAGTACAGTGCCTAGCACATAGTAAGCACTTTACACAGACCACAATTATTCTACTAACTTCCCAACTTAAAAACATGGATCCCCAGCTCGTTAATCTAACATAAGAGGGATATCAGAAAGCTAAACTTTATGACTGATGAAAATAAAGTCAGACACGGTGGAAAACAAAAAGGCCAAGATACGCAACAGAGGGGTGTGAGAAAACGTCACAAAGCGGCCCCAATTAACTGCACTCAAGTCAGAAACACAAAAGCATTTAAGAAGGGATTAAAGCTGGGAAAATGGAAATTATGCCTATTCTTTGAGATGCCAAATGCACTACACGGAGACCAGAATAACACACTTCATGCATTTTTCCCCACTCCAGTCATGAGGCAATTGTAAAGACCCAAACAGAAAGACAGGAAGACCCTGGAATCTCAGTCTCCTTTCCTGACTCTGTCCAGGACTCTATTCATTACTTCATGCCCTGTAGTTGGAAGAAGAGTTCAAAGAGCAAGCCTGTTACCTTTGACAGCTCTCCAAGGTCTGGTCTCACCCATCCCAGTTTGTCCAGCACACAGTTGTCAAAAGCGGCCTGCTGTTTGCGACATCGACGAAGCTCTTGCAAGTTGGTATAATCAATACAAGACCAGTACTCAGCAAAGGGCTCGGCACAGTGCAGCTTTATCTTCCTGTAAGAAGGGAACTGGAGTCAGTTAATCTGGTGAAAACAGGACCATTCGGAAATAACTGTCAAACAGACACCAACGTCACAGCACATCACTAAAATCTCCCCTAATAAGATACCCTCGTCATAAGAAAGACATTGAGAGGTGGCAAGGAGAACAGGAGGTAGAGGAAAAAAAGCCTCCAAGGCTGATGGGGATCTCATGCTGACAATTCTCTGGCAAAACAATGTCAGCACAAGTGTTAGAAGAAATTCTAGCAAAGTAGGAAAATTCTGGCAGTGCGAACAGGTCTTTACGAGCATGTATGTTATCTGCAGGAGAAAACTGGCAACATTTTTATCCTTTCCACACAGAAAAGTTAACTTAAGAGAAGAATGCTATTAAACTGGATGCGCTAACCATTAGTTATTAATATTATTATTATTGTATTTAAGAGCTTACCATGCACCAAGCTCTGTTCTAAGCCCTGGGGTAGATACAAGTTAATCAGGTTGGACACAGTCCCTGTCCCACATGGGGCTCGTGCTCCTAATCTCTATTTTACATATAAGGTAACTGAGGACCAGAAAAGTGAAGTGACTTGGCCAAGGTCGTACGGCATACAAGTGGAAGAATCGGGATTAGAATATCCCGGTTAAGGGGACAGCCCATGGCAGCAAACGCACTCAGGCTGTCCGGGCTCAGCACCCAAGGATTCTGTATGAACCAGTGGCAAAGTCAAGACTCCTGATTCCCAACTAGTTCTCTTACCACTAGGCCTCACCTACAGATAAAACATGGAAGTGGCCGTAGGAAAGTTGACCTACCTACTCAAGGTTAAATTAGGGAAAATGATATTCATAACACTGCCACTACTTCTTACTAACCTGAGTGTTTTCAACCAAAATCCCCTGGATCATAATAAGTAGCCTCTCTCTTAAAGGGCTAATGCACATGCTTAGTTCTACTAAGTGCTACCTCCTTTTAAACTTTGTCCTGACTCACTAACCCTGATAAATTGCCCAACTGGAAAAGCTTTTACCCAAGAAAGGTTTTACCTGAAAAAATCCAAAGCACATTCATTGACGAGTTTTCCTTCTTGTAGACATCGCCTTGGATCTTTCTCCTCCCAGCGGCAAAGCATAAACTCCTTATTAGGTTTGTCACACTGAGAGCCATAGTGATGAGCTGCGGCTTTTAACACAGCAGAACTTACTTTCACCTGCAGGGAAAATGTTAAAAGAATCATATAAATGAGACAGGAACAATACTCTCTGAACTTAAACTGTGAGCCTGTTGTGGGGTAGAGACAGTGTCTGATCTGATTTTTTTTTCTATCTACCCCAGTACACAGCACAGTGCTTAGCATACTGCAAGTTCTTGATAAATACCATTGACTAATCTCAAGTTTTAATATCGTTGCCCTGAATGACTTACAAATTGGGAAGTGAAGCCTACTGGAAAAACCATAAGATGAAGTGTCAGGAGATCAAGGTTTTAGTCCTGACTCTGCCATTTGCTTGCTGTATGACCGTGGGCTAACCACTTAAATGTTCTGTCCCTTAGTTGAGGAAAGTAAAATGGGGATAAATGCGGGCTCTCCCTCTCTATTAAGACTGTAAGCCCTGTGAGGGACAGGGCCTCTGTCCTATCTGTTTACTTTACATCGACCCCGGGGCTTGGCACATCACAAGTAACAGCATTATTCTTGGCTGGATGGGTTATCATCTTACAGACCGAGAAAAGACTGTGAGCCCACTGTTGCGTAGGGACTGTCTCTATATGTTGCCAATTTGTACTTCCCAAGTGCTTAGTACAGTGCTCTGCACATAGTAAGCGCTCAATAAATACGATTGATGATGATGATGAAATGCAGGTGTATTATCAATGGATCTAAAAAGGGGTCAGCTCAGCATCTCTGGGTACAGTGAAGTAGGCATCTCTGAGGCCTCTGGGTAATGTGAGGCAGGACTGAAGGGGAGGGAGGCCCAGAGGCCTCTGGGTAATGTAAAGCAGGACTGAAGGGGAGGGAGGCCCGGAGGCCTCTGGGTAATGTGAAGCATTACCGAAAGGGAGGGAGGCCTGGAGGCCTCAGCGTGGCTCAGTGGAAAGAGCCCGGGCTTTGGAGTCAGAGGTCATGGGTTCAAATCCCGACTCCGCCACTTGTCAGCTGTGTGACTTTGGGCAAGTCACTTCTCTGGGCCTCAGTTCCCTCATCTGTAAAAAGGGGATGAAGACTGTGAGCCCCCCGGGGGACGACCTGATCACCCTGTAACCTCCTCAGCGCTTAGAACAGTGCTTTGCACATGGTAAGCGCTTAATAAATGCCATCATTATTATTATTATTGTGTGAAGCATGACTGAAAGGGAGGGAGGCCCGGAGGCCTCTGGGTAATGTGAAGCAGGACTGAAGGGGAGGGAGGCCTGGAGGCCTCTGGGTAATGTGAAGTAGAACTGAAGGGGAGGGAGGCCCGGAGGCCTCTGGGTAATGTGAGGCAGGACTGAAGGGGAGGGAGGCCCGGAGGCCTCTGGGTAATGTGAGGCAGGACTGAAAGGGAGAGAGGCCTGAAGGCCTCAGCATGGCTCAGTGGAAAGAGCCCGGGCTTTGGAGTCAGAGGTCACGGGTTCAAATTCCGCTCCGCCACTTGTCAGCTGTGTGACTTTGGGCAAGTCACTTCACTTCTCTGGGCCTCAGTTCCCTCACCTGTAAAATGGGGATGAAGACCGTGAGCCCCCCGGGGGACAACCTGATCACCTTGCAACCTCCTCAGCGCTTAGAACAGTGCTTTGCACATAGTAAGCGCTTAATAAATGCCATCATTAGTATTATTATGATGTGATGCAGGACTGAAGGGGAGGGAGGCCCAGAGGCCTCTGGGTAATGTGAAGCAGGACTGAAGGGGAGGGAGGCCCAGAGGCCTCTGGGTAATGTGAAGCAGGACTGAAAGGGAAGGAGGCCCAGAGGCCTCTGGGTAATGTGAAGCAGGACTGAAAGGGAGGGAGGCCTAGAGGCCTCTGGGTAATGTGAAGTAGGACTGAAGGGGAGGGAGGCCCGGAGGCCTCTGGGTAATGTGAAGTAGGACTGAAAGGGAGGGAGCCCTAAAGGCCTCAGCGTGACTCAGTGGAAAGAGCCCGGACTTTGGAGTCAGAGGTCATGGGTTCAAATCCCGACTCCGCCACTTGTCAGCTGTGTGACTTTGGGCAAGTCACTTCACTTCTCTGCATCTGTAAAACGGGGATGAAGACTGTGAGCCCCCCGGGGGACGACCTGATCACCTTGTAACCTCCTCAGCGCTTAGAACAGTGCTTTGCACATAGTAAGCGCTTAATAAATGCCATCATTATTGTTATTATTGTGTGAAGCAGGACTGAAAGGGAGGGAGGCCCGGAGGCCTCTGGGTAATGTGAAGCAGGACTGAAGGGGAGGGAGGCCCAGAGGCCTCTGGGTAATGTGAAGCAGGATTGAAGAGGAGGGAGGCCCAGAGGCCTCTGGGTAATGTGAAGCAGGACTGAAGGGGAGGGAGGCCTGGAGGCCTCTGGGTAATGTGAAGCAGGAGTGAAGGGGAGGGAGGCCTAGAGGCCTCTGGGTAATGTGAAGTAGGGCTGAAAGGGAGGGAGGCCTGAAGGCCTCAGCGTGGCTCCGTGGAAAGAGCACGGGTTTTGGAGTCAGAGGACACGGGTTCAAATCCCGACTCCGCCACTTGTCAGCTGGGTGACTTTGGGCAAGTCACTTCACTGGGCCTCAGTTCCCTCATCTGCAAAATGGGGATGAAGACCGTGAGCCCCCCGGGGGACAACCTGATCACCTTGCAACCTCCTCAGCGCTTAGAACAGAGCTTTGCACATAGTAAGCGCTTAATAAATGCCATCATTAGTATTATTATGATGTGAAGCAGGACTGAAGGGGAGGGAGGCCTAGAGGCCTCTGGGTAATGTGAAGCAGGACTGAAGGGGAGGGAGGCCCGGAGGCCTCTGGGTAATGTGAAGCAGGACTGAAGGGGAGGGATGCCTGGAGGCCTCTGGGTAATGTGAAGTAGGACTGAAGGGGAGGGAGGCCTGGAGGCCTCTGGGCAATGTGAAGCAGGACTGAAAGGGAGGGAGGCCTGAAGGCCTCGGCGTGGCTCAGTGGAAAGAACCCGGGCTTTGGAGTCAGAGGTCACGGGTTCAAATCCCGACTCCGCCACTTGTCAGCTGGGTGACTTTGGGCAAGTCACTTCACTTCTCTGGGCCTCAGTTCCCTCATCTGTAAAATGGGGATGAAGACCGTGAGCCCCCCATGGGATGACCTGATCACCTTGTAACCTCCTCAGCGCTTAGAACAGTGCTTTGCACATAGTAAGCGCTTAATAAATGCCATCATTATTATTGTGTGAAGCATGACTGAAAGGGAGGGAGGCCTAGAGGCCTCTGGGTAATGTGAAGCAGGACTGAAGGGGAGGGAGGCCCGGAGGCGTCTGGGTAATGTGAAGATGGGCAGGCCGGGCCCGGCGGCGGTGACCCCGGCTTGACCTCCCCCCGTCCCTGCTGCTGCTGCCCTCCGTCCGGGCCGAGGCCCTCCCGTGCCTCACCTCCTTCACGTCCAGCTCCGGGAGGGTCGGCAGGTCCACCACCCCCGGCATGGCGGCGGGGCCCGTTCTCCTTCAACTCCCCTTCCGAGGGCCCGACCGGGCCTGCACACCGGCGACGCATGCGCAGTTGCGCCGGAGGGCGGAGGGCGTGGGGGGGGTGCGGTCAGCGGGAGCGTTGGCGCACGCGCAGTGCGGCGCCCAGCCCGGAGGGCGGGGGCTGTTTCTCGTTGCCATGGCGACGGCTGGAGATGCGGAGCGCGCCCGCTATGCAGTACACGGGCAGCACTTACCTCGGGGACCGCATCCACGGGAGGTGAGGGGCTCCGGGGCAGTCAGTTGTATTGATTGAGCGCTTACTGGACTAAGCGCTGGGGAAGGACAAGTTGGCAACACATAGAGACGGTCCCTACCCAACAGTGGGCTCACAGTCTAAAAGGGGGAGACAGACAACAATCCATCAATCCATCAATCAATCGTATTTATTGAGCGCTTACTGTGTGCGGAGCACTGGACTAAGCGCTGGGGAAGGACAAGTTGGCAACAGTGGGCTCACAGTCTAGAAGGGGGAGACAGACAACAATCAATCAATCAATCAATCGTATTTATTGAGCGCTTACTTTATGCAGAGCACTGGACTAAGCGCTTGGGAAGGACAAGTTGGCAACATGTAGAGACCCTACCCAACAGTGGGCTCACAGTCTAGAAGGGGGAGACAGAGAACAATCCATCAATCAATCAATCAATCGTATTTATTGAGTGCTTACTGTGTGCGGAGCACTGGGCTAAGCACTGGGGAAGGACAAGTTGGCAACACATAGAGACAGTCCCTACCCAGCAGTGGGCTCACAGTCTAGAAGGGGGAGACAGACAACAATCAATCAATCGTATTTATTGAGCGCTTACTGTGTGCAGAGCACTGGACTAAGCGCTTGGAAAGGACAAGTTGGCAACATCTAGAGACAGTCCCTACCCAACAGTGGGCTCACAGTCTAGAAGGGGGAGACAGAGAACAATCCATCAATCAATCAATCAATCGTATTTATTGAGCGCTTACTGTGTGCGGAGCACTGGACCAAGCGCTTGGGAAGGACAAGTTGGCAACCTATAGAGACGGTCTCTACCCAACAGTGGGCTCACAGTCTAGAAGGGGGAGACAGAGAACAATCAATCAATCAATCAAATTTATTGAGCACTTACTGTGTGCGGAGCACTGGACTAAGCGCTTGGGAAGGACAAGTTGGCAGCATATAGAGACAATCCCTACCCAACAGTGGGCTCACAGTCTAGAAGGGGGAGACAGACAACAATCAATCAATCCATCAATCAATCAACCGTATTTATTGGGCGCTTACTGTGTGCGGAGCACTGGACTAAGCGCTTGGGAAGGACAAGTTGGCAACATCTAGAGACGGTCCCGACCCAACAGTGGGCTCACAGTCTAGAAGGGGGAGACAGAGAACAAAGCATATTAACAAAATAAAATAAGAAGAATAAATATGTACAAGTCAAATAAATAGAGTAACAAATACGTACAAACATATAGACATATATACAGGTGCTATGGGGAAGAGAAGGAGGTAAGGTGAGGGGGATGGAGAGGGGGAGGAGGGGGAGAGGCCGGTTGGGCCGGCGATGGTCCCCCTGATCGAGTTGGGAACTAATAATAACAATTCACTCATTCAGTCGTATTTATTGAGCGCTTACTGTGTGCGGAGCACTGGACTAAGCGCTTGGGAAGGACAAGCTGGCAACCTATAGAGACGGTCCCGACCCAACAGTGGGCTCACAGTCTAGAAAGGGGAGACAGAGAACAAAACATATTAACAAAATAAAATAAGAAGAATAAATATGTACAAGTCAAATAAATAGAGTAATAAATACGTACAAACATATAGACATATATACAGGTGCTGTGGGGAAGGGAAGGAGGTAAGGTGAGGGGGATGGAGAGGGGGAGGAGGGGGAGAGGCCGGTTGGGCCGGCGATGGTCCCCCTGATCGAGTCGGGAACTAATAACAACAATTCACTCATTCAGTCGTATTTATTGAGCGCTTACTGTGTGCGGAGCACTGGACTAAGCTCTTGGGAAGGACAAGTTGGCAACATATATTCATTCACAGTCGTATTTATTGAGCGCTTACTGTGTGCAGAGCACTGGACTAAGCGCTTGGGAAGGACAAGTTGGCAACATAGAGAGACAGTCCCTACCCTACCGTGGGCTCACAGTCTAGAAGGGGGAGGCAGACAACAAAACAAAACATATTAACAAAATAAAATAAGTAGAATAAATATGTACAAGTAAAATAAATAAATAAATAGAGTAATAAATGCGTACAAACATATATACATATATACAGGTGCTGTGGGGAAGGGAAGGAGGTAAGGTGGGGGGGATGGAGAGCGGGAGGAGGGGGAGAGGCCGATTGGGCCGGCGATGGTCCCCTGATCGTGTCGTGAACTAATAGTAACAATTCACTCATTCAATCGTATTTATTGAGCGCTTACTGTGTGCAGAGCACCGGACTAAGCGCTTGGGAAGGACAAGTTGGCAACATATATTCATTCACTCAGTCGTATTTATTGAGCACTTACTGTGTGCAGAGCACTGGACTACGCGCTTGGGAAGGACAAGTTGGCAACATATATTCATTCACTCAGTCGTATTTATTGAGAACTTACTGTGTGCAGAGCACTGGACTAAGGGCTTGGGAAGGACAAGTTGGCAACATATAGAGACGGTCCCTACCCAACAGTGGGCTCACAGTCTAGAAGGGGGAGACAGAGAACAAAACAAACATATTAACAAAATAAAATAAGTAGAATAAATATGTACAAGTAAAATAAATAAATAGAGTAATAAATGCGTACAAACATATATACATATATGCAGGTGCTGTGGGGAAGGGAAGGAGGTAAGGTGTGGGGATGGAGAGGGGGAGGAGGGGGAGAGGCCGGTTGGGCCGGCGATGGTCCCCTGATCGTGTCGTAAACTAATAATAACAATTCACTCATTGAATTGTATTTATTGAGCGCTTACTGTGTGCAGACCACTGGACTAAGCGCTTGGGAAGGACAAGTTGGCAACATATAGAGACGGTCCCTACCCAACAGTGGGCTCACAGTCTAGAAGGGGGAGACAGAGAACAAAACAAAACATATTAAAAAAATAAATAAGTAGAATAAATATGTACAAGTAAAATAAATAGAGTAATAAATACGTACAAACGTATATGCATATATATATGTATAGGTGCTGTGGGGAAGGGAAAGAGGTAAGGTGGGGGGGATGGAGAGGGGAAGGAGGGGGAGAGGCCGGTTGGCCGGCGATGGTCCCCTGATCGTGTCCTGAACTAATAATAACAATTCACTTATTCAATCATATTTATTGAGCGCTTACTGTGTGCAGATCACTTGACTAAGCGCTTGGGAAGGACAAGTTGGCAACATATATTCATTCATTCAATCGTATTTTTTGAGTGCTTAGTGTGTGCAGAGCACTGGACTAAGCGCTTGGGAAGGACAAGTTGGCAACATATATTCATTCATTCAATCGTATTTATTGAGCGCTTACTATGTGCAGAGCACTGGACTAAGCGCTTGGGAAGGACAAGTTGGCAACATATAGAGACGGTCCCTACCCAACAGCGAGCTCACAGTCTAGAAGGGGGAGACAGACGACAAAACAAAACATATTAACAAAATAAAATAAATAGAATAAATATTTACAAGTAAAATAAAGAGTAATAAATACGTACAAACATATATACATATATACAGGTGCTGTGGGGAAGGGAAGGAGGTAAGGTGGGGGGGATGGAGAGGGGAAGGAGGGGGAGAGGCCGGTTGGGCCGGCGATGGTCCCCTGATCGTGTCGTGAACTAGTAATAACAATTCACTCATTCAATCGTATTTATTGAGCGCTTACTGTGTGCGGAGCACTGGACTAAGCGCTTGGGAAGGACAAGTTGGCACCATATAGAGACGGTCCCTACCCAACAGCGGGCTCACAGTCTAGAAGGGGGAGACAGACGACAAAACAAAACATATTAACAAAATAAAATAAATAGAATAGTAAATATGTACAAGTAAAATAAATGGAGTAATAAATCTGTACAAACATATATACAGGTGCTGTGGGGAGGGGAAGGAGGTAAGTGGGGGCGGGGGAGGAGGGGGAAAGGAAGGAGGGGGCTCAGTCTGGGAAGGCCTCCTGGAGGAGGTGAGCTTGGGGAGGACAAGTTGGCAACATATATTCATTCATTCAATCGTATTTATTGAGCGTTTACTGTGTCCAGAGCACTGGACTAAGCGCTTGGGAAGGACAAGTTGGCAACATATAGAGACGGTCCCTACCCAACAGTGGGCTCACCATCTAGAAGGGGGAGACAGACGACAAAACAAAACATATTAACAAAATAAAATAAATAGAATAAATATTTACAAGTAAAATAAATAAATAGAGTAATAAATACGTATAAACATACATACATATATACAGGTGCTGTGGGGAGGGGAAGGAGGTAAGTGGGGGAGGAGGGGGAGAGGAAGGAGGGGGCTCAGTCTGGGAAGGCCTCCTGGAGGAGGTGAGCTCTCAGTAGGGCTGAGAGACATGTCATATAGAGACGGTCCCTACCCAACAGCGGGCTCTGATAATAATGGTATTTGTTAAGCACTTACTCTGTGCCAGGCACTGTAATAATAATAATAATGATGATGATGATGGCATTTGTTAAGCGCTTAATAAAATACCATCATTATTATTATTATCAGCTTGTCCCACGCGGGGCTCACAGTCTTCATCCCCATTTTACAGATGAGGTAACTGAGGCACAGAGAAGTTAAGTGACCTGCCCAAGGTCACACAGCTGACAATTGGCAGAGAAGGGATTTGAACCCATGACCTCTGACTCCCAAGCCTGTGCTCTTTCCATCGAGCCACGCCGCTTCTCAAGCGCTGTACTACTGTACTCAGGGCTGGGGTGGATGCAAGCAAATTCATTCAATCATATTTATTGGGTGCTTACTGTGTGCAGAGCACCATACTAAGCACTCAGAAAGTACAAATCAGCAACATATAGAGACGGCCCCTACCCAACAACGGGTTTACAGTCTAGAAATTGGGTTGGACACAGTCCCCGTACCATGTGGGGCTCACAATCTTGATCCCCATTTTACAGATAAGGTAACTGAGGCCCAGAGAAGTGCATTGACTTTCCCAAAGTCACACAGCCGACAAGTGGCAGTCGTAATTAGAACCCATGACCTTCTGAGTCCCATGCTCTATCCACTAGGCCACGGAGTGAAATGAGTCCCTGCCCATGTAGGCATACTGTGCCATTAGTCTCCAGCCCCGCTGAGCATCACTGAGTCACGACATTCCCCTCGGCATGAAATCCTATCCCGAAATTTACCCCATCAAAGCCTCTAGGTAGCAATACTTGCTGTGGAAGTTCCAGGACGTTGTGCCACAATTTCCATCCTGCTCTGCTGATTCAGAGCAAGCACTTAAATAATAATAATAATAATAATAACCATGGTATTTGTTAATGGCAATGATGACATGAGCCCTACTGAGAGCTCATCTCCTCCAGGAGGCCTTCCCACACTGAGCCCCTTCCTTCCTCTCCCCCTCGTCCCCCTCTCCATCCCCCGCATCTTACCTCCTTCCCTTCCCCACAGCACCTGTATATATGTATATATGTTTGTACATATTTATTACTCTATTTATTTATTTATTTTACTTGTACCTATCTATTCTATTTATTTTATTTTGTTAGTAAGTTTGGTTTTGTTCTCTGTCTCCCCCTTCTAGACTGTGAGCCCACTGTTGGGTAGGGACTGTCTCTATATGTTGCCAGCTTGTACTTCCCAAGCGCTTAGTACAGTGCTCTGCACACAGTAAGCGCTCAATAAATACGATTGATTGGTTGATTAAGCGCTTACTATGTGCAAAGCACTGTTCTAAGCGCTGGGGAGGTCACAAGGTGATCAGGTTGTCCCACGGGGGGCTCACAGTCTTCATCCCCATTTTACAGATGAGGGCCAGAGAAGTGAAGTGACTTGCCCAAAGTCACACAGCTGACAGTTGGTGGAGCTGGGATTTGAACCCGTGACCTCTGACTCCCAAGCCCGGGCTCTTTCCAGTGAGCCACTCTATGTGCCAGGCACTGTACTAAGTGCTGGGGTGGATATGAGCAAATCGGGGTGAACACAGTCCCTGCCCCACGTAGGGTTCACAGTCTCAATGTCCATTTTGCAGATGAGAGAACTGAGGCACAGAGAAGTGAAGTGACTTGCCCAAGGTCACACAGCAGACAAGAGCCAGGATTAGAATCTATGACTGTCCGACTCCCAAGCCCGTGCTCTATCAACTGTGCCATGCTGCTTCTCTGAAAGTGAATGGCATCTGCGTCCACGTGGTGGGTTGGCAGCCTGGGAAGTGGGATCACCCACCCCTCCCCTTGGATCCCACTTGGATCTTGGATCCAAGTGGGAAGAGTAATACTTCCTGTCAAGAGTTGACTCCTAGCCAGCCCCTGTGGAGGGGTTAACTTTGCAGTGGGGAAAGCTAACAAATTCCACCCTACTAACAAATGTTGCTCATTACAGGATGGAGGGGAAAAGCAAATACTTTCTCCCAACTGAAACAAGATACGAAGGTGAAATGAAGGACGGGATGTTTCATGGCAAAGGAACCTTGTTCTTTCCTAATGGAAGCAAGTATGAAGCCACTTGGGATTCTGGCTTAGTCGTAGAGGTACTGTATATGGTTATTCTCCTGTTTCTCAGCCTGATCCGATACTGATCCCTTTAAATAAGTACTTTGAGCAGACTAACATCCCTCTCTCTTTTATCCACATCTCCCCATATTCACTTCTTCCACAGATCAGTAGCGACTGAAACTCTTTAGGGCCTTAGGTGCCAGTTCTTTTAGCCATCTCTTTGATTCTGATTATCCCCATTGGTTTTAAAACCCATTCCTTTAAACCGTCAGCTCTCCGTGGGCAGAGATCATGTCTACAAACTCTGTTGTGTTGTACTTTCCCAAGAGCTTGGTGCTCTGCACACAGGAAGTGCTCAGTACACACTGTTAATTGATTGATAACTCTCCTCTGCATCTAACGCAGTTCTCTACCTCCAGAGATTGTTAAACCAAGCTGTTAAATGACGGTCTTCCTCTAAAGTGAAAGCAGCATGGCCTAGTGGAAAGAGCACAGGCCTGGGGGTCAGATGACTGGGTTCTAATCCAGGCTCCACCATCCTCCTGCTATTTGACCTTGAAAAAGTCACTCTGTGCCACCGGTTTCTCATCAGTAAAATGGAGATTATATACCTGTTCTCTTGTCCCCCTAGGCTATGAGCCCCACTGGGACAGGGACTGTGTCCGACCTGATTATCTTGAATCTACCCCAGTGCTTTATTCAGTGCCTGGCACATAGTAAGAACGTCAATATTTTTGTTGTTGTTTTATGATTACTATTAGTAATACTAGTGATTATCATAATAATAATAAAGTCCCTCCCTCTCTAGACGATTTCCAGTTTTGAATGTAGAATTTTGGGTTCCAGGCAGCTGTGACCTAAATGCAAACATAATTTTCATCAGCTCTCCCTCTCTCTTCCTCAGCCCTTGACTTTTGCAAAGATACACGTGGCCCATTTCAGGTCTCAGCTCCACTGATCGCATGTGTCACGTATGTTTCAGGGGAAATACATCTTTGCTGATGGTCTGGATTATATACCTGAGAAATGGCATTACTGCGACAGCTATGATAGAAGGTTTTACACTGAGATCTGTGGCGGGCTGAAGCCAGCAGGTACTGGGTCCTTTTTTTTTCTTGACTATAGAAACTGAGATTAAAACAAAAGAGCTTTCTCAATAGATGTGTGTGCCGTTCCGAGCGAAGGAGAAAATGATTATCCCCTGGGGTGCTAAACTGTGCGGATGGAAAATGACACAGCTTCGGCAACTCCTTACAATGAGGTTTTCTCTATGTAACACCTACAGAGCTGCTTACAAATCTCATGGACGATAATTCCCACCAACAGCTCTGGCAGCTGTTGAGAAGCAGTGTGGCCTACTGGAAGAAGCCTGAGCCTGAGAGTCAGAGGACCTGGGTTCTAATCCCAGCTCCACCACATGTCTACTGTGAGACCTTGGGAGAGTCACTTAACTTCTCCGGGCTTCAGTTCCCTCATCTGTAAATTGGGAATTAAGACTGTGAGCTCCATGTGGGACATGGACTGTGTCCAACCTGATTAGCTTATTATCTACCCCAGCGTTTAGTAGAGTGCCTGGCACTTAGTAAGTGCTTAACAAATATCATTTTAAAAAAAGAATGGAAAGTGGCAAATATTACTCTTCTCCCGAGATAGGGGGAAGTGACAACCTGCCCCCGGTCCTCCTGAAAATGATTGGCAAATTCATGAAAAGAAAGCATCACAAACCTGCATCTCATGCTTGTTTTCAAGATACTCTGCCTGGAGATGCTAGATCCTGCTGGTCCCATCCAAGTCCTGGAAGTTGCAGGGCTATGCCTTGTCCTTCAGTCTTGACTGACCTCTTGTCAGCACTGCAGAAGTACGACACAGTCAGAAATACATTTCAAACTCCGGACATGGATTGGCACCCCCTGGAGTACCCGGTCTCTTCATTCACCTCCCCACACACCATATGATAAGAGAGTGAGATCATTTGTTTACCTATCTGCTCCCCAGATATTGGGTCCCGTCACTAAACCCCAATGGTCAGCTGCCTTGGTGGCTTCCTGAGGGCCCTCTTAGAGTCCCCCGAGAGGAAGGACACAGAATCATCATGTTTAAAGAGCTGCAGCCACCATGTCAGAAGATCCAGCAGGATAAAATTAGCCCGTCTGCTCCTTGGGTATGAGGGAGGTGGCGAAGAAGAGAAGACCGAGAGGTGGGAAGGAGCTTACCTTAGCTCGCCTGCCACAGCTCAGTCTTGGCGCCGATACAAATCAGTACTCTGTGTTAGATGACCTTCTCTATAGGACACAAATTGGTCCTGCTGCGATCCTAGAATGGGAGTTTTTATTCTAATAGTGGTTGGAGTGCTGAATGGCGCATCCTGCCAGAAATCTGGCTTCGTTTTATGGTAGCAAATTATCCTTTGTGTTCTTTTAAGGTATCTGTCAGCTCACAAACTTGGACCCCCCTCGAAATATCCCTAAGGGCTGTTACGACTGTGGGGACGGGTTCTACAATCCAGACACCAGAGTGATCAGAGACTACAGCTTCAGGTTTCTGAGAAATGCAGGTATGGTTATTTGTACTCTCCATTTTTCTTTGTTATAATAAAAGCATCATCAGGACTTTGTGTAAATGGATGGGTGAGCAAGACAGTGCCTTGCCTATAAAGATGAAAAAAAAAGATCAACTCACTCAAATATTTTTCTTCCCTCCACTTTCCACTGACTAACAAATTTGTACAGCACAGAGAAGAAAATCAGTAAGACCAACAGGCCTTACTCCTCGCCTGCCAGAAATCGATACGGCTCCAAGGTGTGTCAGTACATGGCTATCTGCAAGGCTGCCTGCAAGGGAGATGTTTGAATACTTTCTCTGCCTTCTGCTAATCAAAATCGTTCCTAAGCTGGCCCCAAAGAGATCTCTGCATAGCCTCAGTGTAGAAAGATTGGGTCCAATCTGATTCTCTCATATCCACTGCAGCGTTTAGCACAATGCTTGGTACATAATAAGCACTTAATGAACACCACAATGGTTACTTTTATGATTCTCCTTTGCTAGGTGATGTTCAGGTCTCCCTCCCTTTTCAGAAATGACTCCTCCCAGTGTCTCCTCTCTGAACTTCAGATCTGCCGATGTGCATTCGCAGAAAGAGGAAAGGGAAGGACAAATAAATTGGAGTTGCCATCTGCTATAAAATGTTACACTCCCCCTCCTCCCTCCCCCTCCCACCCCGCTTGGCCCACTGCAAACGCCCTAAATGCAAACTGATTGAGATGATTGCAGATGGCACCAGTCCAAAATACTGGAATGCAGCGGACCTAACGATGAGTAAGATAAGCCAAACGCTTTCCAAAAACACAGGAACCGTCACCGATTAGTACAAAAGGCAACGCCTAAAAATCCCATTGAGCTCTTTGTCAAAGAAGAAGGCTTTGAACTCTCCTTTGCCACATTTTAGGCTCAGGGCCAAGCAAAAGTCCTCATCAATAGTGAGTAATTTGGGTCAGTATCCAGCTGTGGTCTCCCAGAGAGATCAGGTGGAAAGGGTTTTGTAACTGCTGCTTGCCTCGTCTCTGGGAACAAACATTCCTGGGAGAACTTTCCCCAAGAGCAAAGTTCTCTTTGCCCGTGTGAATGAACAGGGAGAATCTGTTTGGATCGGACCTGACTTCCAAGGACATCGGGATGTTTGAAGATCCAACACTTGTTCAGCATCAAAGTCCCTTTGGTGGTCCCCAAGAGGAAAGCTGCAGGGCCCAAGGCCTTGGCTGCCCCCGAAAAAAAAAACACGGGGTGTTAGGCTCAAGATTATGGAAAGAAGTTGGAACGACAGGGAACTGATCCAGAAGGACAACTTTATAGGTTGGGCAGGAAGGAGCAGGAAAGCAACCAGGCCTCCAGCCAAGTCTTGAAAGCATCAAAAGCAGATGGTAGGAAGCATTCAGGAAGGGCTCCCAACAGCCTGACGGGTTTCCCAAAGTGACACCATCGTCCTTTCCTCAGGGAGTGGTCTCCCAGAACCACTGTTTCCCAGCCTTTCTCCCCATTCCATGGGTATCCTCCCAGTTCCAGGGGGGAAAAGAGGAAAGGGGTCTCCCCTTTGACCGTTTGGCTGCATTGCCACTGAGTTTCCATCAATTCCCGGGGATTTCAGATATCTTCCTTGTGACCTTGGCCCTGATTGGTCAGAGTTGAAATAGGGCTTTTCCCCTCAGGATCTCTGAGCTTCTGTTTCCATTAAAGGAGAAAAACAGCCTGCACATCCTCTTACTGGACTTTCTCCGGTGGAATCAAGGAAAAGCAATGCCCTTGAGAAACCTGGTTGAAGCTGCCAATTTCAGGCATATTGTTGTCTAGTTGTGACTGACACAAACATGGGAATGGGAATTTCCAGGGACTTTAGATATTTGGGAGAAAGAACAGTAATAAGGGTTTGCATTTCCTGTTCATTTCAGCAAGTAGGCAGCACACTAAGACAGGCCATTGCTGATAGTTGAGAAGTGGCTTGGGTCTCTCATCAGGACCTGAAAGAGTGCAATATCAGCAGGCCCTAAATCCTTTCTCTTCAAGCAAAGGTCCCAAAGAGGAGCGCTGGTAGAGGCTTTTCTGACCCCAGGCTGACCTTGTCATTCATTCATTCACTCATTCAATCGGATTTATTGAGTGCTTACTGTGTGCAGAGTACTGTACTAAGCATTTGGGAAGTACAAGTTGGCAACATATAGAGACGGTCCCTGCCCAACAATGAGCTCACGGTCTAGAACGGGGAGACAGACAACAAAACAAAGCATGTGGATAGGTGTCAGGACATCAGAATAAACAAAAATAAAGCTAGATGCACATTATTAACAAAATAAATAGTAAGTATGTACAAGTAAAATAAATAGAGTAATTAATCTGTACAAACATACATACAGGTGCTATGGAGAGGGGAGGGAGGTAGGGTGGGGAGAATGGGGAGGAGGAAAGAAAAAAGGGGGCTCAGTCTGGGAAAGCCTC
The DNA here is from genome assembly GCF_015852505.1 of Tachyglossus aculeatus. Lineage (NCBI taxonomy): Eukaryota > Metazoa > Chordata > Mammalia > Monotremata > Tachyglossidae > Tachyglossus > Tachyglossus aculeatus. The sequence continues at coordinate 104,452,206 of NC_052069.1, read as the reverse complement.
CTGGAGGAGGTGAGCTCTGAGTAGGGCTTTGAAGGGACAAAGAGAGCTAGCTTGGCAGATGTGTGGAGGGAGGGCATTCCAAGCCAGGGGGAGGACGTGGGCCAGGGGTTGACGGCGAGACAGGCGAGAACAAGGTACAGTGAGGAGGTTAGCGGCGGCAGAGGAGTGGAGGGTGCGGGCTGTGCTGTAGAAAGAGAGAAGAGAGGTGAGGTAGGAGGGGGCGAGGTGATGGGGAGCCTTGAAGCCAAGAGTGAGGAGTTTTTGCTTGATGTGTAGGTTGACTGGCAGCCACTGGAGATTTTTGAGGAGGGGAGTAACATGCCCAGAGCATTTCTGCACAAAGATGATCTGGGTAGCAGCATGAAGTATAGACTGAAGTGGGGAAAGACAGGAGAATGGGAGATCAGAGAAGAGGCTGATGCAGTAATCCAGTCAGGATAGGATGAGAGATTGAGTCCATCTCCAGCTCATCCTCACCTGCTTTAGTTCTGCCCTCTCCTCCCAGCAATGATATGTCTTCATCCTTATTGACTCTCATGCCCATTGTCTACCCCAGTGGTTCCAGGCATTTAACTCCCTCCTCAAACCCCATGTCTCCCCATCCTCCTCCCCTGTCTCTTTCTCCTAATGACCTGACCAAGCACTTTAAGGATAAAATTGAAACCGTCAGGCATGATCTCCCTAAAATCTCCCCAGCTCCCCTACAATCCCTCCCTCCTCCTTTGACTCTCCCATCTTTCCCAGCAGCGTCTCAATAGGAGATCTCCCTCCTCCTCTCAATAGTAGTAGTAATAATAATAATAATAATAATAATGGTACTTGATAGTCTTGTATCTATCCCAGCACTTAGTGCAGTGCTTGGCACATAGCACTTAAATGTTATTATTATTCTTATTATCATTACCATTATCAGAGATAGGGAATTAGTAGTGTATAAAAATATTTACATAAGTATTGTGGAGTTGGGGTGAATATCAAAGTATAAGGGGACAATGCCAATTATACAGACAATGTCAAGGGGAGAGTGGATAGGAGAAATGAGAGCTTAGGGAAGGCCTCTTGGAAGAGATATGACGTTAGGATTTTGAAGGTGCAGAGAGGAGTTAACTGTCACATATGAAGGAGGACAGCCTGCTCTCTTGCGCAGCTGCCCCAAGAGAGCATTTTCCTAGTGAACACTGTGTTATTTTTTAAGCCTTTACTATGCATAAGACACTATACTAAGCACTGGGGTGGATGAAGCAAATTGGGTTGGACTCAGTCCCTGTCCCTCATGGGACTCACAGTTTTAATCCCCATTTTATAGATGAGGCAACTGAGACACAGAGAAGTCAGGTAAATTGCCCAAGGACATATAGCACAGGTGGCAGAGGCACAATTAGAACCCAGGTCCTTCTGACTCACAAGCCCATGCTCAACATGTACTTCCCAAGCGCTTAGTACAGTGCTCTGCACACAGTAAGCGCTCAATAAATGAGATCGAATGAATGAATGAATATTTAAGAGCTTACTATGTGCCAGGCCCTGTACTAAGCGCTGGGGTGGATACAAGTAAATTGGATTGGACATGCTCCCTGTCCCACAGAGGGCTAACAGTTTAATCCCCATTTTACAGATGAGGTAACTGAGGTACAGAGAAGTCAAGTGACTTGGCCAAGGCCATCGGTGGCGGAGCCTGGATTAGAACCCATGACCTTCTGACTCCCGGGCCCGTGCTCTATTTACTCCACCATGCTGCTAAGCCACCCCAACACCTGTGTCTCCGACACCATCACTTCACAACTTATCAAAACATTTGTCCACTCCCTTCTTCCCTCCCTGACCACCACCTTCAACGATTCATTTCCAATGGCTTCTTCCCCACTGCTTTCAAACATGCTCAGGCATCCCCTAACCTGAAAAAAACCTCCCTTGACCCCACAGCTCCCTTCAATTATTATCCCATCTCCCTCCTACCATTCCTCTCCAAATACCTTGAGCAAGTTGTCAACATGTGCTGCCTTCATTTCCTCTCCTCCAATTATCTCCTTTACCCTCTCCCGTCTGGCTTCTTCCCCCTTCGCTCCACAGAAACTCCCATCCCTAAGGTTACCACTGGCCTTCTTCTTGCAAATCTGACAGCCTCTATTACATCCCAATCTTCCTCAATCTCTCAGCTGCCTTCAACACTGAGGACTGCCTTGAAACATTATCCAACCTTGGCTTCAGTGGCATTGTCCTCTCCTGGTTCTCCTCCTATCTATCTGGTAATTCCTTCTCAGACTCCTTTACAGGCTCCTCCTCTGCCTCTCACCTTCTAACAGTGGGAGTTCCTGGAGGCTCAGTTCTGGGTCCCCTTTTAATAATAATGATAATAATAATAATAATAATGATGGAATTTGTTAAGCACCTACTATGTGCCAAGCACTGTTCTAAGTGCTGGGATAGATGCAAAGTAATCAGGTTGTCCCACGTGGGGCTTGCAATCTTAATCCCCACTTTCCAGATGAGTTAACTGAGGCACAGAGAAGTGAAACGACTTGCCCAAAATCACACAGCTGGTAGGTGGCAGGGCCGGGATTAGAACCCATGACCTCTGACTCCCAAGCCCATGCTCTTTCCACTAAGCCACGCTGCTTCTCTATGTATTGAAATTAAAATTTTAATTTAATTTAGGTGTATTAAAATTACACTTCCTCCAAGAGGCCTTCCCCAACTAAGTTCTCATTTCCCCTACTTCCTCTCCCTCCTGCGTCCCCTATACACTTGGATCTATAACCTTTAAGCACTTGATATCTACCCCACCTTCAGAACCACATCCCTTATGAACCTATCCATAATTTGTTTATTTATTTTACTGTCTTTCTCCCCCTCTAGACTGTAAGCTCATTGTGAGTAAGGAACGTGGCTACCAACTCTGTTATCTAGAACTCACTTAAGTACAGGGCTCTGAACACAGAAGTCATTCAATAAATACGACTGTTTGAAATCACTCTGGCAAGGACTTCTGGACTAAACTGCTTTAACCTGTACTAATCGGAAATCAGAAATTACTATTTTATTCTGTTGTTACAAAGCTAGATTTGTAAACTTAATCCACCATTAAGATTTAATTATGGCAATGCAAGCAGGTAACGGTTAAAACTAAGGTTGCCTTAAGTCCCTGTTTTTGGGTGAGCAGCATGGCTTAGTGGATAGAACGCAGGCATGGGTTCTAATCCCAGCTCGGCTACTTGTCTGCTGTGTGACCTTGGACAAGTCATTTCACTTCTCTGTGCCTGCTGCCTCATCTGTAAAATGGGGACTGAGATTGTGAGCTCCAAGGGGGACAGGGTGTGTGTCCAACCCGATTTGCTTGTATCCATCCCAGTGTTTAGTACAGTGCCTGGAACATAGTAAGAGCGTAGCAAATACCATTATTATTATTATATCTTTCTTGATAAGTAATAAACAGAGAAGTTTTGGTGAAAGCCCATTCTGCAACAAATGGTGAGACAGAGGCACCAGCAAAGAGATGCTGGAATGCAGTCAGTTCAGCAGCACTGAGGCAGTGCTCACAGCAAAATAGCTGAGCGAGGCATTGCAGAAAAGTGGATGACAGCAGAATATCGATCAATCAGTGGTACCGATTGAGTGATTACTGTGTGCGGGGCACTGTACTGAACGCTTGGGAGAGCACAGTGCAACAGAGTTGATAGACACATTCCCTGCCCACAAGGAGCTTACAGTCTAGAAGGGGAGGCAGATGTTAACATAAATATAGAATTTATTACATATAATTTATAGAAGCCCAATACCCAAGCAATCATTGAATGGTGAACTGAATAGCGAGGGCAGAAGAAACTATTTAAAGATGGAGAAGCCTGCAGGAGACCACCACAGCAAAGAGATCACTCTGCTGTGGGGAACCAGGAAAGCAATTGCTCTCCTTAAGCAAAGTTATCTAAGGGGTAAGTTCAAACTCCAAAACAAGAGAAGCAGTGTGGTCTGATGGAAAGAGCATGATCCTGGGAGTCAGAGGTCCTTATTCTGGCTCCACCTCATGCCCGCTGTGTTACCTTGGGCAAGTCACTTAAACTTATCTATGCCTCAGTTTCCTCATCAGTAAAATGGCTCCTTCTGCATTAGATTGTGAACCCCAAAAGGCACAGGGACTCTGTCTGGTCTGAAAATCTTGTATCTACCCTAGAGCTTAATACAGCGATTCATAGTAAACACTTAACAAATACCACAACTATTATTATTATTATTGCTAATATTTATTATTAGACAGGCCCCGAATGAGGCAAGCACATTAGCACAGTAGAGAACTGTCTTTATGGCCATACGATATGGAAAAGAATGCCAATTGGGCATTAGTCTTTTTGACCATATTCACACTTATGGAAAAGATATCACCTGACATGGCATCATCTTCAAAAATGAAGAACACAGTGCAACAGAGTTGGCAGACACATTCCCTGCCCACAATGAACTTACAGTCTAGAGAGGGAGACAGACATTGATATAAGTAAGTAACTTAAAATATATAATTTAAAGATACGTACATAGATGCTGTGGGGTTGAAGGTGGGGCATATATCAAATGTCCAGTGCTCATCTATATGTTGTTAAAAAGTGGCGTTAAGATCAGGCAACACCTGCCCTACAACCCTCTCCTTTAATCAATCAGTGATATATACTGAGCACTTAACTGTGTGCAGAGCACTGCACTAAGCACTAGGGAGAGTATAACATGACAGAGTTGGTAGATGTGGTCACCATCCTGACAGGGAGAATCTCCAGTCCTATTGACTTCCGAAAGTTACTAGTCATCGTATGTGTCTGTATCACTGGCAGCCGTCTACAAAGTGTTGTGGCTGGCAACACGGCATAGCACAGGACTGAGATGAATATTTTAATGAAACATTTCTTAACATGGCCCCAGTTCTGATGTTAAAGCATCACCACTCTACCCATATTCCTCAGCTTATTTCTTCAAAAAATCTTTTGCAGATCCTCAAGTAGAGACGGGCTGAAGGAGAAAAATGTTTACTTCCCTTCTTAATAAAAATTCAATTGTTGGGAACTATCAAACATATACCTATTTTTCATTGTCAATCAATCAGCAAATCAAAGGAATTTATTGATCACTGACTGTGTGTTGAGGCACTGTACTAAGCACATGGGAAAGTACAGTACAATAGAGATGGTAGACATGTTCCCCACCCACAAGGAGGATACTGTCTAGAGGGGAAGATGGACATTAAAATGAATTACAGGTATATATGTAAGTGTGTGGGTCTGAGGGTGGGGTGAAGATTACATTCTTAAAGGGTACAGATTCAAGTGAATAGGCAATACAGAAAGGAGAGGGAGTAGAGGAAATGAGGGATTAGTAGGGGAAGACTTCTTGGAAGAGATGTGATTTTAGTAGGACTTTGGGGCTATGTACATGGTGGTCTGTTGGATATAAAGGTTGGGGGGTAGTTCCAGTCTAGCAGGAGGACCTGGGCAAAGGATAAGTAACGAGAAAGAAGAGATTTAAGTACAGAGAATAGGTAACCTGAAAGTGGCTCAAAAAGAGAAATTACCTGCCCAAATGGGCTGAATTGTTCTGGATTTTCACCGATGTTTAAAGCTCCCTTGAGCCTTGGGATTGAGAACAAAAACTCACTTGAGTCAAAGAGCCCCTCAGGTCCAAACTGCCCATCTGGCAGCATGCTGAATTTAAAATATGCTCAGGCTGGAGGAGTAAAGTGGAGCAGACAGTGAATCAGTGTGTTCACGGGGGAACAACAGCTCTTAGCTATGTTGACTAACTGGTTGGCTGAGTTAGGAAGTGATCTCTCAGGTCTGACAGGACATTAATCACTTTAGGAGTGTGGTCTTCTTCTGACTGGTGTCTTCGCCATCAGTGACCAGAAGGTTTTCACCCAATAATACCAATAGGTACATAGCACATTCTCCCCGCTGAATGTTCTCTCTACTGCATTTCCATGCCCAGTGATTCCATTCCCCTATTCCTACATTTTATGTAAACATCATGAAACTGAATTTAAATTCTGCACAGAGCCAACAGGTTCGAGTATGGATGGGCTTTTCTTCCAAATCTTCGCTGCCATGAGATATTTTTAAGATTCAAATGAAGCTAAAGGCATTGTTCTTATTGAAGTGAAGTTGGAGTTATTTTGAAGAGCAGCACTATCACTATTTGCCGTTATATATTTAACCATTTGGAATTACATGCTGTAGGAAAGATTTTTAGCTCTAGGACATTTGCCAGATGTGGTTGATTCTACATTTCAGACAACAAAGGGAGTAATGCTCATGTAAAGCTTAAGACATTATTGATAATCAGGATATTCTTCAAGAATGGTTTGGAGACCTTTTGGGGAAGAATTTCAGCTTTTACATCAACTAATTTGGGTTGCTAAGCCTCTGTCTCTTCTACAAAGCAAATTTGGCCCATTGTTAGTTGTATGTGTTAAAATGGCTACGTGGGCTCTTTCTTTGAATATTAATAATCGTGCCTTTCATTTGAGGATCTCTCTCGTTGTCGTTAATGGGAGAGGTAGGATTACCACAATTACTTTGCAGACAACTACAACTGGTGAGGTTAAGTCAAACACAGATACATACTAGATAGATGTATGAATCTAGAATACAGGTCGAGCATCCTCCCGAAGAGGTATGAAAGGAAGGTTAGGAGAGGAAGGGTTAAAAGTTAATCCCCTGATTTGCCACATATTAAGGGTAATTACCCCCAAATCTTTTCAAATGCCTCATCAACCCTCGGTCCATAAATAACCCTTTCAAAAGAGGTAGTGTCTGCTGATGATGTCAGTCATTTGGGGATTGCAACTCTTTCTGGTGCCTAAAACCCAGATCCTTTAAAGCCCATCCACATCATGAGCCTTTTGCCCAGACTCTGAGCCCTGTAGCTCATCACGGGCCAAGACAAAGTGAAAAGCTTCCACTTACCCATTTCCATTAGGTAGGATTCCCCAAAAGCCTTCTCTTCAAACATTCCCCACATCTGGGTAGACAGTGCCTGACTTCCCACGGATCCTTCCAAGCCTGAATTGGCTCTGACAACTCCATGAGCTTGAAAACTGGGTTTGGAATTGGGCCTTGGCTTCCTCGTTCTCTATTTCCCCTTTGCAGTTGGTCTGCAGTCAGGAAATGTGCTTCCGGATTTAGCTCCTGAACGCCCATCAGTATGCACCAAAGCAGGGAAGGGTCTATGCCAAATGATTCAGACGTTATTTTTCTCCAAAGCGTTGGCCCCTTAGGTGGGATCAGGAAGCCACAGAGAACAGGGATCCCATTATAGAAAGTCCAAATTCCAAATTTTTCTGAGCCAAGAATCCTAAAACATCTTCGCCACTATGCTTCCATCATTCGTCAGCAGCGGATGGGGGAAGTGAAGGTTTATGGTGGGACTGTGGTTTTCTTCGAAATCAAGTTTCTTGGGTGAATGGGCAGTCCATTTGGAGCCTTTTAGGGATGTTTTGAGCAGGGAATGTATCTACCAACTCTGTTCTATTGTACTCTCCCGAGCGCTTAGTACAGGACTCTTCACACAGTAACTCCTCAATAAATACAGTTGATCAGTAAATTGATTGAATGAGTGACAGTACTGGGACAGAAATAGAATGAAGTGATTTCAAGGTGGAAGGACATACTTTTTCCTCTGCCTTTCCAACCTCATTAGCCCTGTTGCCAATTAGAGACCAGCAAGGTAAGTCTCACTTAAATATCTGCTTTCTAAATTGCAGTATCTGAGATTTCCAGTGTTTATTCTGAGATCAGCCTAGTAATCACCTTTCTGACTGTAGCGAATTACATTATTGACTCATAAAGATTGAAAGCATCCCAGCGGCTTTGCAAGCTGCCCAAAATGGCAACTCCAAGTAGAAAGCATCATTTATGCATTAAATAACCACTCACATGGAGAGCAGAGAAAGGGGAAATAAAAGGTGGGGGAATGAATGACACAATTCTATTTTTAGAGGGGGATTGTTATTCAGAAGAGACATCCCTGTGGAAGTGATCCAATTAATAATGGGGTTAGAGAGAATACTCTCAATGCTCATGGTTTTAAAGCACCAAATTTCCAAACATCCTATAATATTAATAGCACTAGTAATGGTATTTATTGAGCACCTACCAAGTCCAGTGCACTGTAATAAATGCTTTGGAAGTACAACTAAAGCACAAGCCCAAACCCAGCCCTCTTTGAGCTGACACTCTAATAAGGGAGACTGGCACAGAAATATTCACAAGCAGTGGAATTAGAATCAATCAATCAATCAATGGTATTTCTTGAGGGCTTACTGCCTGCAAAGCACTGTACTAAGCACTGGAAAAGTACAACAAAAAAGAGTCTGTAGACATGATCTGTGTCCACAAGAAGCTTACAGTCTCCAGGGGAGATAGACATTAAAGTAGAGATGGGATAAGGGAAATAATTGAGTAGAATAAATAAAGTTGAATGTCCAGTTGGGTATACATATATGCACAGGGGCTGAAGATAGGCATGAGTAAACATACAAAGGTACAGGAGGAGGCTGAAGAGTTGATGAGATTCATGTTTCTGATGGGCAACCTTTGTTGTTTCCAACTGCCTTGGGATCTTGGTCTGGATAGGAGGCGTGTTTGCAAAGCCCTGCTTCCCTAATTTTTCTGGTCTGCTACACTCTCCAAGAATTTCCTTGCCTTTTCTGGCTCTGCATTCACTTTCCCTTCCTCTCTAAGCATGGCTTCTGTCCATTTGATTTTTGAAAGGCTCGATCTTCCCTGCGCATTGACTATGTTCTCTCTGGCACATTTTCCAGCAGAGGAGATGGCAGGCACGAAGTTTGAAAAGTTGTCAGATCCTCGTCTGTTTGAATCCCTTGGAGGAAAGTATGCTGGAGGTTGGAAAAGGGGATGTGGAAAGCGATAAAAAGTGAAAAGTGATGCCCTCAATCTTCCTGACCTTCAATGGGGAAAGTCACAGATTCATTCATTCATTCATTCATTCAATCTTATTTATTGAGCGCTTGGGAAACTTCTCCAAGGAAATGCATTCTCCTAGGATTTACACTTAATCATCAGTGATATTTATTGAGCACTTACTGTGTGCACAGCACTAAACTAAGCACTTGGGAGAGTACACTGCAACAGAGTTGGTAGAAACATTTCCTGCCCGTGATGAGCATACACTTCTCACAAAAGATCTCCCCATTTGGAGTAATGAATTCTTTTTGGTTACAAAATGGAAACTTCTTCCTGAACAGGTCTGGTGAATGATAAACTCTATTTCAGATGTAGAATAGATGTAGACTAGAATAAGGTTGAGAATAGCTGTGTGACCTTGGACAAGTAACTTAGCTTCTCTGTGCCTCAGTTACCTCATCTGTAAAATGTGGGACATGGACTGTGTCCAAACTGATTATTTTGCATCTACCCCAGTGCTTACTAGAGTGCCTGGAACATAGTAAATGCTTAAGAAAGGCCATAAAAAAGTCTTGTTGCTTATAGACCATTCAAAAGCTAGCTCTCTTCCTCCCTTCAAAGCCCTACTGAGAGCTCACCTCTTCCAGGAGACCTTCCCAGACTGAGCCCCCTCCTTCCTCTCCCCATCCCCGCACCCTACCTCCTTCCCCTCCCCACAGCACCTGTATATATGTTTGTATGTATTTATTACTCTATTTTACTTGTACATATTTACTATTCTATTTATTTTATTTTGTTAATATGTTTTGTTCTGTTGTCTGTCTCCCCTTTCTAGACTGTGAGCCCGCTGTTGGGTAGGGACCATCTCTATATGTTGCCAACTTGTACTTCCCAAGCGCTTAGTACAGTGTTCTGCACACAGTAAGCGCTCAATAAATATGATTGAATAAGTGAATGAATGAATGAATTCAAAAGCTTGATCTGAACATCAAGAAATGAATACCTTGGAAATGTTATGGCCAAAAGGTGAACCAAGTGCTTCAAAGTGATTTTCCCCTCATGTAGCAGAGGTGAGAGAGTTGGATCTCCTAAGCCTTTGTTTATCTTCCCAAATTCAGTCCTCTTTCCGTTGAACACCTCTGCCCAGACTTGCCTTAACTGGCTTCATATGAAAACCATTACCTGGCATTTGGATTATAATCCTCAATTTGCACAAGAATATTTACCTTTTTTTTTTCAAACCATGCACCCTGAAGTCCCATGAGACTCGGAGAGAGTGCCTAAACAGACGGAACTATTGCAAACAGACGGACAACGGCTGACGGTTACAGTAGCCCGTGCAGTAATGGTGGAGCAATTATGGAATTAAAGCCTGGTAATGGGAACCGGTAGATGGTGCCAGTAATATCAAACTTAAAACCTGCACTTCCCAGAGTTCCAAGAATGTTGGAGCCTGTGCTGGATTTTAGCTCCCTGTAATTCTGGGTCCACTTTTAGGAAACAGAATAGCAGGGGCCTTGATCCTTCCTAGTGTAATTGCTGGATAAGTTTATTTTGCTGATTTTTCTCTCCCGTTGGATTTCCAAGCCACTGACTTTTAGCACGGCTTCTAGAGATATTAAAATAAAGAACAGTATGGAGACAGTAGGGACCAGTAATTTGCATTTTGACTGGATCCTCAGAGGACCATAAATTAGGAAATGGTGGGGGAGATGAGTTTGGTTGTGTCTTGGAAGATTCAGGCAGAGCAAGTCTGTACTGCAGAGACCTCCACTGAAGATCCCAGTAGTGGCCAAGAAGCAGTTAGAAAATTTTTCCTCACGACTCATGGAACAGCCCCAGAAGAAGAAGTTCTTCCAGCCATTACCTGGTTTATGCTGTTACCCAAGGTTTGGAATGAATCCAGTGGTCATTGAGTGTGTTTGGAGTGCAATTTGGGATCAATCCAGTCTTTACTGAGTGTGTTTGGAGTGTACCTTTCTGTCTCTTCCCTAAGGAGTTTTCAATCTGATCAGGTGGACAAAACAGATGCACAAGCATGTCACAAAAATCTGGGCATATATATGAATTTGGTTAATTCAAAAATGAGTGGGAAGAATGGGCCAGGAATTGTGCTGGCATACTGGAGAGTGGTCGGGGGAATCTGGGAAAGCTTCCTGAAGCTTTAATCTGTGATTGAAAATAGAGGAGTGGAGATGGCAGGAAGGAACAGAGAGAGATTATTCCACAAATAAGGGACTTCTTTGTGTCAATATTCCCTAGGAGTGGTATGGTGAGGGGATGCAGGATAGTGGGGGTCGGAGCACAATCCAATTATAATCTTTTGATTACTCCTCCGTTCCCCAGAATTGGCCAGGGGGATGCAGATGCAGGGGGAGGCACAAGGAGCACGTGGTTACCCCAGATTGGAAGGTTGCAACCTGCTCACTGATACAATTCACTTTCTAAACACTCCATCTGTGGTGAAAAAAAAAATGACAATTTCCTAATCAGGGTACTCCTCTCTCAACAGAGCTTAAGGCCCAACTTCCCAGGCTGCTTGGTGGGAAGTTTCAGGGGGCTCCTCCACAAGAAACAGCTCTAACATCTCCCACCACCGCTCTTGGCTCCAAAGTGGAAATATCCATCTTCACAGAAACTGAAGCCAATGAGACTTCAGATGCCATCTAGACCTATATTGCTTTTAATGGTCTCTGTTAAGCACTTACTATGTGCCAGGCGCTGTACTAAATGCTGGGGTAGATATGCATTCCCCTCTCAGGGTCATTCATTTGTTATTCATTCAATCGTATTTATTGAGCACTTACTGTGTGCAGGGCACTGTACTAAGCGCTTGGGAAGTACAAGTTCGCACCTGGAGGGTTTCCAGTACTCTACCAGTCTTGACTACAGGAGGGAGAGTCAAGTAGAGGCATACCCATTCCATTCCTAGCTTGGGCAGTGGCTAGCGAGTGGTAGGCAATCTACTACAAGTTAAAGTTCACCTGTGCTGGGCAGCAGCGGAACGGGAAAGAGTCAAGGGCAGAGACTAGAGTTTACTGTGCAGAAGGAGGCAGTGGTATTCCACTTCCTTATTTTTACCAAGAAAACTCTATGGATACACTACCAGAACGATTGCAGTTGGAGGTCGGGAGTTCTGGGAGAGATGTGTCCACGGCATCACTATGGGTCAGAGACGACTCGACAACATAAGACAAGATGCACACTAATCAGGTTGGACACAGTCCATATCCCTCATGGGGCCCCTAGTCTTGATCCCCACTTCGCAGATGAGGTAGCCGAGAAGTTAAGTGACCAGCTCAAGGTCACACCACAGACAAGTGGAGGAGCCGGGATTAGATAGGCCTGTGTTCTATCCACTTGACCATGCTGCTTGATTGGCATCATTGTCTCCATTCATTCAATCATATTTATTAAGTGCTTACTGTGTGCAGAGCAGGACCTCATCCATTCAGACTCTGTTTCTTTTTAGGATTCTGACTCTGAATGAGTGTGAGCAAACTCTGCCCCTTTCAGAAAACCCCAGGGAGGCAATCATATAGGCAAACGCACTGTCCAGGGCAATTCTTTGGTTTTTCCTCAATACCATCCCCTAAAAAAGGGAGCCAGGGCTTGCCCTCACCTCAGGACCCAAGACATTTCTAGGGATCCGTAAAACTTGTGACAGATACTCTTCTAGGCCACAGAGCCTGGGATGAGAAGCAAATAAACTTTTTTAAGATAAATGTGGTAAGATAGAAATTGTTCTTGCTCTCCTCCATTCTGTTGGAAGAGCCATGTTCTCCTTAATTGTGCGAAGGGTAATAATTTACAATTGATTAAGGAGTTTGTATTTTTTTAATCTTTTTTTTTCCAAAGGGAAAATTACTGGAGAAGGTGAAGATGTGCTTAGACAATCATATTAACATATTCAGACAATTGCCATTTGCAAAATAGTAATTACAACTCGCTATCTGGTAGCATTAATCAAACCTCAAGGTTTAATTCCATTTTAAATATTGATGAAATGTGATTCTCCAGCCTCACCCTGGTGTGGCAGGGTTATGGAAGCCGGCAGAGACAGAAAAGGGGGACTGTATAGTTAACAAGCAGCTGCTACAAAGGAGGAGAGGCATCTGTGATTTAAATTGTTAGCTGCACAGTCAGGTAGAGTGTAAAAAGGGTAGTCAAGAGGCTGTTAAGTCCATTGCTGCCAATTACTAACAATCAGGGAGGGGTTTTAAGACTCGTTCAGTACAATAAACCCAGTTTGTCTTGTTTCAGGGGTTACTACTGAAGAGGTTGCAGCTGCACTGATTCAAATAGCCCTAAAACTACAGTACTGTAATTATCAACCAGTCTTCTTTTAGTGTGGCAAAAGTATGTTTAACCAGAGCTTAACTCTTTATGCTCTAACGTGTCTGGGCCGCTCTCTGCAACGAGCCTCCTGAGGTCCCGGCTGGTGGAGGGTTTCCTAGAATCCCATTGCTTCCCTGAGCTCCCTTACTGCCCTCCTGGGCTTTGTCAGATCTCTCATATTCACATTCAAGGATTTCAAAGCACCTATCACCGCCGGATAGGGGACCGAGGCCCAGAGTACCATTCTCATGGCTGCCTCCCATTTCCAGAGAAAATAATAATAATAATAATAATGGTATTTGTTAAGTGCTTACTATGTGCAAAGCACTGTTCTAAGTGTTGGGATAGATACAAGGTGATCAGTTTGTCCCACGTGGGGCTCACAGTCTTAACCCCCATTTTACAGATGGGTAACTGAGGCCCAGAGAAGTTAAGTGACTTGCCCAAAGTCACACAGCTGACCTGTGGTGGAGCCGGGATTATAACCTGTGACCTCTGACTCCCAAGCCCGGGCTCTGTCCACTGAGCCACAGTAGGGCTGGTGAGTCTGTGAATCCTTGGGTCCGCATCTCCCATCCAAGACCGGGGCATAAAAGTAACATGGCCTAATGGATAGAGTACGGGCTCGGGGAGTCGGACAGACCTGGGTTCTAATTCCAGCTCTGTCACTTGACTGCTGTGTGACCTTGGGCAAGTCATTTCACTTCTCTGGGCTTCAGTTACCTCATCTGTAAAATAGAGATTAATACTGTGAGCCCCATGTGGGACAGGGACTGTGTCCAACCTGATTAGCGTGGATCTACTCCAGCAGTTAGTACAGTAACTGACACATAGTAAGCGCTTAACTGATACCATTTAAAAAAAGACCCTGTACTACTTGTCGAGCACTGAGCTCCCTGAATAATAGTAATAATTATGGTATTTGTTAAGCGCTTACTATGTTCCGAGCACTCTTCTTAGTGCTGGAGTAGATTCAAGATGGGGTCCCACATGGGGCTCAACATCTACGTAGGAGGGAAAACGGATATTGAAACCACATTTTGCAGAGGAGGTAACTGAAGATCAGAGAAGTGAAGTGACTCATCCAAGGTTATACACCAGCCACGTGGTGGAACCTGGATTTGAACTCAGGTCAGCAGATTCCCAGGCCCGTTCTCTTTCCACTAGACCACACTGTTTCTGATCACCATTCCTTGAAGACAAGGGTGACACTAAGCTCACTGTGATCAAGGAATGCGTCTACCAACTCTGTTATATTGTACTCTCCCAAGCACGTAGTACAGTGCTTTACACTCTCAAAAAATACGATAGATTGATTGATGGATAGATTGAAGCTGGATATGCCTCCTTCCTTGAGGAGGCACATGAGGACTCAGCATGGCCTTTTCTTGGCCTGGTGACTTGGAGGGATTTTTTTTTTTCTGCCAGCGTGACCTGACCCTGGTAGGCCAAATCATCAGCCACAGGCCCCACCTCGCTCTCTCACACTAGCTCTGACCATCTAGGCTCTCCTTTCCATTCATAGTGCAGCTCTCCAGTGACTGCCTCACTCAGTGAATCTTCTGGCAAATCTATGCTCATTCCCCAAGGAAGCAGCGCTTTGTGTCTCTGAATGATTTCCAGCACTCACTGCCAGCGAGAGTCTCTTTCACTAAAGGAGGAAAGGAGACACAATGGAGACTTGAGCATCACAAGTGACCTCAATTGGAGCTCTTGTGTGCATTGACACTGGGCCTTGCCAGAAGCATTATCAAATACTGGGACTCCTTGGAAACAAGCCTCGGTTCTGAAGAGACTCTTCTGAGAGTCAAGGTCCGTAGAGTTTTCAGGGAAGTGGACTGTTCCATTACTGGGAATGTGGATGTCCCTTTGTGAGTAGTGGTTTCAGTAGAGGAAGGTGACAGGCTCGTTCTCCTCCGTACCTCCCTCCAGTGGCATTCTTTCACCAACTGGGAAAGACCTACATGGGATGAATTTTATGCCAGTCCCATATGTGGCCTGACTGGCCCATTTGGCATGTAGGTGGGCTTGTCCTCTAGAAGTGTGAGTGGCATTTACTGACTCTGCTACTGTAAGATTCCCCTCTTTTGGTTCACCTTTCTGATCTGATTAACTTGTAGTACAGTGCTCTGCACACAGTAAGCGCTCAATAAATACGATTGAATGAATGTACCGGATCACTTGGAACAGTGCTTGACACGTAGTAAGTGCTTAACAAATAGCTAATGCAGCAGCAGCTTGGGTATCCTATTATCATCATATTATCATTATCATTATTATCATAATTATTAATATATAATAATAATTATTATTATCATAATTAATTATCATTATTATCATACCTTGGATATCCTCTCATGTCCCACTCAGTGAAGATGAGCTCCGGTGAGCATCGCTTCACCACAGGTAGACCCTATCGTTCATTAATTTTGTCCGGCCATTTGATGTTGAGGAATGATCGTACCTGAATCTGGTGGAACTGTTGAAAAGCTGGATGGAACTGGGGAGGGAGGGAGACCCAACTTGGGGGAACAGCATAAAAGCGGGGACGCAGAGGGAAGAGATGAGAGAAAGAGTTAGCTCCTACTCCTGGAGGAGTTCCAGATTTTACAGCCATAGGAAAGCTTAATAATGTTTCAGCGTGGCCTAGAGCTCCATGCTCCAAGATCAATCAATCAATCGTTTAAAGTCCAAGATGGGCTTTAAATTCTGTTTTCTACTTTTTCTATCTTTTTATAGTATTTGTTAAGCATTTACTATGTGACAAATACTGTTCTATGTGCTGGGGTAGATAAAAGATAATTAGGTTGGACACAGTCACTGTCGTGCATGGAACTCAGTCTCAGTAGGAAGAAGACCAGGAAAACTGAGGCCCAGAGAAGTTAAGTGGTTTGCCCAAGGTCACACAGCAAGCATTTGGCAGAACAGGGATTAGAAACCAGTTCCTCTACCCCCAGATCTGTGTTCTTTCCACTAGGTAATGCTGCTTCTCTGTGTGTCATTGTACATCTATTATGTTTAGGGAGCACATCTGGTCAAAAGCACTAAGTTCTGTAGTGCCAATGCAGATCTTTGTTTATATAGAGGGTTTCCCTGATGTAGACTGATACGTAAATTCATTTTTCTTCATATTTATTGTCAGTCCACTGCACTGTGCCAAATCAGCCAAACAATTCATGATGATTTTCCACAGTTTCCTGGGTATATGCCTCAAGAACACAGTCATCAGCACATTGCATTTCCTGGATGCCTATGTCAAAGACTTTCAGTGATTCTTCCTATGCAGCATCTCCCAGTTCAGTCCCTCCTCTCCACACAAACAGCTTCCACCCTGAAACAAGCTCTAATCATATCTTGGCTAGACTATTACATTGGCTTCCTCTCTGGGACCGCCTGCCTCCTCCCCCTCTAATCTACATTACATATTGCTGCACGGACCATGTCCTTACACTGCTTTTTGCCTCACATTTCTCCTTTCTCAAAACCTTCCACTGGTTTCCCTTTTCCCTCCACATGAAACAAAAAACTCTTCACAACCAGCTCCAAGGCTCTGCAAAAACATGCTCCACTTCGCCTTTCTGCTCTTTTCACCTGCTGTTTCCCACCTTGCTTTCTTTGTTCCTTCCAAGGTAACACGTGAACTCTATCTCTCACTCATCTCTACCGTCTTTGTCCCTGCTTTCGCACTGTTCTCCCAAGTTGGGACTCCCTCCCCAAATCCAACAGACCGCAACTGTACCCAGATTCAAAGACCTCCTAAAATCCCACCTCTTCCAGCAAGCCTTCTCCCAAGATTTCCCAGCACCCTAAGTTGTATAGCCAGCTCTAGCACCTATGACCTTATTTATGCCCATTCTCAGCACTTGTGTGTTTACACTTATTCAACTGTACATGTAATTATTTATCTCATTATTCTATTTGTAAATATTGTTATGTCTACCACACCATTAGTGGGTGAGCTCCTTGTGAACAGAAAATGTGTCACTTCCTTGTTTTTGTGCTTTCCAAGCACTTAGTACAGTACATTGAGAGAAGCAGCATGGCCTAGTAGAAGATTATTGGCCTGAGAGTCAGAGGACCTGGGTTTTAATCTGGGCTCTATCACTTACCCTCTGTGTGACCTTGGGCAAGTCACTTAAACTTCTCTGTGCCTCAGTTCCCTCATCTGCAAAATGGGATTCATTCTCCCTCCTACTTAGACTGTGAACCTCATGTGGGACCTAATTATCTACCCCAGCGCTTAGGACAGTGCTTGCCACATAGCAAGCACTTAGCAAATACCACAATTATCATTATTATTTTTATTCCACCAATGAGTGCTCAATATATACTACTACGACAGCGAGTAGTCTGGTGAATTGGAAGAGTGTTTTAGTGGTTTGGAAGCATGTTCGGACTCCATCTCTAAATCGCTCATATTAGGGCAGGTTAGAATAGGCTGAACAGGATTGAACCTCCCACACAAATGCACTTCACTCTTACAGTGATGGACAAAGGGTCTGACTGGACACCTGCAACTTTGACTTAACCAATCCTACCATCTTGGATGAGCCTCAGGATCTTGGTGAATTTCTTAGAGCAGCTGAATTTGCTTAGCAGTTTTGAGGGCCATAGTCTGCTGTCAAGGGTATCCAATGTCTGGATAAGGCCAGTGAAAATACTATGGAGTTGCTTGGTGTTGCTCTCTGCACTTTTCCGGTACCTTTTTGGCTGCTATTCTGCTGTGCCGAATTTTGATCTAAAGCCAGATTAGGATTCAGGCAAGTGTCCAGGAGGATCTCACCTGGAATCTTGCCGGGAATGGAAATCAGACAAAATACCCTGGTCAAATGCCGATTAGGATGGCATCTTTGAAGCCTCATAGCCGTATACTGAGGAAAAGCTTATGCAGACGTCTGAGGCTCTGGAAGAGCACATAAAGTCAAAAAGCTTCTTTAAAGATGAATTAAACCTTTTAGTTTGGTGGC
Source organism: Tachyglossus aculeatus (assembly GCF_015852505.1). Lineage (NCBI taxonomy): Eukaryota > Metazoa > Chordata > Mammalia > Monotremata > Tachyglossidae > Tachyglossus > Tachyglossus aculeatus. The sequence continues at coordinate 104,434,001 of NC_052069.1, read as the reverse complement.
AGTCAGAATAGCCCTTGATTCCTTCAGCTATGACATTCCACTACACTGTATTCACTAAACCAGGAGCAGGAATTTAACCTCAGGAATTTAAAGTCAGCATGGCCTCAGGACATCTACTGGACTGGGGCCAAGTTTTAGTTGCGTGGAGAGGAAAGGGTCAGACAGACAAACAGAAAGGAAGGGCTGCTACTTCCTGTCGTGATCTTAGATACCTTCTCCTCTGTCCCCTAGTCGAATTTCTAGTCCTCTGATTTGTCCATACTCTCTTCATCGGGGACTGAAGCCCCCAACCAGGACTTCCTGGAAAGGCTGCCCACATCAACTGTCCACTTTGGCCAGAAGTTCCACTCTGTACCCACCATTTGGAAGGCTCACAGGCAAGCTACACCAACACTATACCCCTGGTAATAACAACAATAATAATAATAATGATGATTTTTATTTAGTGCCAAGTGCTGAAGTAGGTACAAGATAATCAGATCAGACACAGATTTCTGTCCCACATCTAAGAGGCAGGAAGAGCAGATTTCTTCTCCCCATTTTACAGATGAGGTAACTGAGGCACGGAGAGGTTAAGCAACTTGTCCAAGGTCACACAGCAGGCCAGATCTAGAATTAGGATCCAGGTCTCCTGTTTACCAGCCCTATGCTCTTTCCTCTAGACCACTTTAAAGCATTTACCTCGTTTTCTTAATCTCAGGTGAAGCAGCATGGTCCAGTGGAATGAGCATGGGCCTGAGAGTTAGAGGACCTGGGTTCTAATCCTGGCTCTGCCTCTTGTCTGCCATGTGACCTTGGACATGCAAATCACTTTAAGTCTCTGTACCACAGTTTCCTCATCTATAAAATGGAGATTCAACACCTGTTCTTCCTTCTACTTAGACTGTGAGCCCGACATGGGACATGACTGTGTCCAACCTGATGATCTTGCATCTATCTGGTGCTTAGCACAGTGCATGGCATGTAGAAAGTGCTCAGTAAGTAATACCATTATTATTGTTGTTGTTATTATTAGCCAGAAGACTTGTGTGTGGTGCCATGTCTTACAGACATGCTGCCCCTAATTTCAAGCATCCTAGGTTTTTTTGGACATGCTGGTTGCCCATGTCTTAACCCCAGTATCTGATACATGATCTTTGCTATTAAATAATAAAGACGAGTATTAACCAAGTGGCCAGGGACCCCAGAAATCACCTGGACTTGTGAACGGTAATTTTTTAAAAGTTCTGGGAGTTCTTGAGGACTTGAAAGATAGGGAAATTGGGAGAGAGAGCTGTGAGAAGAGATACTTGCAGAAACCAATTACCCCATAAAAAGGAAAGGTGTCAAGGGAGAATTTAGCTTTTTCTGGGGCTTGATTCGGTTTGTGAGAGGGAATGTGAAGTGTCAGAAATAATATGTGGGAATTGCTACAACAGAAATGGGAAAGCACATCACCTCTTGCTATCTTCCCCCATTTCCCACCTGCCTAAGCCCCTCCCCACTCCTTCACACCCCCATTTCCACCCTGATAATAATAATAATAATAATAATAATAATAATAATAATAATGGCATTTGTTAAGTGTGTACTATGTGCGAAGAACTGTTCTAATTGCTGGGGGAGGGATACAAGGTCATCAGGTTGTCCCACGTGGGGCTCACAGTTTTCATCCCCATTTTACAAATGAGGTAACTGAGGCCCAGAGAAGTGAAGTGACTTGCCCAAGGTCACACAGCTGACAATTGGCGGAGAAGGGATTAGAACCCATTACCTCTGATCCCAAGCCCGGGCTCTTTCCACTAAGCCACTCTGCTTCCGATCCTACCTCTTTCCCCACAGCCTCACTGAGCTGTGGTTGGGGAAGTCATTCAATCAGTCAATCGCGTTTATTGAGCACATACCATGTGCAGAGCACTATACTAAGTGCTTGGGAGAGTACAGTGCAACAACAAGCAGCCACATTCCCTGCCCACAACAAGCTTCAAGCAGCCACATTCCCTGCCCACAGCAAGCTTACTGTCTAGAGGGAGAGACAGACCTATATATATATATATATATATATAGGCAGACCTATCTGTCCCATGCTGTGCTACACAGCAGGTGGAGGGCTCCAGTGTCTCCTGGGCCAAAACAGACATGCGTAGCTACCAAAGCTTTCTCCAAATGTCATCCCTCTACAAGGAGCTGAGACCATGTCAGCCAAGTCAGTCAGCCCACCCAGAGAAATTGCCCCCTCCCAGAAAGGGGGAGCCAGCCTTTCTCCAGCTTCTTTTCAGAAAGGAAAGCCAGGAGGGATCCAGGTCCCAAACCATGTCAGGTTGGACATAGTATTTGTCCCATTTGGGGCTTACAGTCTTAATCCCCATTTTACAGATGAGGGAACTGAGGCCCAGAGAAGTGAAGTGACTTGCTCAAGTTCACACAGCAGACAAGTAGCAGAGCTGGAATTAGAATCCAGGTCCTTCTGATTCCCAGGCCCGTGCTCTACCCACTAAGCCATGCTGTTTCACTCTGCTGCCAGATAATTTTTTGGAAAACCACCCAGTCCTTGTCTTCCCACTCCTCAAAATCCACCAACAGTTGCCCATCCACCTCTGCATTAAACAGAGACTCCTTACCATCAGTTTTAAGGCACTCAATCATTTCTATCCCTATTACCTTTTCTCACTGATCTACTACTACAACCCACTCCACCCACTTCACTCAGACAACACCAACTACTCTCCATACCTCAATCTCATATATCCCATCACTTATCCCTGGTCCACATCCTGCCTTGGGCCTGGAACTCCCTCCCCCTTCATATCCAGTGTGGCTCAATGGAAAGAGCACGGGCTTTGGAGTCAGAGGTCATGGGTCCAAATCTTAGCTCCGCCACTTGTCAGCTGTGTGACTTTGGACAAGTCACTTAACTTCTCTGGGCCTCAGTTATCTCATCTGTAAAATGGAGATTAAGACTGTGAGGCCCCTGTGGGACAACCTGATCACCTTGTAACCTCCCCAGTGCTTAGAACAGTGCTTTGCACATAGTAAGTGCTTAATAAATACCATCATTATTATATCCGTCAGGCTTCACCACCCTCCCTTCCTTCAAAATCATCCTAAAATCATATCCCCTCAAAAGGCCTTCCCTGACTAATCCCTCATTTTAATGCTTAAAACAGTGTTTAGCGCTTAGAACAGTGCTTTGCACATAGTAAGCGCTTAATAAATGCCATCATTATTATTATTTATTATTTATCCACCCTCCCCCTCTGTCAATTCATTCATTCATTCAATCATATTTATTGAGCACTTACGGTGTGCAGAGCACTATACTAAGTGCTTGAAAAGTACAATAAAGCAGTAAATAGAGATAATCCCTGCCCACGATGGACTCACAGTCTAGAAGGGGGGAGACAGACATAAATACAAGTAAACAGGCATCAGTATAAATAAACAGAATCATAGATATATACATAAGGGCTGTGGGGCTGGGAGAGGGGGGAAATGCAAAAGGAGTGATTCAGGGTGATGCAGAAGGGAGTGGGAGATGAGGAAAAGTGGGGCTTAGTCTGGGAAGGCCTCTTGGAGGAAGTACACCTTCAGTAGGGCTTGGAAGGAGGGAAGAGTGATTGTCTGGTGGATTTGAGGAGGAAAGGTGTTCCAGGCAAGAGGTAAGATGTGGTCTAGGGGTCGGCGGTGAGACAAGTGAGGTGGAGGCACAGTGAGAAGGTTAGCACCCGTGAAGCAGAGTATGCGGGCTGGGATCTAGAAGGAGAGAAGGGAGGTGAGGTAGGAGTGGGCAAGGTGATGGAGAGCTTTAAAGCCAATAGTGAGGAGTTTGTGTTTGATACGGAGGTGGAGAGGCAACCACTGGAGATTTTTGAGGACAGGGGTAACATGCCCTGAGCATTTCTGTAGAATGATAATCCTGGCTGCGGAGTGAAGTGTAGACTGAAGTGGGGAGAGGCAGGAGGTTGAGAGGTCAGAAAGGAGGCTGATGCAGTAATTTAGGCAGGATAGGATGACTACTAATGGGTTAGCAGTTTGGACGGAGAGGAAAGGGTGGACCTTGGCGATGTTGTGATTATGCACTTTGCTGTGTATTCCCTTAAGCACTTATATATTCACCCCAGTCCCACAACATTTATGTCCATAGCTTTGTACGCTACTGTTTCCCCTATCTGTAATTTATATTAATGTCTATCTCCCCCTGTAGACTGCAAGTTCCTTGTGAACAGGTATCACATCTACGAACTCTATTGTATTATACTTTCCCAAGCACTTTGGTTAGTGCTCTGCACACAGTACACAGTAAGTGCTCAATAAATACCACTGATTAAGGGAAGCAGGCTGTTCCCGTAAGGATCCATCACATCTTCTCCATCTTCCAGGTTGATAATTCTCTCCCAGTGGAACGGAGGGCCAAAGGCAGACACCAATTCCTGAGAGTGAAGTTTCCCTCTATGCCATTGGTGGTTGTCTCTGGAACTCCTCTGACTGGCAAACCAGAAACCAGCTCTGAGGGGCAAAAGTGGAAGGACAGGGTGAAAATGGCCCACCACTGAACTGGAAAAAGCACTTAGACCTTCTGATCCCAGCTGATCCCAAATGTAGAATCCACAGGCCCTGACTACTGGAAACTTTCCTCCTGGTTTAGGGAATGGGTTGGAAAGGAGTGGAGGGGGGAGAGGGGAACATGATGAGTTAAAACAGGGCTTCAGATCTTTTGGGCGCTCTGTGTGACAATCTTTTTCTCCCACTGAAGATGAAGATGAGCATGAGTGGATCACCCGGACCTGCCGGAAAGGTTGGGATGAGATCATCGGCTACAAGCCCAAACTTTGACCAGGCGGCTTCTTCCAGATTCTGAGCCCCAGCTTCAGAGGATTGACTTTGTTCCTGCCCTTATGCCTGAAGGCTGATTGTTTTCAGTATCCACCAGAAATAAACGCATACCTTTCAACTGCAGGCTCCTTGGTGTGGCTTTCCAATACACAGGCTGAGATTGCCAGTTGAGAGAGAGATCTGCTATTTGGTTCCCAGTTCAGACAGGACCATCACTGTTGTACTGAACCTCACAAGTTTGAGAGACTCCTGGGGGGTTGAATGTCCATCTTTTGCTTCCCCAACCTCCCCACCTCTGTTCGTTCCCCACTTCCTACAGTCCTGAGGGGCTGAGATAGAGCAGCCTCCCTTGTTAGGGTCCACTCAGAGTGGATGAGATGCTGGTGATGGGGAGGAGTTCCTATCACTTTTCTGCAGCCCTGAAGGGCTGAGATAGAGCAGCCTCTCTTGTTCTGCCACTCGGAGTGAGGAAGATGCCAGGTTGGTGGGGAGGAGTTCCTATCGCTGTGATGAGTTTCAGAGCCAGTGGACTGGGGATTCAGTGGTTCAGAAAAATATAATCCCAGATTCTCCTCCCGGACTCTCCATTTGGTTAAATTTCCCATTTCCTCCCTCTGTCTCAATCCTAGAAGGCTATTACATCATCATCATCATCATCATCAACGGTGACCCATTAAACCCAAACTCTACATAGACCACCGTTCTGGGCCCTTGACACCACATTAGATGGTGACATCCTAGGTCATCCTGCCTGACTTTAATCCTGCAGAGGATTCCTGGAAATGGATAATGGTTTCCTAGGAGCAGGGCGAACCAAAGTCGGATTTTTGAAATCAAGTCTCCCCTTTCACTTCCCTGGACTGAAGTAGTGTCTCTACCCTTGGCCTCTCGGTGGTGGCCTGAGCTATGGCTTGGTGGGTTGGGGGGAGAGGATGGCTCAGAAGACTAGAAGACTGCCTGCCCTACACCTGTGTAAGCACTCCAACCTACAGCACTGCTTTCCTGGGATCAGCAGTGAGGTAGAGCTGCTGTTGGAAGAGCAAAGAAAGAAAGATGAGGGCTGAGAGGTTGAAAAAAATCAAGATGATTCCTACAAGCCCCAGACAAGGTGAGACTTGGAGATGGTAGATTCAAGATAAAAGAAAAGAAACCATTTTCTCCCCGGTGGGTGGTAGGCCTATGGAATTTGTTACCAGAGTAAGCTGTTCTAGCCCAAAATATCAGTGGATTCAAGAAAGGTTTAATAAATTCATGGATGAGAGATTGATAATGGGCTACTTGGGGGGAAGCTATTGATGTCGGGGAAAAAGGTAAGGGGAGTAGATGGGTGAATGCAAAAGACAGCCACCAACCTCCTATTCCTCAAAACATCCCATGGTTGTTTTCAGAAGAGGTATTCCAGGTCGGATGAACCCTGGATGAACCAGTCAAAGGGGGTAAGAGGATGGGGGCTTTGGCAGATGGGGCAGGTGGGGTTCAGGGGTGGGGCAGAGCGGGGACCATTAGGGAATGGGGTAAGGTGGAGAGGAGTTGGGGACAACCCACTGGAAACGACTGTGGGCTTCTTGGTATGGCTTTCCAATAATAATAATATTTGTCAAGCTCTTACTATGTGTCAGGCACTAATTGCTGGGTTAATCAGGTTCCACATGGGGTTCACAGTCCAATAGGAGGGAAAATGGGTATTGAATCCCCATTTTGAAGGTGAGGGAACTGAGGCCCAGAGAAGCGAAGTGACTTGCCTAAGTTCACACAGCAAACAAGTAGCCAAGCTGGGATTAGAATACAGGTTCTCTGAATCTCAGTCCCATGCTCTTTCCACTAGGCCACAATGCTTCTCAGATGAAGGCTGTCACACAAGAAGGAGAAGTCTGATACCCATGTTGCAGTTCTTAGATCAAGAAAGGGAATGTTGATGGGTAACTCGGGAAGTGGGTTGTAGGGTGTGGGGGCAGAAAGGACGTTGGGAGATGCTCTACAACCTCCTGTCTCTCCCTGCTCCAGTTTATACTTCACTCTGCTGCTCGGATTATTTTTCTACAGAAACGCTCTGGGCGTATCACCCGCCTCCTCAAAAATCTCCAGTGGTTGCCTATCAACCTTCATATGAAGCAAAACTCCTCACTATTGGCTTCAAAGCTCTCCATCACCTTGCCCTCTTCTACCTCACCTTCCTTCTTTCCTTCTACAGCCCAGCCCACACACTCCGCTCCTCTGCCCCTAACCTCCTCACTGTGCCTCATTCTTACCTGTCCTGCCCTCGACCTCTGGCCCACATCCTACCTCTGGCCTGGAATGCCCTCCCTCCTCACATTCACCAACCTAGCTCTCTTCCTCCGTTCAAAGCCCTACTGAAAGCTCACCTCCTCCAGGGGGCCCTCCCAGACAGAGCACCCCTTTTCCTTTGCTGCTCCTCCCCTCCCCATCATTCCTACTCCTTCCCTCTGCTGAACCCCCTTCCCTGCCCCACAGCACTTGTGTACATTTGTACATATTTATTATTCTATTTATTTTATTAATGATGTGCATATATCTATAATTCTATCTGTCTATTCTGATGCTATTGATAATAATAATAATAATAATAATGGCATTTATTAAGCGCTTACTATGTGCAAGGCACTGTTCTAAGCACTGGGGAGGTTACAAGGCAATCAGGTTGTCCCACAGGGGGCTCACAGTCTTCATCCCCATTTTACAGATGAGGGAACTGAGGCCCAGAGAAGTTAAGTGACTTGCCCAAAGTCACACAGATGACAATTGGCAGAGCCGGGATTTGAACCCGTGACCTCTGACTCCAAAACCCGTGCTCTTTCCACTGAGCCATGCTGCTTCTCTGATTATTGATGCCTGACTACTTGTTTTGTTTTGTTGTCTGTCTCCCCCTTCTAGACTGTGATTGCTGAATTGTACTTTCCAAGCACTTAGTCCAGTGCTCTACACACAGTAAGCGCTCAATAAATACGATTGAATGAATGAATGAATGAATGAATGAATGAATGAATAGGGCAAATCCCGGAGACTGGGTAAGAGATACTAGTCCAAGACCTCCAAGACAGGGTAGACATAAAAGAAACAGAAACTAAGAGCCCTAGGGCAGGAAGGGACACTAAGGGGTGACCTTACCCTTAGGAAGTGTTGAGTCAGGCTCAGTATGGGGCCGAATCCCAGCCCCCCAGGGTAGGGTACCCAACCACTCCTGATGAAGGGTTCCCTTCCAGGCCTGGGAATTGTACACAATCAACCTGATCACCATCACGACATACAACCTTCCTTCAGTCTCTGACCCATCTGTTAGAGGGAGAGGGAGGGGGATTGTGGGGTTTGTGGGGTTTGTGGGGGCGGTGGGCTTGGCTACGTGGCAGTGATTCTAACTAAAGCTGAGAGCCAGCCATGGGGCAGCAGCACAGTGGGTGCTTCTACCTGTGGGAATTCCCCAAACTCAATATTATCACTTTGTTCCTCCAATGGAAAACTCCTGCTTCCCGATCCATGTGTTTGCCACCCTCCCCCAATGAATCACTAGTTACCCGTCGGGGTGAATTACTTCCTTCTTTTTCTTGAGGCTTGGCGAACAGACGGCATTGATGGGGTAATTATAACAAGGAACGCCATAGCTGTTCTTTAATGACCAGTTTGCTAACTGGTAAATTATACCAATTTGCCAAGAATATTCGCTGAACTCTCTGGCAACCAGTGATTAACCAAACAATCAGAGACAAAACCAGGGGGCATGGAGGCCTGCTCCATCAGTCAGAAGGCAAGAAAAAATGGAATTACATCATTTTCTTGATGTAAGTGCCAGCACTCTACTTGCATTGACTTTATTTATTACACAAATAAGACATTTACAAAGCACAACATTAAAAGTATGTAACAAAACAGACATTGGTTTTACAAAAAAAGTGCTTACAATTTTTGTGTTTTTTTGTGGGTTTTTGTCCTTTTGTTTTGTTTTTAAATAAATATTAATCTTGACTGCCTGTTCGTTCCCAGTCTGCTCTAACCACTGTAGCTGGGATATGTTTGAACTGCAGCAAGCTCTGACTACATGACGATAAAACTCTGGGAAAAGGCTTGAGTTGGGATCAGGATCGGGGCTCATGATGACAAAGTGCAGGGTTTGCCGTCCCTCCCACCCCCTCCGCAGTGATTTAACCATCGGGAGCCAAAATTCAGCAGAGAGAGTTTGGGATGCAGGCCTGGGCCCCCCACTCCATTCAGACCTTCACACTGGGCTTCCTGATGGGATTCTAGGGGGAAAGGAACACGGTTCCCCTCTTAAGGGTTTCCCGCCCGTTCCCCCTTGCCTTTGGGACAGTCCTTGGGCCATTTCTGGAAGGATCACCCGGAGAAGCATAAACCTGCATCAGAAAAGTCAGAAAATCCTCTGTGGGTGGCTCTGAGGAATTCATTTTGACAATAGCAGAATGAACAGAATGAACAGAAAAAATAGAGACATGAAAAGAAAAACCCCAACCCCAAACCACTGATGGGAGCTGAATGGGGATGACCTGAGATTAAGTTTTGTTCAGTGGCAGCCCCGGTGGGGAAAGACAACAGGGAACAAAGTATTTATATCATTAATAGAATAAATTAAAAGAGTTCCTTACATTCATGGTACAGTTGGGCGTTTTCCGTACACATTAATCACCGCCGACCCAAGACCGTAGAAGCTGAACTTCTCGTCTGGTGACCGTTCGGGATTGAATGAAGACCAAAAAGCTCTAAGTTGAATTAGCAAAGCTGCTCTTGGCTTCCCTCCTTAGGAATAAACTTTTCTGAGTGAGCGCAGGCCAGGGCCTTAGCTCTCTACCCGTTCAGAAGGGAAACGGGGCTGCTGCCACCCCACACCCCTCCAGCTGGTTCAGAATCATCTCCTGTGTCCCCAGACTCGGTATTCCATTCCTGGCTGGGCCCATTATGCTTCCACTCCTGGGACTGACACTTTACCAGCCCTCTCACTGAGCGAGCAGCAACTGAATGTCGCTTTGTGTGGCTGCCTGAAAACCAACCAAATAAATTGCTAGCCTCCTAGTTGACCAGGCAGAGAAAGCTTCAGCTCAATTGGTGGTACCCTCTGCGGAACATTATATCTGGGGACCTCTTCCTTCTAGTCTCTGTTGGGCATCCCGCCCGTTCCTCTGAGACAATAGCCACAACTGAACTGTCTTTCTGGCTCCCTCAGTTGTTCTAGACACTCACAGTGAGGGCCACTGTCCCCAGGTCTGCACCTACCCTCTCATCACATTACACACCTGTCAAAATAGTAATGTCATTGCTCTTATAAGATACTGTTTGGCTCCGAACTCTGTGCACGGGTCATAAAAATTCAGAGGGAGGTTGGAGTTTTTGTCTTTAAAATGGGCTTTTCCAGCAGAGTAACCTTTGGGGCTCTCTTTCCCTAGTGGCTCAAGCGTCTTCCCTCTGTCGGCTTGGAGTCTCGCTGTGTGTGGTCTGAGCACCGCGCCCTGTCCGTGCTGAGCTTTCTAGAGGCTCCATCCCAGGAACCGGGAACAGGATATGGATCCAATTGAACAAAGGCAGAAAAAGACTTCCCCAGAACATCACCCTGGGTCTTTGGTACTCAGAGTTCCGTCCGGGTTAGCTCGGTACCTCCGTCTTAGGTGGGCTCTAAGAGTTGATCAGAATCACTTGTTTCTCTGAATTAGACTTGATGTAACCAAACAGATGGAAATGATAAAATTAGAACGTGGGTTTCTTTGGGGTGTTTCCCACTAAAACTGTATAGTTTCCCAAACAAAGGGAACTGGATAACATTTTGTGTTGTCAACTATTCAGCATTCAAAGACAGTTCCAAGGAAATAGGAGACAAAGGCCAATAGGAAAGAAAAAATTGGATGATTATCAGTGGCAGACAATTTCATTCTTTTTTTCTTTATTCTAATTAACTTGTCGAAAATAACTCCTGGTTCAATAAAAAAAAAATAGGGTCCCTTTTTTTTTCATTTTTGTTTCCAAATTTCAGGAAGCTCTGAATGAGAAGACTCACTGGCTTCTACTATGTTCCGGACACCTCCTGGGAGATATGCTGTGGTCTCTGGGGCTGCAGTAGACAAGCGAGTACTTGTATGGGAGGGTCCCCAGACTGGGTAAAGATGACCGGGAGATGTGGGTCGATGGGAGCGAATGGAGAGGTTTGAGGCGGAGCGCTGTGGTCTTGGACCAGATATTGAATCTCAGTGGCTGAGGGGCAGCTGTGGGATCACCATGGACAGATGAGGGAGAGTTTGTGCAGTCAATACTGAAAAAGGATGACCTGGCGGTGGGGGAAAACAGAAAGGAAGGTTAGACACGGGCAGGAAACCCAAGTCAAACACCCCAACCCACCCATCCCAGAAAATTACGTTGGTCCAAAAAGAACTGAACATCTCCTGTTGTGTCTCCAGCCAATTTGATGTTTTCTCAACAGGAGAAAAATCTGGGAAGAGAACTTTCTGCTTCTCAAAAATAATCCATCTGAAATTCAGCGTTGTGTGAAATGATGAAGACCAACGGCTTAGGAGCTTCAGACAATGGCACACCAAGGTGATTTAGCCAGTGAGGAAAAAAACTAGGGTCGTATTGGTGTTGGTGAGGTGCAATAAGGTTGAGAGGAGAAAAGAAACTCAGGTCCTTACCCATAAAGCCCCCTCCCCACAGTCTCCCACTACACCCAGATGATGGGGGCTGTCAAAGGGGAGAGCAGCACAGTCATCAGTTTAGAGTCAATCTTCCAAAGATAATGAGCCCTGCCCACCCTGATGAGGTGCTCTGGATAGTAGTCTGGAAGCTTCACTATTCTACCCTCTCACTCCTACATCAGATGACAGCTCACATTTACCTACTTGGGTCTTTTTGGAATTACCCCTGTCCTGGGCAACTGCCTCTATAGGAATTCCAGCCCCTGGGGAGCTCCATGGCCTTCACTAGTACTAGTAATAGTAGTAGTAGTAGTAGTAGTAGTAGTAGTAGTAGTAGTAGTAGTATTTGTTAAGTGTTTACTGTGTGCAGAGCAATATACTAAGCACTAGGAGAAAATATGCAGGTGGAAATGAACATGGTCCCTGTCCCTCATGGGGCTCTTGGCTTACTGTGTGCAGAGCACTGTACTAAGCGTTAGGAGAAAATATGCAGGTGGACATTAACATGGTCCCTGTCTCTCATGGAGTTCTTTTAAAAAAAATAGTATTTGTTAAGAGCCTACTCTGTGTCAGGAACTGTACTAAGCACTGGAATAGATACAAGATTATCAGGTTGGACCCAGGTTGGGCACACGGGACTCACAGTCTTAATCTCCATTTTACAAATGAGATAACTGAGGCACAGAGAAGTGAAGTGACTTGCTCAAGGTCACACAGCAGACAAGTGGTGGAGCCAGGATTAGAATCCAGGTCCTCTGACTTCCAGGCCTGTACTCTTTCCACTAGGCCGTGCTGCTTCTCAATCTAAAAGTTCAAGTAGGAAGGAGGGACTGAAGACAGACACAAGAGGAACATTAAAACACAACACAAACAAATAGATAAAATAGTCTCGGTAGTGATGGAGGAGTCTGAGAGCGTGTGGGAGCAAGTCAGGATGAAGACCCTCAGTGGAGGGGGGAAAGGTGGCAGTTACACAGTGCTTTTCTCTACTAGGATGGAAATCATGAGGGAGCTGCTCTTATTCCTGTCCTGGTGCACATAGAGTATGTCCAGAGTGGGACATGGGGCTCTGGTGGGGTCAGGGGGAAAACCAATCCCCCTCCACTAGGTCATCCCCACCATCCTCACTCCCCACTACCAGAAAAAAACACCTCTGGATTGACTTCAGGTGGGAAAGCCTTTGGGAATCGACACTTCCCTCCCCCTGCCCCTCCACCCAGGATCAGTGGCAGGCCCTGTGATGGGTGGGAAAGGAGGAGGGAATGAAAGGAGGTGAACAGAGAGATGGTCAGTCTGTCTGCAGAAGAGACCTAGTAATGGGGCAGAGCCTGTGTGTGTCAGGCCTTTAAAAGAACTAAGTTGTGTAGCTGGAATCATAGCAGGAGAAAGAGAGACAGGCAAGTGTCACTTAGGGGGTCAGATATGGGGATGAGCTAGAACCCCAGACAGGGAAGATGAGGGTCTGAGGCACAGTTCTGTGACAGGTGGCAGCTAGAGAAGGGAAGCTAGTGGGAAGGCTATGTGTGGACCGGTTCGCCTTAGGGAATGCTTCTGTGTGGACTGACTCACTCCAGGGCAAGCAAGAAAACTCAGGGGCATCTACGTAGCCAGGGAAGAAGGGTTTTTCCATTTCGGGAAAAACTGGAAATCTCTGAACCAAAACCCTGTGCAGCCGGTCTCCACAATGGAAATCATCCCTTTACCCCACTTCCCCCCCAGCCCGGGAGCTTGCATTTCTAAATCTAAGACCAGGAGCCAAAATGCAGATGACTGACTCAGGAAAGAGGCCCACAGGATTTTTGAATGGGTAGGGTAAGGACTTTTGGTGAGCAGGTCCTACCCAGCTGGCTCTGATCCTACCCAGGGACCTCATTCTCAGGCCCAGAAGCAAGGCTGGGTCTTTTACATATGGGCTAGGCCAACTCTACCAACTGATCTAATGCAATGGGGGAGAAAAGAAAAGAAAATAACCTCTCCAGAGAGCCAAGAAGAAAAAACACCATGATAATTTTCTTGGAAACTCAGAGAGCATTATAAACTGAAAGTATTCACCCCCTCATAGATTTAGGAGAAGGTATGAACTACCTAGTAGAGAAAGATTCAGAATGTAAATAATTAACCTAGAATTCTAGAATTCTATAGCTGAACAGGACCTTAAGAGATAATCTGGTCCGGACACCTGCCTCCAAGTAAGTGAAAAAATAAACTTCCCAGGATAGATGTGTGCTTTTTCTTTCCTCGAATTGACAAATCAGAGGGAGAAAACTTGTTTGGTCCCCTCTGATTCAGACAACTAAAGACCCAAGAGCAGGGCTCAACTTCAATCCTGGAAGTGATCAGCAAAAGAGGCTGTGCATTAATTGCAGAGGTCAGAGCCCAAGGAAACTGGACCCCCGGAAACAGAGAAGAATAAAGAATCAGGAAGATGCCTACACTACCCTAAGCAGGCCTTGCAAACTAGAGCAAAAAAGTGTACCGCCTTTCAGATATTTTCCATTTGGCCAGTCCAACCCTGAAGAGTGGCTTAAAGGAGGAAACTAATGGTACCACCATTCTTGACATGGCATAAAGTGGTATTTGTCCTAGGGGATTGGGCCAGGGGGCATTGAAAAGGCTGGTGGAGGGGCTCAATGGCTTGAATAAAAGAGAAACCCCATTGATCTGGAATGAACCTCCAACAGAACACTCAACTTGAAAGAGCAAGGCCCAGGTTTCCAGCCCCCCAAGCAGGAAGTGCCCATTGTTTGGGGAGCAGGAACCTCTTCTGGAGGACAGAGAGTCAGTCCTGCAGGTTTTGGGGATTCCCAGCACCACCTGAGTCATGACTTCAAAGGGATCCAGCTACCCCAGAGCTAGGAGGGAGCTGCATTTGGAGACTGTAAGGTGCTTTTGGGCAGGGAACGTGTCTAACCACGTGGCCTTGTGGAATCAGCATATGCCTGGAAGTCAGAGAACCTGGGTTCTAATCCCTGCTCCACCACGTGCCTGTGGCCTCAGTTCCCTTATTGGCAAAATAGGGATTCAATCCCTGTTCTCCCTCCTAGTTAAAAAATGAGGCCCAAGTGGGCCCTGATTATCTTGTCTCTACCCCAGTGCTTGGCATATAGTAAGTGCTTAACAAATCCCACAATTACTATTATTACTAGTATTATTATTGTTAATAACAACTCTGATATACTCTCCCAAGCACTTAATACAGTGCTCTTCTCACAGTAAGTGCTCAGTAAATATGATTGATTGATTATGACTCCAGAAAGGGCACTTGGGGAGGTGAACGTGGACACAAAGCTGGAGAAGGAGGAAGAGCCCTTTGGAATAGCCCCAGAGGGAAGACAAAGTGTTCTCTGTGCCCAGGGGGTGAGGAAAAGGGGAGAAAGAAAGGAAAAATTGGTTAAGAAAACCAACTCTGTTATATTGTACTCTCCCAAGAATTGTGTACAATGCTCAATAAATACGATTGATCGACTGATTGAAAGAGCATCCTGTGAGTATCAGGACTTGAGAGATGAAGATGATTCTGTTTATTTCACTGAAACCTTCCTGACCAGACCCCACAGAAACCCAATCTGGGGCCTTTCTAGAACTCAGAAAAATCTAAAATGGGGGCAGTCCTTTGGTTCCTGTCAGGTACTTGGCTATATTGCCTTTAAAGCTGGAATAAGGGAGGAGGACAAGCAGGAAAGAGGTGAAATGATAACTGAATCATTATAGGATTGCTGTTAGGATATCACGAGTTGCCAAAATAATAAATCTCCTTCAAATTGTTGTTTCAGATACAGCCAGGGTTCCCAAAAGACTGAAATAAACAGGTCTCGGGTAGGAAGGGTCAGTTGATTTGCTCAACAGGACCTGTCTTCGCTACTGTTCCTCACAATTGCCAGAGCAAGACCTAAGGGCGTAAGCATAAGATACAAAAGCAGTCATCATAATTGTCATCCTTAGCGTTATCATCTCAGGTCCTGGCCTGGTTCCATCTACAGTCCATCCTTCCATAGTATGTTTTCATTACAATAATAGGGCGTGATATTTGTTATGTGCTTATTATGTGGGCTACCTTCAGGTCGGACACAGTCCCCGCCCCACAGTCTAAGAGGGTGAGAGAAGCAGAACGCCCTAATGGAAAGAGCATGTGCCTGTATCAGAGGTCCTGGTTTCT
Organism: Tachyglossus aculeatus; assembly: GCF_015852505.1. Lineage (NCBI taxonomy): Eukaryota > Metazoa > Chordata > Mammalia > Monotremata > Tachyglossidae > Tachyglossus > Tachyglossus aculeatus. The sequence continues at coordinate 104,418,389 of NC_052069.1, read as the reverse complement.
AATCCAGAAGCAGCGTGGCACAGAAGCAGTGTGGCTCAGTGGAAAGAGCCCGGACTTGGGAGTCAGAGGTCACGGGTTCTAATCCCAGCTCCGCCACTTGTCAGCTGTGTGACTTTGGGCAAGTCACTTCACTTCTCTGTGCCTGAATTCCCTCATCTGTAAAATGGGGATTAAGACTGTGAGCCCCATATGGGACAACCTGATTACCTTGTATCCTCCTACCAGCGCTTAGAACAGTACTTGGCACATAGTAAGTGCTTAATAAATGCCATTATCATCATCATCATCATCATCATCATAGTAAACACTTACCAAATACCATTATAACATTGAGAAGCAGCATGGCTCAGTGGAAAGACCCCAGGCTTTGGAGTCAGAGGTCATGGGTTCAAATTCCGGCTCCGCCACTTGTCAGCTGTGTGACTTTGGTCAAGTCACTTAACTTATCTGGGCCTCAGTTACCTCATCTATAAAATGGGGATTGAGACCGTGAGCCCCCCCGTGGGACAACCTGATCACCTTGTAACCTCCCCAACATTCAGAACAGTGCTTTGCCATAGTACGTGCTTAATAAATGCCATTATTATTATTATTATTATTATTATTATTATTATTATTAATCCCAGATCTGCTACTTTTCTGCTGTGTGACCTTGGGCAAGTCACTTAACTTCTCTGTGCCTCAGTTACCTTATTTGTAAAATGGGAATTAAGACAAGTAGCCACATGTGGGAAAGGACTGTGTTCAACCCAGGTGTCTTGTATTGACCCCAGCACTTAGTATAGTGCCTGGAACACAATAAGCATTTTAAAATACCATATAAAACAGGGTTTTTTATCCTCATTCTACAAATGAGGAAACTGAGGCACAGAAATGTTAAATCACTTGCCTAAGGCAAGTGGTCGAGCTGGAATTAGACCCCAGGTCTCCTGACTCTCAGTCTTGTCCTCTTTCTACCAGGCGACGCTTGGGGTAGAATGTATTTTGGATAGAATGCTGTTGGAGAATTGGGACATTCATTAATTCAATTGTATTTATTGAGCGCTTACTGTGTGCAGAGCACTTTACTAAGTGCTTGGGAAGTACAAGTCAGAAAAATATAGAGATGGTTCCTACCCAACAACTGGCTCACGGTCTAGAAGGGACATTCTTCCAACAACCTGATCTGGGTGGATAGATTTATGATGTGATGTTGGAAGAAACAGTTGTGTACCAAGGTGCAATACCAATCAAGGCACACATTCTATAACATGTCAGGGACCTAACCCCCACATTATAAGGGAACTGGATGTTTTCTAAAAATCTTTCACAAGTGGGAATTCAGAAGGCAGGGGAGCTGGCTATCTGTCACCTAAACAGGAGATTTAAAAAAATAACCAAATCCACAGTTGAAGTGAAAAAGTCAAGGCTTGGTGTTATTGATCGGGGAGATGAAAATAAAGAATAAAAATAATAATGTTCAATAATAGTGATAATGGATTGGGGTGGGATAAATCCAGGCCTTTGAAACATCAAACAACCAGAATGATTATTCCAATAATTACTCAGGTACAAGGAGAGGCAGAGCTACTACACCTCAGCCCCTTCAGGAGGATGACACTTGCAAGTTTTCAACATCCTCGGGTCCCAGCCTCCATCCCAGCCCCAACAGATGGCAGGAGGCCTGGACTTTGGGCAGAGATGAGAAGAGGTTGCCGGGGCAGAGGGAGACCAGGTCGTCCTCAGAGCCCAGGGTGGTCATGCTCCTGGTTATGGCAGGGGTGGTTCCTGAAATCCTAATGCCCACATGCCTGCCGAGTGCCACCTACTTAAGAGACACACCGCCTTCCCCGGAAGCCGCTGGGAAGCCGCTGGATTTACCTTCTCACCCCTATTAGATAGTGGTCCTTCCACGTCAGCTTTGAGATGCACTGGAGGAGCAGTGTAAGGGAGTCTACAGTGTACCTGCCCACACTGTACCTGACCTGTGGATGAGAACAGGGCTTCAGCCACTGGGTCATTTGCTGGGCTGGACTCAAAGTATAAATTATCCTGTGTCCGTTTACCCTGGGACAGGGCTGAGGATCCCAAGTGGTCATCCCCTAATCAGCTAGTCCAGCCCCCTGCCTCCGAACAAGACTGGACCTAACCCAAACAAGTCTATCCCATCTTTAAAGATCTCCAAGAAAACAAATATCACCCTCACCCAGTGCTTCTCACGATTAAAATGTTCTTCCTCATAAACTTATCTTAATCCACCCTGCTAGACCTCAAATCTGCTTCCACTTAATCTCTGACCTTTCGATGCTTGAAGGTCCCTTTGGAGTCATCCCTCAGACTCCGGGCTAACATCTTAATTCCTTGGAAGACCTGCTTTCATGTCACTAGCCATGGCAGAAAGGAACAGGGAAACCCATTTAGAGCCAGCCCTGTCTTAAAGTCCTGATGAGTGAAATGGTGCTGAATTTAATCAGGCCTCCCTATGGAAAGACAGGTCTTCTAATTTCATTTCCAATCTGCTGAGACTTGATTAATTCTCCTATCCAAAATTACTCACTGCCAAAGGAAAACTCTCACAAGCACCCTGAGAGGGCTCTGGCCAAGAGCAAACTTGAACCAATCTTGCACTGAGCCTCTAGGAAGAATCCAGATTCCATTGGTTTTGCTGTCTGTATACCTCCTGGTGGAGGGGTGCAGGGAATTGCCGGGGTAGGGGGGGTGAGTGGGCATCAGTCTTCCAGAGAGTTTCCAAAATTGCTTGCAAAGTTGGGTTAAATACACTGTCTACGAAATGCATTCTCTAGGGGAGAATTGCAGTTCCCAAGCACACACCAGTTATCAGCTCACACAATGGGCACAGATATTCTAACCCATAATTATCTTTCTGCCACCTACAGGGAACGGTCTCCCCACCACAGAACTACTCGAGAGATGGACTACTTGTGACTAGCAGGCTGGGCTAGCAATGGGTTTCTCAGAAGATGAGAGTGCCAGTCCATGTAACTGGGGCCCCCTAGCTCAGACCATCCAAAGAAATCCAACCCCAATTTGAAAACCAATGGGGTTGGGACCAGAAAGACATCTGCCTGGAGGCTATTGGATTTTGAGTTCCGTGCAGATGTATTTGAGCTGCATGGCCGAGCTCAAGGTTTGGTTTTTTTTATGGTATCTGCTAAGCGCTTACTATGTGTCAGACACTGTTCTAGGCACTGGGGCCGGTCCAAGTTAATTAGGTTGGGCATAGTCCCTGTCCCACATGGGGCTCACAGTTTAAATGGGAGGGAGAACAGGTATTCAAGTCCCATTTAATAGTTGAGGGAACTCAGGCACAGAGAAGTTAGGTGACTTGCCCAAGGTCACAGGGCAAGCAATTGGCAGAGCTGGAATTAGAACCCAGGTCCTCTGACTCCCAGGGTCGTGCTCTTTCCACTAGGCTATGCTGCCCCCTCAGTTGATGTCACAGGATCACTCAGGCTACACAAAACAAGGACAGTCAAAATAAATGGGCTACAAAGCCAGCTGGGTCACAGAGCTAACATTACCTCACCCCTCTCCCGCTGAAATGGATTTGTCTCTGGATTATGCCTATACTACAAGGGGATCTGGCACCAACTCATTTGTCCAACCCTCTTCCTCATCCCAAGGATCACACCCAGCCCCTTCCCAGCCTGCGAACTCCCCACCTTTAAGCTTCTACTGGGGAGTCCCGGTAGCCCCAGCAATGTCTCCAAAAAGCCCTGGTGGATCCTAGGGATGGAATTTTCAGGTGCTCTTGATCCTGCATGTCTGAGTGACCCTGGGGCAGGGGCTGAGGGGAGGAGAGGGATTTTTTTTCCACAAGCACAGAGAGCCCAGGGGCCCATTTTGAGTAGGACACCCTAAAGACAGACAGCAACAATCTCTCCAGCTCCTATTGTCCAGAGTTCATGGTCAGTCAGGCTGCTAAGCAGGAAATGGAGACTTCCTCAGCCCCCGCCCCTCGCCCCCTAGGACCAGGGGTTCATGCTTTCCTCTCTCCATGCCCCTGCAGAGGTAGAGGGCAAGGGGCAGGTGGCAGACCACAGGAGACAAGGGGGAAGAATGACGCTGGGACTCAGACTGCAGAAATCTGGGCCCCAGGGTGGAAGCTTCATATGTTTTCCAGGCATATGTGTGGCTGTAGGAAGGGAAGTCCACATCTAGCTGAAGCAGAAGGGAAAGGAGGAAATCAGAGAAAGTGGGAGGCAGCTCCTGGAGCAAAAACACACTGAGGCCCTTGAGGAGGGAGAACCAATCTTCTGTCTCAAGGAAGAGGCACAAAAACCAGGAGTCAGTGGACTGAGGGGCCATACATCCCAAGATGACTTTCAGGGCTTCTGCTTTCATGCCGGGGAAATGACACTTTTCTGTGCCGGGCTAACTGCCAGCTCAAGCGGCTTCTCCAAGCTGCATGCTCCCCTCCTACTTCGACTCCATAGCTAAACCTGTCCTGGAAGCTGATTTCAGAGAGCAGGAAAGAGCCCCCCAAAAGGATTGTCACAGCATTCCAGGCCTCATCTCTACCTCTCTGCCATACCCCTTCCCACTCCCCAACAACTTGGCTGGATTCCAACCAGACAGTGCCACTTCTCCCTGACTATGAGCTCCTTGAGGGCAGGGACCAAGTCTACAAACTCTATCGTATTTTGCTCTCTCAAGTGCTTAGTACAGTGCTCAGCACACAGTAAGTGCTCAATAAATACCACTGACTCATAGATTGACTGACCTGTTCCCTTGCTTCTCCAGTCTGACTCCCTTTTCTCTGCTGCTATTCTGGTCGTTCCCCTGGCCTTCACCTGCTCACAGCATGTGGAGAGTGAAACTCATTCCTCTTCCTGACTTGATATACACCCCTTGCCACAGAGATGGGAACACAAGCCTGGTGCCAGCCCCCTGCAGGGGCAGAGATAGCAGGTACCCATGGTGGGAGGGCTGGTGAGCATCTCTTGCTCCTGGTCCCTAGGCCAAGAGAGATTCTTCCTCATCCCAACCACCAACTCTGTCCCCCGCAGTGCCCCCCATGGGACTGGACCTGATCGGGGCAGCCACTTACTTTCTATGTATCCATGCAGGGTCACCATCCGGGCCCGCTCGGGGCTACTGAACGGAGAGTAGTGGATGTCATCGGACAGGGAGGAGGGAAGGCGGGATGGCGGGGCTCCTGAAGGAGGCACCGTGTGCTGGGGCGTGTGCTTTTTATGGCGGGCGCGGCAGTTTTGAAACCAGACCTGAAACACACATCCAACCATACACACATGCGTGCATGCGCACACACACACACACACACACACACACACACACACACACACACACAGAGTGAACACAGAGGAAAAAAACTCAACCACCTGGTTTGGACTGAAAATGCGTTTCCTGGCCACTGGTGCTCCCTCCCTTGCCCCTATGTGTGAAAGTGCCAGGAAACTCTCCAGGACTCTGGCTCTCTCCCTGCAGGAGGTGGGCAGGGTGGGGCCAGGGGCCCCTTCCTCCTTTGCCTCCCAGCTGCCCTCTCACAAACTGGTCTCTGGCCTCCCTGCCTTCCCAGAGCTGAGGGAAGGGTGGAGCTCAAATTGTCCATTTCCATTTCAAAGCTGAAATTCCTTCAGTCCAGCCAGTGTGGAGGGGAGGAATGGGCCAGCTTTCCCGGTCCAGGGCAGACCAGGGCGTGAGGCCCCCATGGGAATCTGTATGCAGAGAAACTTCCTAGTCCCATCACAAGCCTGCCTTCCCTTTCCTTCCCCTTCCCCGCCCCCACAGGCTCCTCACCTGGATAACTCTCCGACTGAGACCCGTCATGTCTGCAAGCTTCTGGAGTGTCTGTGCATCGGGGTTGTTGTCCTGGGCAAACTGTGCCTGCATTACCTGGGAGGACCGAACGGAAAAGGGGTGTGGATCAAGAGGGAAAGCTCCCCCCTCTCCCCCAGGATCTCACTGCCACCACCATACCCACTTCCAGAGTTACCTGCAGCTGTTCTGCCGTGAAGGATGTGCGTGCCCTCTTGGCTGGCTTTGGCTGGCTGTCTTGTTCAGATGGCACTGCCCCTTCTAACGTGATGCCGTTACCTAGGACAAGACAGCAAGGCTTTACTCCCAGTGGTAGTAATAGTAGTAGTAGTAGTAGTAGCAGTGATAGCTGTAGTAGTAATAGTAGCAGTAGTGGTACTAGTAATGGTATTTATTGAGCACCTACCGAGGGCAGCGCACTGTACTAAGCACTTGGACTGTAATCTTGTTCTTGTTGTGGGCAGGGAACATGTTCTACCAATTCTGTTGTATGGTACTCTCCCAAGTGCTTAGTATACAGTGGTCTGCACACAGTAAGGGCTCAATAAATACCACTGATTGATTGATTGTTTGAGAGAGGGTTATATCTGTTCAGAAGCATGAAGAGAAACAAAAAATGCATTCTCTGCCCACAAGGAACTCACACAGTCTGAATGGGGAGAAGCACGTGGAAATCTCAAGTATGCCCATAAACACACGTGCATGCCCCTTCCGTTCCTCTGGGCCTCCCCAGGGGCCCATTAGCCTAGGGCCACACCATCCGCCGAGGAGTGTGACCTGACTTCCGCCCTTTCCTCTCCCCGGTGCTTATGTTTGCACTGAAGGACGCCCACCGGAAGGAAAAGGCAAGAGAAAGCAGGGATAGGAGGCCTCATTGTGCTTGCGGTAGAAAGCCAATTATCCAGCCACACTGGGATCTGTTGGTTAAAGTTTGGATAATGGAAACAAAAGGTTTGCCTTTCTGGACCAGGTGGAACTGATAATACGAGCTTTACCGGTCACTCAAAATGGTGTTGATCTAGAAATGAACAGGGGCAGGTGATCAACTGATCAGCCAGAGGGTTGCCTGGGACCTTCCCCATGTAGATTTATTCTCTGCTCATGCCAGCTTGTGCTATGGCTGTGGAAAAGCCAGCTCTTCAGTCTCTCACTGTCAAGGACTCCCCTTCTCTCAAACTTCTCCAGCCCTACCCTCACACCCAGGGCTAACGAAGGGTGAATCAGTACCCATGGTTATTAATAATTATAATAATAAAAATAATGGCATTTTTGAGCACTTACTATGTGCCAAGTGCTGGGATAGATACAAAACACTCAGATCTCTGTCTGTCCCACACAGGGCTCACGGCTGAGGGGGAAGGAAAACTGGGATTTAATCCCTATTTTACAGATGAGGAAACTGAAGCCCAGAAATGTCAAGTGACTTCCCCAAGGTCAAAAACCAAGCAAGTGGCAGAGTTGAGTTTAGAACCCGTCTCCTGACTCCCAGTCTTATACTCTTTCCATTAGGCCATGCTGCTTCTCTAAAGGAAATGGTCTTGGGGCCAGAAGCAGAGATCTCTCCGGCATCAGCACAGGGAGAGTGGAAGGGGCAGATGAGAAGGTCTGGCCCCGACTACAGCTGTGACTGCCAGAACAGGGCCTTCCTGACTCAGTGGAGCCCTTGGAATGGCAAGCTGGTCTTCTCCAGAAAGAATGTGGCAAAACCCTTCTGCCTAACTGCCCCAAGAGCTTCCAACATAGGCTCTACAGTTGAGAAAGAGAGAGGCAGTTATTCATTCTATTTCTCTTTCTCTCTCCCCACTCCCAACCAACACACACTCAATCCCCCCTGCCTGTGCCCTGAATGGTGGGAAGTTTGGGAATAAACATTTTTAAATGATGCTCAGGAATCCCCCACAACCAGGAAGGAATGAACCTAGGGGGGATTGTGGGTATATGGGTATGGTAGTTTAGGAGAGTGTATGCATGTCCTGTTCCCGCCAAGCACTGCTGCAGAGCTAGACACCTTATGGAAGTTCAAAAGTATCTGTCATTGTGTGTTATGAACATTTCTATGCAAATAAGTAGATGGGTTGGTGTGGGTATGTGTGTGTGTTTTCTGTGGTGAATGAAAGAAGAGCCCATGAGGAAAGGCAGAAAAATAATTTTAAAAGCAGACTGAAAGTCTGGTTCAAAATAAAATGATAGAGAAGAAAGCTTTTAGAAGGTGACTGCCCCAGAAAAACAGCCTGGTGTGAGACAAATGGGAGAGGAATTCCCAGCCTTGAGCAGAGACTTTGGAAAGATCAGAAAATTGAGGTGGTCTCCTGAACGATAACAGGTGTTGCCAGTAACTCTTTGCATGCTCACAGGTAGGTATGGGCTATCGATTGGGCATACATCTGTCTGCTTATCACATCCACATATAGGAAAGGATCTCACAGTCATTAGTGTTATCTTTGTAAACAAGGGATAACATGTTATAGAGGTGCGTGTGTGTGTGTATATGTATGCTTGCCTAAGGGTATTGTGTAAGTACAAATGTCAGTGTGCAATGCACATGTGTGGTCGGGGAGAGTATGGGTAGGTATCAATACAAATGAAATACCCAATAGACCGTTTCCCAAGTCAGAGGCAGACCCAGAAGCTCCCTCCTGCCCCACCCTGACCCCGTTTCCTCCACCAAACAGGATCCTCTGCTGGCTCACTCCTTGGGGATTCCAGTCCCTACCACCTGCAGCCGAGCACCTGCCCCTGAACACTTAGCCACACTAAGCTCCAGAGGAAGCACCTCTTCCAGTTGTGCCCTGCCATGCCCAAGGCAACATGCCCAAACATGAGTTAGCATGTAAGGGCCCAGCCGGCAAGCCTGGTCCTAGTATGGCTGGTCCCAACGGAGTCAGCATTGGCATAGCCAGTCCTAGCCCAGCTGGTCCTGGCCCAGACAGTCCCAGTACAGTTGGCCCAGCTGGTTCTAATGCAGTCCAGGGTTCCCAAACCCACCCCCAGCTGTTGGCTTTTCAGCCCAGAGATGCAGCCACTCCCGACACCCACCGATCCTGTCACCTCCCTAACAACAGATCCAGATAAAGTCTGAAGAGATCCTCTGTCTAACAGCAACTGCCTGGGTCAGAAGAGCTCAGACTGCTCAAAGTCTCCCAGAAAGACAGACATCTCCAGGTCAACCACCCTGGGTCTCCCCTGAATCATCCTCAAGGCCTCTGGCTCCTGGACTCGGGTGGGCCAAGGGCTGCCAGTGAGGTTAAGTGACTGGATCAGAGGTGAAAAAGCAAAATTCCCCACACTGGGGAAATTCCGTGGCAGAATCCAAAGAGAAGAAAGGAAGGAGGTGATCAGGGCCTTACAAAGGACCTGGCCCCATCCCTGGTGTTCTGCTACTGGTTGAACAGCTCTAAATAATAATAAATAATGACAGTATTTGTTAAGCGCTTACTATGTGCAAAACGCTGTTCTAAGCACTGGGGGGGATACAAGGTGATCAGGTTGTCCCACGTGGGGCTCACAGTCTTAATCCCCATTTTTACAGGTGAGGTCACTGAGGCACGGAGAAGTTAAGTGGCTTGCCCAAGGTCACACAGTTGACAAGTAGTGGAGCTGGGAGCTCTAGATTGTGAAGGGCTTGGGAACGGGGGTACTAACAGTGTAGAGGCATATAGTATCAGCTCATACTTTCTCTCCCTTGAAAAGGCTACTGTGAGCCTCAATTTCTGTTCCTTTTTTCTGCCTCTGGAGCCCCGCAGCCACCTGGGGAACTAGTGGAAAATGTGGGGTGAGAGGAAGGAAGAAAAAAAGATTGAGAGAGATATAGAAACATAGAGATTGAGAGGGATGCAGAGGCAATGAGACACAGACAGAGCAATTAAGTGAGAGATCCCAAGACAGATTGAGAAGGATAGACTGATTGAGAGGGATACAGAGACAGACAGGTTGAGACTGATAGAGAAGCAGAGACATTGAGAAGGATACAGACGGAGAAGTAGAAAGAAATGCTGAGACAGAAATTGAGAGGGTTACAGAGATGGAGTGAGAGAGATACAGAGAGAGACTGAGAAGGATACAAAGACAGAGATTGAAAGAAATACCCAGAGAGAGAGAGTGAGAGGGATACAGAAAGAGAAAGACAGAGATAGAGAGAGAGATTAAGAGGAATACAGAGATTGAGACTGGCTGAGGCAGCTACTTCCCCTCTGCCCTGAGCGCAGTCTAAAGCCTCCATGGAAGAGAGAGTCTGTCATACTGCCTCCCTTCCCCTTCCAACCCCAGGGCCTGCGCAACTCTTTCCCCAGAGGCCCCAAGTTCTCCCCAAGGTCATGGGCACTGAAACAAGATGGGAAGGAGCAGATTGGGCACGCTGCTGAAAGAGAGCCCCCTGAGGCAGGGAGCTCTGTGCCAGAGCAACGGAGCCAGCACAGCCTGATCTGGCCAAATCCCTGGACCTCCCCCACATCAGGTGAGGCTTTGCAGCCAGAGGGGCCAGAGGCCGTCTAGGGCTCCAGGAGGGCAGCGTGGAAGGGCCTGGGGTCTCTGATCCGAGGGTCCGCGGAGGCTGGTCCCGTGAAATCGCATTACCCTGACCCTCCCTTAAAGGACTCTGTGGGCTGGGCCCCCAGGGGTGCTCTTGGCCCAAGTTGAAGCATTTTCTCACATGGCTTGACGGGTTCTTGTAAGATGATGGATGGGATTCGGCCTTCAGCCGCCTCAGTTTGTTTTTATAGCAGGGGCATAAGGGAGTTTGCTCAGAGAGGAGAAACGGCTTCGTGATTAACCCCCTCGGTCATTCTTCCCTCCTAACTCCTCCCTGCCCAGCTCCTTCCCCTTTGCCCTCTCTGTGCCCCAGCCCAGCAGTCTCTCCTGCCCCCCCGTTGCTCTGCCAGTACTAGCCAGAAGAGAGGAGATTCCAGGACTCAAGCCACCTTCCCCTGTCCCAAACTGCACCACCCCCTCCAGCGCACCCCAAGGTTCCTCCTGGGAAATCCAAATTGCACCCCAAAATGTAACGCATCCCTGTTTCTAAAATCTGAGGGCCTCAGCGGTTCTTGCTCACCTACCCCAGAGAGCGGAGTCCAAGCCTTACCCCCAACTCATACAAGCCTGGGGTCACCTGATCCCCACTTTCCTGGGCCCAAACACCAGTCCCAGTGCCTCCCTGTGTCCAGGTCACACTAAACCAGGAGTTTCTCACTGAGATGACCAATACCCCCTCATCAAGAGCACACATTAGTGACATGGACCGAGTTCCTAATCAATCAACCAGTCAGTTGTATTCACTGAGCGCCTACTATGTGGAGATCATTGTACTAAGAGCTTGGGAGAGAACAATGAAACAGAGTTGGTAGACACAATCCTTGTCACAAGGCAGCAGGGAGGGAGAGACTTGGATGGGAGTGCCCCTCACAGAGGGTGGTCTACTCCCCCTCTCAAAGCCCCCAAGAAGGGGAGACTCAGTGATGCCACGTAGGCTGAGGAGTGAGATGATTGGGGTTGAGGTGAGGGTTAGGGTGAGGGGGATGACAGGCGATGACCAAGGGAAGACAGCAAAGGGGTCATTATAATCACAACCATCACAACCACAGCCACCACAACTACAACTAGATCCATCACAGTCATGACTCTAACCACCACAACCGTAACCACCATAACCATAATCACCCCCATTGTCCTCATAATTATAACCACCATAACCACAACCACCGCAGCAACAACTATAACCACTTTGTATGCAACCAGAAACTCAACAACCTCAGCCAACACATCCGCTGCCATAACCGTCACAACCACCCCAAAGATCACTCTAATCTTCCAAATCTCCACCCACATTATTGCATAGCAACCACAACCCCTTCAAACAGATCTATCACCCAAGTCACCAAATCCACCACACCCACAACACAGTTTTTTTGTAATAGTATTTGTTAAGCGCTTACTATACGCTAGGCACTGTACTAAGCACTGGGGTAGATAAAAGCTAGCCAGGTTGGATACAGTCCATGTCCCACATGGGACTCACAGTTTTAATCCCCATTTTTCAGATGAGGTACATGGAACACAGAGAAGTTAAATGACCTAACAAGGTCACACAGCACACAGAGGAGGTAGGATTAAAACCCAGGTCCTTCTGACTCCTAGGTTCGGGCTGTATCCACTAGGCCTAGCTGCTTCTCACCTACAATCCAAGCCCCACATCCTTAGAGCAGTTGACTACAGCTGTGAGATCTCCAGAGGTCTCTGCTGCTCCACAGACCAGCAGCGGTTCCCAGACCTACTGGCAGCCCCAACCCCACCCCCTTCTCTTCATGGCCCCTATTGCAAAACCCTGATTCTAAAGAGAAGAAAAAACAAGTACAAGGTATCCCTTTTTTAAACTGGTATTTGTCAAGTGCTTAGTGTGTACCAGGCACTGTACTAAGCGCTGGAGTAGATAGAGGATGATCAGGTCGGGCGCAGTCCCTGTACCACATGGGGGTCAGCGTCTTAATCCCCACTTCACAGAGAAGTGATTTGCCGGGATTAGAATCCAGGTCAACTGATTCCCAGGCCAGGGCTCCTTCCACTAGGCCGCCCTGGGGGAAGGGCCCCAGATACCTCAGAACTGGTGACCAGCCTCCAAATGTCAGAAACATCCACTCGGGTCCGGGAAGCCCATCTCTCGCAAAGAGTGACCCAGTGACTGATCCTTGGACCCAGCTATGGTGTCAGGGTTGGGGCAGAATCTGGGGTCTGGACGAACATCCAGGGACGCTCCAAGCTGGCCACAAGCCCCCTTGCACCCCCCTTGCCTGACCAGACCTGTTTCCCCCTCTTATCAAGGGATCATAAACAGAAACCACACAGATTTTATTCCCCTTCTAACGGCTCCCTTGTGAGGCCCTGCCCATCCTGAGTGTGCACCCCCTCCCCACCCCCAATCCACTTCTGTAGTGTAAACACTGGTTTCCCCACCCTGGGGAATGGAGTGCTAAGTGGCAGGTGGTGGGAAGAGAATGGCGGGGGGTGGGTCAGGAAGGGGGGATGGCGGAAGGAATTGCAGACAGTGGGTTTGACTTTAATCAGCTTCCTTCATCCCTTCCTCCTCGTCCTCCTTCTCACTTTCCTCCTTGGCAGGCAACTGTCTTAGGTGGGAGTTGGAGAGTCCAGGACCAGGCAAAGGAATTCTGTATTTCCAAGTATCTCAGCTCCAACTGCTGCAGGTGACATCTTAGCAGTCCCTCTCAGGGCATTGACTGATATTTTTCTGGGTCGGTTAGGGGTTGTCCTCCCCAGGGGTAGGGAGCTGGACTAGAGGACCTCCTTACATCTAAAAGCAGCAAGTCCTAGCCTAAAGCCTGGGAATCAAGAGGCCTGGGTTCTAGTCCCAGCTCTGCCACCCTGCTATGAGTTCTTGGGCCAGTCATTTAATGTCTCTGTCCATCAGTTTCCTCATCTGTAAAATAGGGATTAAATACCCCTTCTCCCTCCCCCTTAGACCGTGAGCCCCATGTGGAAAGGGACTGTGTCTTTTATTTTTTCAAATGATATTTGTGAAGCACTTACTATGTGCTAAGCACTGTGCTAAGCACTAGGGTAGATGTAAGATCATCAGGTTGGACACAGTCCTTATCCCATGTGGGTCTAAATCGGAGGGAGGGGGATTTAATCCCCATTGTACAAATGAGGTAACTGAGGCACAGAGAAGTCAAGAGACAGCAAACAAGTGGCAGAGCCAGAATTGGAACCCGGGTCCTCTGACTCTCAAGCCCGTGCTCTCTCCATCAGGCTATGTTGCTTGATTATCTTATATCTACTACAGTGCTTGGCACATTGTAAGTACTTAACAAATACCAGTTGTTATTACATCCCTTCCAACCCAAGGAGTCAATGATTCCGTGACTCCCCCGAGGTCAGTCAGCCCTCCAGAACTGAAGGGTCCTCCGATGCGGAGCCATCTGCGATCCTTCTCTGCCATGTTCTCCCAGTTTCCTTCCTCTCCCCCTTCCCCGCAGACCAGGCTGGGGCAGGGGGTCACGGAGCAGGCTGCTCCATTAGGGCTTCCTAATCCCCTCCCCCTGCTCTCTCCCTGCAGGGCAGGGAAGCTTCAGCCCTGTCGGCTCTGATGGCACAGCAACCACTCACCAGCACTGGCTGTGACCCCAGGATGGACTGGGAAAGCTCGCCCAGAGGGCTGAACCCTCAGGGATCACCCACCCCCGCCATCCCTGCTGACCCAGTTCTGACCTCACCCCCTGAGTCTAGCTCCCAACACAGTTCTAACTCCTTCTGCCTCCAACTCTGCCTCACCTTCATCTTCTTCCCCAGGGGCAGGAACAGTCCCCACAGCTGTGGGAGACAGGTCCCGGCACCCAGGGCTGGAGTTGTCTCCACACCCTAGGCCCTTCACCCTCTCTTCCAACTCTTTGCAAACGGCAGCTACTCCCAGTCCAACTCTACACAGCAGTTCGCACACTAAAGCCCAGGTCGTGACCATCCCCTGTCACCCTCCCACCAATAATAAGAATAATGGCATTTGTTAAGCACTTACTATGTCCCAGGCATTGTTCTAAGTGCTGGGGTAGATACAAGATAATCAGGTTGTACCTAGTCCCTGTCCCACATAGGACTCACAGTGTTCATCCCCATTTTACAGGTGAGGGAACTGAGGCACAGAGAAATTAAGTAACTTGCCCAAGGTAACACAGCAGACAAGTGGAAGAGCCAGAATTAAAATCCAGGTCCTTCTGACCCTCAGGCCTGTGCTCTATTCACTAGGCCACGCTGTTTCAATGGGGGAGTACTAAGTACTGTTCTTCAGCTTCTTGATAGGGAAACTGAGGCAATGAGCTGTGAATCTGAGGTCAAATCCAAACCCTGCCATGGAATTCAGGCCTACTCCTGGGCCATTCTGGGTCTCAGTTTCCCATCTGTGTGTTGGGCAGAAACAATGGTTCCCAGAGCGAGGGAAACAGAGCTGGCAGAGATGCCAGCTTTCGCTTAAGGGCAGGGCCCAAAGGGGGCCAGGATTTTAAGGGGAGAGTGTAGGATGGAGTTTGGGAATGGCAGGCAGGTTACAGAGCTACTAGGCCAGAAGTATGTGCTGTAGGGCCTTTTCAGCCCCCTCTGGAGCAGCTCAGACCTTGTCTGGATGGGTAAACAAGGCTGTGGGGATGAAAACTTTGCCTCCCCATCACTTTCCGCACCAGCTGAAAACAGGAGAGGGCAGCAGCCCTCAGCACCTCCAGAATGGACTCCCAGGTCCAAGAGGGCCCTGGGATTAGGATGGGAAGTGAGTAGAGGGAGGTGAGGAGTGGTTATAGATTCAGGAGTTCCTGGCACCCGGCCCACCCATCGTCCAGCCCCTGCCCCGGCCCTCTCCCTCAGCCCCGCCGTCATCCATCATCCCAGTCACGGGAGGAAAGGAAGCCACCGGGAACCGTCTGTGCGGCTGATCAGGAAAGGCCCCGGCTCTGCCGCCCGGTGACTCCCTCTAGACGGCCAAAGAGCTAATCCTGAGTTTGGCTGCTTCACGCCCTACCTAGACAGGGCCCCTAGCCCCAGCCTTCCTCCCAGGATGACCCCTGTCTCCCTCACCTTACTCTCAAGTTGGGGCTGACACTCACCTCTCCCCTGGGGCTGGGGAGGACTCAGAGATCAGAAGGAAGCCCACTCCTCCATGCAAGAATGCCTGAGGTGGCTGGGGGGCCCGGGGGCAGGGAGAGAATGGAAACCCTTCTCTCTCCCTCTCTGCCTCTGTCTTTCTCTCATTCTTTCCTTCTCCAGGTCACTCCCTCTTCTCCTTCCAACCCCATCACCATGCTTTCTGAAGTCCCAATGTGGCCTAGTTGTTCTAATAATAATAATAATGATGGTATTTGTTAAGTGCTTACTCTGTGCAAAGCACTGCTCTAAGCGCTGGCGGGGATATAAGGAGATCAGGTTGTCCCACTTGGAGCTCACAGTCTTAATCCCCATTTTGCAGATGAGGTAACTGAGGCCCAGAGAAGCCAAGTGACTTGCCCAAAGTCACACAGCTGACAAGCGGCAGAGCCAGGATTAGAACCCATGACCTCTGACTCCCAAGCCCGGGCTCTTTCCATTGAGCCACGCTGCTTCTAATCCCTGGGTTCTAATCTCAGCACCACCACTTGTCTGCTGTGTTACCTCGGACAAGTCACTTCACTTATCTCATCTGTAAAATGGGGATTAAGACTGTGAGCCCTATGAGAGACAGGGACTGTGCCGCACAATCCGATTACTTTGTATCTACTCCAGAGCTTAGTACAGTGCCTGGCACATAGTAAGTGCTTAACAAATACCAGATCTCCAGATCTCAGGCCCGGTCACCGTCCCCCCCAACGAACCTTGTTCTCAGCCCTATCTTCAGTCCAGAACTCAGCCCCAGCCTGGACCCCCAATCCCATCACCAACCCCTGAGCTGGAATTTGATGCTACGTTCACTTGGCGGACCTACTCTACCTGCCCTCAGCTAGGAAGAGGACTGCTCATGTTCCCCCCCTGTCCCCCCCAACCACCATCACTATCCCAGTCTCTCCCCCACCCCCATGTTGATTGTGCTGTTGTCATTCAGGAAGGTGGAGCTGGACTCGGTTCAAGGGGAAGGGAGCTGCTCCATGGAGGAGCTGACCTTCCCTGGCCTGGATTGTCCCAGGAGGCTGGGTGGGTCGGGGGATGGGGGGGGAGGTCCACTAATGGGGAAAGCAGATGCTCCCTTCCTCCTCTTCCCCCGACCTCCCCCCTCCACACGTCTCCCTTCCCAATCTCATTTACAGGAACCCAGAGACCCATCCAGGGGTCTGGCCCGGCCGGGAAATGACCAGCCTGATCCTTGCAAGGGCCGGGCCGGTGGAAAGTTATGGGAAGGGACTTGTCAGCTGGCCAGCTTTCCCACCTTCTAGATTTATGAGTCATCCCCTCAGAATCCCTACTGCTTCCTGACCCTGATGCCACAAAGAAAGGCCAGTGAGCCTGGTGATAAAGGGCAGGGAAGCACTGCGGGGGGACCCCAGTCAACCCTGAGGAGGAAAGCTTCCTGGAGCTGGGAGAGCTGTCCAAGGGCCTCCCTGGGCCTCTCCAGTCCTCCCTGAGACCTCCCCGTCCTTCTCTGAGAATGAACGCTGGCAAGTGGAAGAGCAGAACAGAGAGAGCCCCTAGAGTGACCCAAAAAGCAGGGATGCTGTGGGGAGATAGTGATTGGCCAGAGACCCACGGCCCTAAAGAACCATCATTCTCAGTATGTCAGCAGCCAAGAGAAACAGGGGGACTTATTTCCAAGGACCAGGGGATCTAGCAGATGGTAGGTTATGGAAAAAGAAGAGTCCTTGCCTGGAAACAGGGGTTGGGACAAGATGACCTCTGAAGGTCTCTTGCAGCTTGAGACTCCAGCCAATTCAATGCTGGTGGTGATAGGTTCTGGCAGTGGGGAAGGGAGATCCAGGAAAGCAGCAAGTTTATCCTGTTCAGATGTCATGGCAATGCCAGGTGCTCCCTGCATCAATTGGGCTGTACAGAAGGGCAAACTTGGAGAAGGAAGGGGGTCCCCCGCCACATGGCAGTGAGGCAGTCCCAGGACAGAGATAAAGGGTAGGGGCCTCTACATACCGTTCTCAGCTGCTCGTTTGAGGTTCTCAATCATGGTGTCATAATGGATCCGACAGAGCACCTTCTCCTCCACCAGCCCAAACTCCTCTCCAGTGGACAGCTGGCGCTTGCAGGAGAAGCAGGCGAAACAGGCCAGGTGGTAAGCGTTGCCCCGAGCTCTCCGCACCCAGTCGCTGGCGTAGATCTGCCGGCCACACCGGGCACACTTTGTACCAAACCGACTGCAAGACAAAAGGAGGGGGGCTGAGATGAGGAATGCTGGGATGACTGAGGAAAATTCTGCTTTTTCATTCCCCCCCGACCCCTCAATCGATGGTAGAGAAGCAGATGGGATCCTGGGGAGGAGCAGAAACAATCAATAAGCTATCTGTTCTGAGCCCCCCGGGAGTGATTCTGTACTGGGCACTGAGGGGAGGGACAGAGGGTGAAGAAGCTCGGGCCTGGATGTCAAAAGGACCTGGGTTCTAATCCCGGTTCTGCCACTTGTCTGCTTTCTGACCTCAGGCAAGTCAATTCACTTCTCTGTGCCTCAATTACCTCATCTGTAAAATGGGAATTAAGATTGTGAGCCCCATGTGGGACAGGGATTGTGTCCAACCTGAAAACCTTGTATCTATCCCACTGCTTAATACCGTGCTTGGCACATTGTAAGAGCTTCAAAGATATTATTGTTATTATTAGTAGTAGTAATAATAATAATAAAATGTACCTGACCTCAAGAGGCTGGCAGTATGATGGGAGACCCAGTACAGTCACAAACACTAAACTGTAATCCCATCTCCCCTAAGAGGGATTTCCTGGTTCATTTTATTCTTCCCAGATCATGTCTTGCAACTCACCTCACCTCAGTACTTTTATTCCACATCAGCACTTATGCACTCACAACCCCGCGTAGGACTTCTGTACATATCAATTTACATAACTCCCCTAACAATCAAGCAGCTCATCTACTAGACTCTAAGCTCACTGTGGGCAGGAATGTATCAACTCTATTATACTGTTGTATTCTCTCAAGTCCTTAGTACAGTGCTCTGCACATATTAAGTGCTCAATAAATGTGATTGACTGAATCAGTGGTATTTATTGAGCACTTACTATGTGCAGAGCACTGTACTAAGCACTTGGGAGAATACAATAATAACAGCGTTGGTAGACACTATACTTTCTCCATCTAAGCATTTATTCATCCACATACCCATCTCTCCATTCTCTTCTTCTGTGTTGCTAAAATGTATTTTGTGCCTGTCTCCCCTATTAGACTGTAAGCTCCATGAGGGCAGGATCATGTCTTCTAACTCTACTATAGTCTCCCCCAACAAATGTCAGTGCAATGCTCCGCACACACTAAATGCTTATTAAATTGATTAATTGATTCACTCATTAATTCATTGGTTAAATAGGCGATGGGAGCAGGGAACAGAGAAAAGAAAAGACCTGATATCTGCCTTCAAGAAGCTGATGGTCTAATCAAACAATCAATGGTATTTTTTAAGTGCTTACTGTGTGCAGAGCACTGTACTGAGTGCTTGGGAGAGTACAACAGAGTTAGCAGACATGTCTAATGGTGGAGATAGGGCATCCCAGACACAGAATCACCCCCGAGTCCTGGTTGTTGGGAGAAGGGAAAGAAAAGATGAAAGGGACCCTGACAAATTGATGTTGAATACATAGCAGACGCACTTATACTGTCCTGATGCTGCTGATGCTAAGTAGAAGGGCGAGAGGGAAATAGCATGCCCTATTGGAAACAGCATAGGTCTCGAAGTCAGAGGACCTGGGTTCTAATTCCAGCTCTGCCAGTTGCCTGCTGTGTGACCTTGGGCAAGTCCCTTAACTTCTCTGTGCCTCATTTTCCTCAACCGTAAAATGGAGATGAAATACCTGTATTCCCTCCTATTTAGATTACAAGTCCTGTGTGAGACAGGGGACTGTCTTACCTGATTAACTTGTATTTACCTCAGCACTTAGAACAGTGCTTGACACAAAGTAATCACTTAGCATTTTCATGCTATTGGTGCCTGTCAACTTGTTCTGTTTTGTTGTCTGTCTCCCCACTTCTAGACTGTGAACCCATTGTTGGGTAGAGATTATCTCTATCTGTTGCTGAATTGTACTTTCCAAGCACTTAGTACAGTGCTCTGAACACAGTAAGAGCTCAGTAAATATGATTGAGTGAAATATCATCAAAAGAAGGGGTGGAGGGGTCCCAGCCCTGGAGGGTACTGTGGGAAAGGCAGGACAGGTAAACATGTTCAGGAAGGTAAATTGATTTAAAGCACTAGTGACCAGAGGCAAAGAAACCAAGAGAGCCATAAGAGTAAGAAGTCTCAGCACTGTATAATAATAATAATAATGTTGCTATTTGTTAAGCACTTTCTATGTGCTGAGATAGATGCAAAGTAATCAGGTTGTCCCACGAGGGGCTCACAGTCTTCATCCCCTTTTACAGATGAGGTAACTGAGGCACAGAGAAGTTAAGTGACTTGCCCAAGGTCACACAGCAGAGAAGTGGTGGAGCCGGGATTAGAACCCACAACCTCTGACTCCCAAGAAGGAAGAGAACCCAAAGCTCACCCACAACCCCTTGTACATCCATCCATATGACCCCTCCTCGGGACTTTGGGAACTCTTTTATTCGAGCACAAATTCCAGTGTGGAACAGACTCAGTGCTGGGGTTTGGGAGAGTTGGGAGGGGAAAGGAGATATGATGGGAAGAGGAAGAGGCACAGACTTGTTCTTTTTGAGAACCCTCTATTTCAAACTGCTATCTCTGAAAGGAGCATAGACACAAGGAACAGAAACACATCGCCACGATTAAAAATGCAAAAGGCCACCAGATACAAAACATGAGTGTTGGGGGGCATAAAATTTTAGTGTTCCGCTACCCTCCCCTTCTAGACTGTCAGCTCCTTGGGGAAGGGAACGTGTCTACCAACTCCATTATACTGCACTCCCCCAAACACTTAATAGAGTGATCTGCAGTGTATGCAGTGCTCAATAAATATGATTGATTGATAACAGAAACAAATACAAGATTTACAGAAAGACAAAACTGCTAAAGTCCTTAGAGTGAACAGAGACAGCAGGAATGGAGGCCCCTTGGGAAGGAGGTCGGTTTTCAGTATAGTTTTGGACTAGGAAAGGGGTCTGGATTGGATTAGCAAAGGACTGTGGGAAAGGTATACCAGAAAGAAATGAGGAGGGACAAAATTATAGAGATAAAGGGGAGAGAGAGGAGAGAGAGAGAGAGAGAGAGAGAGAGAGAGAGAGAGAGAGAGAGAGGAGAGAAAGAGAGAGAGGGAACATGGGTATAGGAGGAGTGATCAAAGGACGAGAGTCCAGTCAGGGTTAATCTGGGAGGCTTCCTGAAAGAAGTGAGCTTTGAGTGTACTTTTGAAGGAGGGAAGGGATAGGCTTCAGAGGAGACGAATAAGGGGATGAGAAAGGAAGAGAATGCAGACCCACATGAGCTGTGTCTGCAGGGAGCCCCAGGGACTCGTGTCCCAGCTCCACCTCCACTCCAACCTCCAGTCCCAACACTCTGGGGCCTCAGTTTACCCCCTTTGTAGTCCAAGGCATCCCAGTCATGCATATGTGTGTATGTGTGTGGGGAGGTGCCCATGCACATATGGTATACCTAGAATAAACAATCACTGAATTCTGTACCAAAGCTCCCAAATCTGACCCCTTCTCCCTGAAAGGAGTTTCAAACACAGGTTTCTAAAACCTTTAAATTTGAACTTGTCCCACCAAAACCCCTCCAGTAGTTGCTCTGACTTCTCCCCCAAATGGGAAATGACCTAAAGTCTCCACACCGGGTCCTACCAAGCCCCAGATCAAGTAAGCAGCTTCTCACCGGCCTGGGGGTCTTCCTGGGGAGACGGGAAGCTCTTTGTGAGTAGCAGCAGTGATTTTTAGTGAGCCACCACTGGGCGCGATGCACTGTATTAAGTGCTTGCACAAGCACAACTGATACACAGGTCACATTCTAATAGGGGAGACAGGCATAAAAAGATATGCATACAGTGGGCTGTAAGCTCATTGTGGGTAGGGATTGTGTCTGCTTATTGTTGTATTGTACTCTTCCAAGTGCTTAATACAGTACTCTACACATAGTAAGTGCTCAGTTAATTTGATTGGATGAATGAATGGGCTCAGAATTAATAAATGAATATACACATATATAATACAGCCAAAAAAACATGGGGGGGACTAGTGTCTCTCGACCAAAGGATCGTTCTTCTGGCCAAATTTCCACCAGGCCCTTTGTGCCCCCCCCCCCACTTCCTGTCCCACCCAAAACTCAAAGAGGGACTAGAAAATGGAGAAGAGGTGAGGGGAGGTGCCTGGGGAGCTGCCCCACTGGTAGGGTGAATTCTCTCCGAAGAGGCTACACTTTGGAGAAGGCTGGGTGACCAGAACAAATGGGAGCTAAAGAAAGCAGGGCAATGGGAGTTGCCCAAACCACATGCCCCTCACTCGGCCCCCCAGTCATCTGTGCCCAGTCAGAGCCGGGCTCGGGGAGATCAGCAGAATCCAGAAACACCAGGTCATTTCAGCTTGGAAATTGGGTAAAATATTATTCTTTGCCCAAAGAATTTCATTTCTCCCTCTTTAACGCCTCCAGACAAACCCCATGACGATACATGTGGTTCGACTAATCAGCTCTTGAGTTTGTGGCTTTGAGAAATCAATGTGGCAGTGAGCAATGAAACTCATTTGGGACTGTTTTTGTTTTCCGGAAAATTACATGCATTTTTTTCTGCATTTTGTTCCCCGCTGCAGGAAAGAAAATTGACCCAGGGTTTAGGATTTGTTTTGTGTGTATGTTTGAAGATCTTGGAGTAAGTGGGGGGCGGGGGGGGTTTAGTGGTATATGTTGAGTGTTTACTATGTGCCAGGCACCGTACTAAGCACTGGGGTAGACACAAGGTAATCAGATTGGACATAGTTCATGCCCCATATGGGACTCACAGTCTGAATCCCCATTTTACAGATGCAGGGACTGTGGCACGGAGAAAGTTAGGTGACTTGCTCAAGGTCACCCAGCAGACAAGTGGTGGTGCTGGGAATAGAACCCAGGTTCTTCAGACTCCCAGCCCCGTGCTCTATCCACTAATCCACTTCTCTGGAAAGTCCTTCAGAAAGTTAAAGGTGAATTTGGAAGGTTACTGTGAGGACCCCCAACCACCTATAAATTAAGGAGACTCAAGCTGTTGCTTAGGAGGAGTACTGGGTGCTTCAGTCCCTTTAGAAAAGTGTTCTCCCATCAGTGCTCAGGAGCACCAGCCTTGGAAATAGTCCTAAGGGGATGGGTGTGAAGCAGAGTCAGGGAAAAATTAAATTAACAGGGATTTTGCAAAGGGGGAAAACATCAAGATAAACGTAAAGGGCAGGAAACAATATTTATCTTGGCAAAGGAGAGGAGTACAAAATGATTCCAAGCTCATGCAAATGAGCAAGAAAATAAAATTTAAAAGGGGTGGGAATGGGAGGTAAATTTGCAAATGATTTTGTGCCCTTACTGCCCTGCCACCCACGAAGGAGACTCCACTCCTCTATTGGAACCTCCTCTATGGTTCTCTCTCTGTGGTCCCTCTATGAGCCTTTCTCTGCCCTCCTTCATTCATTCAATAGTATTTATTGAGCGCTTACTGTGTGCAGAGCACTGTACTAACAGCTTGGGAAGTACAAGTCGGCAACATATAGAGACGGTTCCCACCCAACAACGGGCTCACAGTCTAGAAGATGGGTTCATCCCTCATCCCTGCTGTCCAGTCCCCTCTCTATAGGTCCCTGCACTATGGATTCCCACTCTATGTGTCCCCGATCTATGGATCCCTGGTCTCTGGGTTGCTGATCTCTGGTCCCTGCTCTGCAGTCCCCACCCTCTGGACCCCTCTCTTTGGTCATCTCTCTGACATCCCTGCTCTCTTTCTGGTGCCTTCTCTCTGGTCTTCACCCTCTGGTCCCTGCTCTCTGGTCCCCTCTCTCTCTCTGATGCCTTCTCTCTGGTCATCACTCTGTCATCCCTGATCCCTGGTGTCCTCTCTCTTGTCATCACTCTGTCATCCCCTCTCTCTGGTGCCCTCTTTCTGGTTCCCACTCTCTAGTCCCCTCTCTGTGAGTCTCTGCTTTCTGGTCCTCGTTCTCTTATCCCTGCCCCTTGGTCCTCTGGTCCTCTGGTCCTCTGGTCTGGTCTCTGGTCCTCGCTCTGTAGACCCCACTCTCCAGTCCCTGCTCTTTGGTCCCTGTTCTCTAGTTCCCGCTCTGTGGTCCCTGCTCTCTGGTCTCCACTCTCCGGTCTCTGCTCTCTGGCTCCCACTCCCTGGTCCTCACTCTGTAGTCCCCACTCTCAGGTTCCACTCTCTGGTCTCTGCTTTCTGGTGCCCACTCTCTGGACCCCGTCCTCTGAAACTCGCTTGGTAGCCCCACTCTCCAGTCTCTGCTCACCGGTTCTCACTCTCTGATCCCTGCTCTCTGCCCCCCTTTCTCTGAAACTCACTCTGTAGTCCCCACTCTCCAGTTTGGTCCCCCCCCCCCCCCCACCCTAGTTCTGCTCTCTAGTCTCTACTTTCTGGTCCCCACTCTCTGGTCCCTGTTCTCTGGTCCTTGCTCTGGATCAGCGTAGCATGGTGGGCAGAGCATGGGCCTGGGAATGAGAAGGTAATGGGTTCTAATCCTGGCTCTGCCACTTGTCTGCTGTGTGACCTTGGGCAAGTCACTTCACTTCTCTGTGCCTCAGTTACCTCATCTGTAAAATGGGCTATAAGCTTCACCTGGGACAACCTGATTACCTTGTATCTACTCCAGCACTTAGAACAGTGCTTGGCACATAGTAAGCACTTAACAAATACCATAATTATTATTACTGTTATTGTTATTCTCTATGCCTCAGTTCCCTCATCTGCAAAATGGGGATCGAGAATGTGAGCCCCACGTGGGACAGGGACTATGTCCACCCCGATGTGTCTGTATCCACCCCAGTGCTTAGAACAGCAACTGGCATATAGTAAGTGCTTAACAAATACTATTATTAATTATTATTATTACCCACTCTTCATTCCCTGCTCTCTGATGCTCTTTAGTCCCCACTGTCTGGTCCCTTCTCTCTGGTATCTGCTCTGTAGGTCCGCGGTCTCTGTCCATCAGTCTTGCCAATGCCAAAGGGGTCCGCAGAAGTGACTTTGCCACAGGCAAGATGTGAAGGAGAGACAGGGTAGATCGGAAGGTGGGGTGGGCCGGGGGAGGGGGCCTGCTGAAAAGACTTCGGTGGAGAATGTGGGTGGGAAATGAAGACGTTTTCAGGAAGGTTGGAATGATTTTTCGATTATGGCAAGTAAAAAATTCGTTTTCAGATATTTTGCTTGCATCTTTTTGGAGGTGTTCTGGGTGGGGGCTGGTGGGGAGAGGAGAAGAGGCTCGATTTTGACCAACCTATTTTTCTTGTATCTATCCCAGTTCTGAATACAGTGCTTGGCATACAGTGAGCGCTTAGTGAATACCACTATTATTATTATTAACGAAAAAAAATCGAAAGGTCAGTCAGTCATCGATAGAAAATGAAAAAAATCGAAGCTTCGATTCCAGCGACGAGATCGTGGAGGGGAGATGTCCGCTGAGCGCGGCAGTCCCTCCCTTAGCCCCCTTAAGCCAGAACCGTGCGCTCCCCGTCCGGAATCCCGAGCCCCCAGCCCCGGAGCTCCCAGGGAGGGCGGCGGACCGAGGGAGAGGGCAGCCGCCCTCCATTCCCTGCTCCTTCCCCGCAGCAGTGTCCCACAAGGAGCGGGGAAGCAGCATAATAATAATGATGGTATCTGTTAAGCGCTTACTATGTGCCAAGCACTGTTCTAAACTCTGGGGTAGATACAAGGTAAGCAGGTTGTCCCACGTGGTCTGAATCCCTATTTTTATAGAGGAGGTGACTAAGGACCAGAGAAGTGAAGTGACTTGCCCAAGGTCACACAGCAGGCAAGTGGAGGAACCGGAATTAGAACCCACAACCTTCTGACTCCCAAGCCCGTGCGCTTTCCACTAAGCCACGCTGCTTAGGCGCAAGAACACGGCCTTGGGAGTCAGAGGACATAGCTTCTAATCCCGGCTCCGCCACTTTGTCTGCTGTGTGACCTTGGGTAAGTCACTTCACTTCTCTGGGCCTCAATCAATCAATCGTATTTATTGAGCGCTTACTGTGTGCAGAGCACTGTACTAAGCGCTTGGGAAGTATAAGCTGGCAACATATAGAGACAGTCCCTACCCAACAGTGGGCTCACAGTCTAAAAGCCTCAGTCACCTCATCTGTAAAAGTGGGGATTTAAGACTGAGCCCCACGTGGGACAACCTGATTACTTTGCATCTACCTCAGAGCTTAGCACAGTGCTTGGCTAAGCGCTTAACAAATGCCATCATTATTATGAGGGGCGCTATGGGCGTCGGAGGGCAAGTTACCGCCTTTGTGGGGGGAACGGGAGCAGCAGGGAATTTCTCGGTCCCGTCATTCCCGGTTCCCGGCGGGTCGGGGTGGTCCGCGGGGAAGGACGGGGCAGGGCTCAGGAAGACAGAGAAAGGCGGGGGGAAGGCAGAGGGGCTCGGCTCGCCATCCCTGCGCCAGGCGGGGCGGAGGGAGATGAAAAGGGAAGAAAGGGAAAGGGGGAGGGAAGATGGGGCGGGGCGGAAAACGGGAAGGGCAGGACCGGCCGGGAGACCGGGACGCCGGGCTGGCTCCCGGGAGACAACGGAGGTAAAATCATCGGGCTCATTCAAATACCGTCTCTCTCTCTCTCCTCTCTCTCCTCTCTCTCTCTCTCTCTCTCTCTCACACACACACACACACACACACACACACACACACACACACCCCTCTCCCCTAAATACATCTCGGCCTCAATTATTCATTCATACATTCAATCGTATTTATCGAGCGCTCACTGTGCGCAGAGCATTGGACTAAGCGCTTGGAAAGTTCAGGAGGCCCGACCGGTTTGGGCATTTTCTTTTTTGACTAAACCACACATCCGAACAGACGCGGAACAGAATGAATAGCTTCGGTCGGAATTACCTAAAAGTGTATTATTGTTAAGTGCCGTCGAGTCGTTTCCGATTCATAGCGACTCCATGGATAATGCACTTTCTCCAGGATCCATGCAAAATGAGCGCGGGACTGAAGCCAGGAGGCCCACTGTCGGGGAGGAGGGGAGGCTGGGTCTCGGTTGGCCTCCCCCCCAGTTCCCCGGCATTTCTCCCCCTCTCCCCGGCAGGGCTCAAAGGGAAACAAATGGACTAAAATTTGGGGCTCCAAGGGAAACAAATCAAAGGATCTCGAGGGGGAGTCTGGGGCTCTGTGGGTCGCTGCCCCTCTCCCCCCACCCATCATCATCATCATCAATCGTATTTATTGAGCGCTTACTATGTGCAGAGCACTGTACTAAGCGCTTGGGAAGTACAAATTGGCAACATATAGAGACAGTCCCTACCCAACAGTGCGCTCACAGTCTAAAGGGCAGGGGGGTCACCGGAGCCAGAACTCCGTTTGCATTGATATCTGTTTACTTGTTTTGATGTGTATATATCTGCAAATCTAATGATTATATTGATGCCTGTTTACTTGTTTTGATGTCTGTCTCCCCGCTTCTAGGCTGTAAACCCGGTGTGGGCAGGGATTGTCTCTATTGCTGAATTGGACTTTCCAAGCGCTTAGTCCAGTGCTCTGCACACAGTAAGCGCTCAATAAATACAACTAAATGAATGAATAGATGAATCTTAATCATAAGGCGCTGACCTCGGCCCCGAGAGCGCGGTAAAGGGGGGTGGCTTTACCCTCCGGCTGTCCAGGCCCCTCTCCGGCCCGGGCCGGGGGTCAGCTCGGAGGAAGCGGGGGCTCCCCCCTGCCCTTGCCCTCTACTGCCTCCGGAGACCTCTGGCTGACACCTCTCGCCCATCGGGCCGGCCTTGGCTCCCAGATTCATTCAATCGCATTTATTGAGCGCTTACTGTGTGCAGAGCACTGGACTAAGCTCTTGGGAAGTACAAATCGACAGCATGTAGAGACGGTCCCTACCCAACAACGGGCTCACAGTCTAAAGGGCCACAGATCTTGGGCCGCCCCTGGCAGAGCCCGGGTCCTGCCCTGAATGACCCCCCGAAATAACTCCAAGGACCCCTGCCAGGCCCCCGACCGCAGCCCAGTGTCCGGCCCGGCCCGGCCGGGACTTCGGCTGAACGGACGGCCCTCGTTTGGTGAATGAACCACGCTGGTCCCTCCTTCCCGACACCTCTTTAAATCAATCAATCAATCGTATTTATTGAGCGCTTACTATGCGCAGAGCACTGTACTAAGCGCTTGGGAAGTACAAATTGGCATCACATAGAGACAGTCCCTACCCAACAGTGGGCTCACAGTCTAAAAGAGTCCCGGGACTCCAGGGTCCCTCCTCGCGGAATCTCTCGCTCCCCGAGCCAGCCTTCGCTCCGGTCGGAGCTCAAGGGAAAAGTTCTCTAGAGCTGGGAGCCCATTCTCCCGGGAAGGACTCTGGCTCTCCCGGGAAGGACTCTGGCTCTCCCGGGAAGGACGCTGGTTCTCCCTGGAAGGGCGCTGGCTCTCCCGGGAAGGACCCTGGTTCTCCCGGGAAGGACCTTGGCTCTCCCGAAAAGGGCCCCGGTTCTCCCGGGAAGGACCTTGGCTCTCCCCAGAAGGACGCTGGTTCTCCCGGGAAGGGCGCTGGCTCTCCCGGGAAGGACCTTGGCTCTCCCGGGAAGAACCCTGGTTCTCCCAGGATGGGCCTTGGCTCTCCCGAAAAGGGCCCTGGTTCTCCCGGGAAGGACCTTGGCTCTCCCGAGAAGGACGCTGGCTCTCACGGGAAGAACCCTGGCTCTCCCAAGAAGGACGCTGACTCTCCCGGGAAGGGCCCTGGTTGTCTCGGGCTGGCTCCGAGCCCCGCAGCGTCGAGACAGGGAATGTATCTGTTTATCATGCTACTGTACTCTCCCAAGCGCTTAGTACAGTGTTCTGCACACAGTAAGCGCTCAATAAATACAATTGACTGACTGACTGAGACGTACTTCCCAACCCGCCCCATCTGCAACCGCACACAACCGCCCTGCACACAACCGCCCAACACTATTCCAAACCGTATCTTTCTACAACGCACTAAACGGAACGGCAGACGACCCCCTATTCGGGAAGTCGAGGACGCCCCCCTTTCCCCCTTTATTTCCCCTGGAGTTTCCGGCAAGGAAACTGAGGCAGAGCCCAGGACATGTCCCCTCTTCCTCGAAAGGTGAGAGAGCCCGAGGCAAGGTGTCCCCCAAGCCCCGCTCCGTCCCCGGTAATCTCCGCATTATCCGTCCCTGATTCCCGTAGGGAACGAAATTCACAGCCCCTCGCATTTCCAGGCCCCTCCAGGGCGGGATAAGGGCCTAGGCCCCGACCTTGGGACGATGGGGATGCGGAAAGGGCTTTGGGAATCCGCCGTCGCCTCCCCAGCCGCCCTGTAGCACCTCCGCGGATGAAAGAGGCTTCTCCTCTGCTGCCGCTGCTCTCAGCGCAATAATAATAATAATGACATTTGCTAAGCGCTTACTATGTGCAAAGCACTGTTCTAAGCGCTGGGGAGGATACAAGGTGATCAGTTTGTCCCATGTGGGGCTCACAGTCTTAATCCCCATTTTACAGGTGAGGTAACTGAGGCACAGAGAAGTTAAGTGACTTGCCCAAGGTCACACAGCTGACAATTGGCAGAGCCGGGATTAGAACCCATGACCTCTGACTCCCAAGCCCGGACTCTTTCCACTGAGCCACGTTATGCTTCCTGCCCGGGTCTGGGCGGCCCTGGGTCTCCGCCGGTGCAGCCCCAAGGCCCAGCCCGGGTGGAGGCGGAGTGGATGGAGGGAATAAAAAAAGGCTCTAGCCAGGAGCCCGGCTCTTGGGCCGAGCCCGCTCCTCTGGGCCGGGCAGGGCCTGGCAGGGCCTGGCAGGGCAGGGCTGGGCAGGAGAAGGGATGGCAGAGGGGCTCAAGGAGCTCCCTCTCCCCTCGGCCCTTGGGGTGCGAAGTCTCGACGCCCCACAACTCCACCCGAGACCCTTTCCCATTCACTGCGCAGGGAGGAGAAACGAAATCAAATCAGGAAAACATCCCAAATCCTAACCCCTGGAAATAGCCCTCCCCTCCCCTATACGTCTCAGCGGCCGCGACCTCGCCCACATATGCACCCTCGGCTGAGCGGGGTGTTTGGGTCGGGGGGAGACGAGGAGGAAAAGACCCCCTCGAGGGCGTGGGACAGTCCCCTCCCTTTACCTTCCTCCCCTTCCTCACACCCTTCGGCTAAATAATAATAATGATCGCATTTGTTAAGCGCTTACTATGTGCAAAGCACTGTTTTAAGCGCTGGAAGCATTGGCTAAAGAAGGCAGCCCATCCCGGGCCTCGGGAAGTCTCACGACGGCAATCCCCCTGGGCACTCTGCCGCCATCAGGCCGAGAGACCCGCAGGGTCGTCTGCCTGCGGCCCCCAGGGTAGGGACCGTCTCTATATTTTGCCGATTTGTACTTCCCAAGCGCTTAGTACAGTGCTCTGCAAACAGTAAGCGCTCAATAAATTCGATTGAATGAATGAATGACAAAGAACTTCCGTCCGGGTCGAGGACAACGGGGCGAATAGCCACCGGGCGTGACAGTTATGGAGAAAGGAGGGAAGGGACAAAAGGAAAGAAAAGGGGAAAGGGAAAAGGAAAGGAAAGGAAAGGAAAGGAAAGGAAAGGAAAGGAAAGGAAAGGAAAGGAAAGGAAAGGAAAGGAAAGGAAAGGAAAGGAAAGGAAAGGAAAGGAAAGGGAAGGGAAGGAAAGGGAAGGAAAGGAAAGGGAAGGAAGGAAGGAAGGAAGGAAGGAAGGAAGGAAGGAAGGAAGGAAGGAAGGAAGGAAGGAAAGAAGGAAGGAAGGAGAAGGAGGGAAAGAGAGAGGACAGAATGGAAGAAAGAAAGAAAGGAGGGAAGGAGGAAGGATGGGAAGGAAAAAGAGAGAGAAGGAGGATGGAAGCAAGAAAAAGAGGGAGAGAGTAAAGGAGAGAAAAAGAGGGCAGACTGGAGGAAGGAAAGATAGAAAGGAGGAAGGAAGGAAGGAAGGAAGGAAGGAAGGAAGGAAGGAAGGAAGGAAGGAAGGAAGGAAGGAAGGAAGGGGAAGGAGGGAAAGAGAGAGGACAGAATGGAAGAAAGAAAGAAAGGAGGGAAGGAGGAAGGAAGGGAAGGAAAAAGAGAGAGAAGGAGGATGGAAGGAAGAAAAAGAGGGAGAGAGGAAAGGAGGGAAAAAGAGCGCAGACTGGAGGAAGGAAAGATAGAAAGGAGGAAGGAAGGAAGGAAGGAAGGAAGGAAGGAAGGAAGGAAGGAAGGAAGGAAGGAAGGAAGGAAGGAAGGAAGGAAGGGAAGGAAGGAAGGAAGGAAGGAAGGAAGGGAAGGAGGGAGGGAGGGAGGGAGGAAGGGAGGAAGGGAGGAAGGAGACAAGGAGGATGGAAGGAAGGAAAATAAATGGAGGAGGAAAAAAGGGGAAGAAGCAAAGGAGAAACATGACTCAATTTTCCTTCCCCAGCGCTCTGGACCTCCTCTGTTCCCCTTTCCACCAGAGGAGGGGTTAAGCTGTTGTACCCCTCAGCCCTGGAGCCCCGGAGCCCTGGAGCCCAGAGGCCTGGAGCAGAGCCGGCATCGTGTGGGGTAGGGGGTGGGGAGGGGAATGAAACGGGAGCCGAGGGAAACAATTCCGGTGAAGGGTCCCGGAAAGTTAGCCGCTCCGCCGGGCTAGGTCCGAGGGAGAGGTTTAAGGAGAGAGGAATGACTATGGTGCAAATAGTTCCGCTGGGCGCTGACCCCCCACCAACCCACCCCCGTGGGAAGGCACCAAAATCCCTAGTGACAGCCGGTGGGGCAGAACGGGGGAGGGGGCGTCACTTTCTGTCCCGGACCGAGTCTCCCGGATCCCCATGGCTCTGCTAGCCGGAGCTCAACTCCCGGCACCGTCTCCCCAAGCAACGAGGCTGTGGACCTCCAGACCCTGCGGTGGTCGCAGCTTCGGAACAGGAAAGTCAACCCCGCTTCCACCTGTTGGCAGGTCTAGGACCCCGGAACGGACGACCCGGCTCACCGCAGGCTGGGCGGTCCGGGCCTGAACTGCTCACGGCCTACCTCGGGCCTAGCCCCGGGGAGGGATCTCCGACCTACTACGGGATTTAAAGGAGCCCGAGGAGGAGGGAGAGGTGGTGGGGCGGAGCTACCCTAGGAATTCGAAGCGGGAGGGGATCTGCGAAAGGAGGAGCCTGGAAATCTGCCCTAATTGGGGAAGGAGAGGGAAAGGGGGGCACCCTTTGCTAGCCCTTCTTGGTTGGGGTTATGCTTTACCCCAGCAGTATGGCTTAGTGGAAAGAGCGCGGGCTTGGGAGTCAGAGGTCATGGGTTCTAATCCCAGCTCCGCCGCTTGTCAGCTGTGTGACTTTGGGCAAGTCACTTAACTTCTCTGGGCCTCAGTTACCTCATCTGTAGAATGGGGATGAAGACTGGGAGCCCCCCGTGGGACAACCCGATCATCATCATCATCATCAATCGTATTTATTGAGCACTTACTGTGTGCAGAGCACTGTACTAAGCGCTTGGGAAGTACAGATTGGCAACATATAGAGACAGTCCCTACCCAACAGTGGGCTCACAGTCTAAAAGGGGGAGACAGAGAACAAAACCAAACATACTAACAAAATAAAATAAATAGAATAGATATGTAGAAGTAAAATAAATAAATAGAGTGGTAAATATGTACAAACATATATACATATATACAGGTGCTGTGGGGAAGGGAAGGAGGTAAGATGGGGGGATGGAGAGGGGGACGAGGGGGAGAGGAAGGAAGGGGCTCAGTCTGGGAAGGCCTCCTGGAGGAGGTGAGCTCTCAGTAGGGCCTTGAAGGGAGGAAGAGAGCTAGCTTGGTGGGTGGGCAGAGGGAGGGCATTCCTATCCCCGCCAGCACTTAGAACAGTGCTTCGCACATAGTAAGCGCTTGACAAATGTCATCATTACTATATTATTATTACCAGAGCCCCAGGAATCTTGCCTCAGATGTTTAGAGGGCAGGGATGGGCCAGGGGCCAAATCGGTAGAGAGAGAGCCTTATTGGCCCAGGGGATGGGGGATAATTTTGGAGGGGGCAAGGAGCAGTTCTCCAGGATGCTCTGAGCAGGGTCTGGCACAGATCAGGTCGGGCATCCTAATGGACTGCCATGAGATGGATTGTCGTGATGGACCTCCATGAGATGAGCTGCCATGAACTGGAGCACCATAAGATGGGCTACTTCAGGATGAAGATGGAAAGGGGAGAAAGGATGCTCGATTTTGAACTCTAAGCTGCCCTAGGACAAAGTTCCCTCAGACCACTCTGCTGAGGGGCCAACTTGTTTCTGTATTAGCCCCATGAGACAGCCTACTGGTAGGGCTGGGGTTCTAGGAGGAGAGAGGTAGAGTTAGGGAGGGTGGGGCTCAGAGAAGGCAGAGTCTGTGAGAAGCTGGGAAGGAAAGAAAGCCCCAGGAAGAAACAAAACCGAGACAATCTTGAGAAATCCAGGGTGGAAGGCATGGGCTAGGGAGACTGTACCTCCCAGGAGATCAAAACCTCCCTTACCCATTTCAAGGAGCCCAGTTCAAGGATTCCAGAGCCCAGTGGGAGGTGGGGGGACTAGTGAGGGTGGACAGAAATTAAGGGAAGGGGCACCTTGGGACAAGGAAAAGCAGTGTGACCTAATGGATAGAGCCTGCGCCTGGGGGTCAGAAGGACCTGGGTTCTAATCCTTGTTCTGCTGTGTGACCTTGGGCAAGTCATTTTAATTCTCTAGACCTCAGTTACCCCAGCTGTAAAAAGAGGATTAAGACCAAGCCTCATGTGGAACAGAGACTGTGTCCAACCCGATTTGCTTGTATCCACCCCAGCACTTAGAACAGTGGCTGGCATATAGTAAGCGCTTAACAAATACCACAATTAGTAGTAGTAGTAGTAATATTACCTGATTAGCAGGAACGTTTCAGCCCCTTGGGGAATTCTCGACTGTGGATTAACTGGAGAGGAAATCTTCTCTCAGTCAGGTCAAAAAAAGTAAACGTCCCTTCAACAGGCTGTCAGCTTCTCCCTGCCAGCTCAATGCCAAGGGCAGAGCTCCCTTTGATTCCTTTTCCACCAACACCTAGGATTGTAATCCCAGCGTGGTGATCCTAGGTTGAGCCCAAATTAAAGTTGGTTGGGTTTTTTTTTTCTAATTTGAGCCCAGTCCAATTAAATACAGCAGACATGGTGGGAGGAGGAGGGAAGATGGGGGCTGAAGGAATAGTAAATTATCACGCAAGCCATATACAAATGAAATGCAAATTAGATGTGTGTTTTTTTAAGTCAAGCCGTCTTTATCTTCATAATAAGACTACAGCCCTGCATTTGCTCCCCACTTAACTCAACAGTGCAAGCCTCCTTGAAAAAGCATGAGCCAGGCTGGCTATGAAACTGGGACTCCAGTGACCTCCAGTGAGCTGCTTATCTCCCTTCTTCCTCCCCACATCCTCCACTCTTGTGTTTAATCTACCCTGGGGATAGGAACAATGGGATGGGGGTATGGGGGCATTCTAGTGAAAGGGTCTGGGGCCAGAGAGGGGAAGATGGAGCCCAATGAAATAGGTGAGGAAACCAGCCAGTGCCTGATTCAAATAAATGTTTTAAGAGACTCATCCCCAGCTGTTATGCTCCTCGGTGGGTACAGTTAGCCAAAAGGGTGAGACTATGCATTTCTCCAGATTCCTTCTCTCTGCCTGCCCTCCCTGGCATTCTCTGTCCTCTACGACCACCCTTACCCAAATGCACCTCCTCCTAAACTGAGCACCAGCCAGGCGTTAGCTCAGCAGAAGCCTCCATCAGGCTTGCCTCTCTCTAGCTCCTCCTGATTCCCTTGTGCCATCCTCCCACCTGCAGGAAATCTACCAACTCTGTTATATTGTACTCCCCCAAGTATTTAGTTCAGTGCTCTGTACACAGTAAGTGTTCAATAAATACCATTGATTGATTCCCTCCCACTGCTCCTCCCGGGAAGGTGACCACCCAGGGGAGAGAATCACTGTGGGGCAGCAACCGGCAGAACAAAAGACAAAACCTAGCTCTTTCTTGGTGGAACTCCCTTAATCCAGACCTGAAAATAAGTACCGAAATTTACCAGGCTGCATCCCCATCCTATTACCCATGTTGCAGAATGCAGGGAATCTGCATTCTTTAACACTCTTCTGATATTAATCATGGGTGAGTGAATCAGTGGCTAGTTCTCAGGTCGGATAGGGTAAAAAAGAGGAACTCTATTTTTGTTGAATTCCTTATCTTTAAAGCTCCCCTATCCAAAGATGCCAAGGGAGTAGGAAAGAGAGCCAATTGGGAGTGTGTTGCTGTGGACTGTACTTAGAGCAGAATTTATTGCTGATCCAGGGTCCCCTGGAGCAAGGGGGCTCAGGAGCAGAAGGCTCTAGGATGTGAAAATTTTTCCAAATAAAATAAAAATGCCTTTGTCTCAGTCCAGCCCTCCCACACACAGAACCAGGGAAGGGGTGCTTCTACTATTGTGGTTCACCGGAAATCCAATGTAACATTATTTTATCACGCAACTCCAATCAATGCAGCACCGAGAAGTTAATTCCCAGTAATTTTTTTTTACCTCCCCTGCTTGCCATACGAGCTATTGGACAGCTACCTGGTTATCAGGAAAATATATTCACCTGCCTGTGAGATATCACCTAACACAACCATACCGATGATGACTCGAGTGACTAAAAGATGGTGTGGTTATCCAAGGGGCAAAGCGGAAGCTCTCATGCTCGAGGCTTGACTGGTGGATATTTTCCCTGCTTCCTGGGGGAAATCTCCCTGATGGTGTGCCTGTCATCTAGGTTGGAGAATTGGAAAGGGGTGCTCAGCTCGGCTGTCATGTTTGATCCCAGTCTTAGCTCTCCAGTCTTCCCTCAGTGAGCCTGCGCTTGCTGGAGGGTTTGGATAACCGGTGATGCAGGGACAGCTTCGACTAGCTCAAATCAAATGAACCCACAGTGTTTACTTTCTAATGCCTAAAACGTTACCCATCATCTTCCACCTCTGAAAATGTGCACAAATGTGCTGGCAGGAGAGAAACCTCAATGGCAACATGAACAAAGGAAGAAAATACAGTCCTCAGCCAGCTCGACTGCCGCTGCTCCTTACTGTGTGGAGAAGCTACTCTGGCACAAAGCGCTCAGCACCAGGCCCTGAAAGTCAATAAACTGGGGCTGTGTCACAGCATGAGAAAAAGGGTGCACGGGGCCCAGAACGCTTCCCGGGGGAACGCCCTGAAGCCAGAACCCCGATCCAAGGACCCACCAGAAATATTGGGAGCCAGGAGGGAGGCCAGGGAGTGGTGGGGGAGAAGGGAAAAGCCCTGTGCCAACCCTGCAGAGACATTCCAGAAACAAGCCATTCAGATGTCTTTTTTCTCTCCAGAGCATCGTGCTCTCAGCCTCTCCAACCTGGGAGATGCCAAGAGAGCTATAAACTATATCAGCATTCTACCCAACTAGCCTGCTAACCATTGCTCCTGGACTAGGGCACATGCAAGACCTACCAGCAAGACCAAAATAACCAATTTCAGAAACCGGGGTCAAAGTCCCTAGCCAGGCACAGAGACACTTGTGGAAAATGGCAGGATTAAAATCAGACATTTGGGCACTCTCCCCATTCCCCATCTGAACCGACCTCATCCCTTTCTGCTCCGCTTTCTGACCTTAGACAGAGTCAGAAGCAGCCACTGATTGTTGCCTTCCCCTGGATGGCCCCTGAGGTGATACCCACCACCCTGACAGTTGGGGGCTACAGAAAGATTTCATGACCTGGGGCTCTGTAGACTGTAAGCTCATTAAGGGCAGGGAACGTGTCTGCCAACTCGGCACACAGTAAGCGGTCAGTGAATATGAATTGAATGATGGAAAGAGAGAGTGGCCTAAACCCCACAATTCAGTCTCCTATCATACCCTTTAATCCAAAAAGGCAGGTTCCAAAGCAGAGCAGATGAAAAGATCAATTCATCAATCAAATCATTGAATGCTTATTGTGTGCAGAGCACTGAACGAAGCACTTAGGAGAGTACAATATAGCAGAGTTGGTAGACAAGTTCCCTGCCCACAGAAATCAGAAGACATATGATGGGGTGGAGGGAGGGGGAAAAGGGAAAAGGGGTCACAGCTCTGAAAATTATCTGAGCCCTGCAGACATTCCATCCCCCTCCTCAGAGTAAGGGCAGCAGAGGTAGGTGACACTCCCTCTTCCTCACATCAACCCACCCCCACAATACAAGCCCAGCACCATGCCCACATCTCAGATGTGAAAACTTTAAATCCTTGGCCTGGATTTTTTCCAGCTCCATCCAGAGCATTTCCTTGTCCCAGTCCCAATGGAGGACTGTGGTTTTCTCCTTACATGGTCCATGTTCCCTTGGGTAGAAAGAATCCAGGAAGGAGAGCCATAAGCCGCCCGCCGGTCACAGAGATCTGCCTTCACCCCTCACCTCAGCCACAACTCAGGATCTGTTCCAGCTAAACCACCATTCCTATGAACCAGAACCTGGAAATCCACATTTAATCAACAACACTCAGTTCCCCTTCTCACTTCTGCCTCTCTAAATGTGCTCAAATGTATACAGTCCCACTTGCTCCCTGATACACACAACGGCCCAACCTTAGTCAATAATCCAAGTTTTGTAAAACATTGGAAATACGCACACACCTGCACACACATGCACGCACTCCCACATGCTCCCTAACATACACAAAGGCCCAACATGAGTCATTAATCCAAGTTTCCAATGTGTTGGAAACATGGCCAACATCAGATCCCTGGCCTTACCGGCTCTGGCCAGGGGAGCAGGAGAAGGGCAGGGCACTCTTTCCCAGCACTCCCCTAATCCAACAACCCTAAGCAGGGCTGGCAGTCAAGAGGGAGTTTCACAGAGTACTAATGCTTCTGAAGGTAAACGCTGGCGAAATAGGAATTTCAAACTGGTCAGAGAGCAGAAAAAACAGCCGGGTGCCCTCTGTCCCAGGCTCTATCTCCTCTTATGAGACTTATCTACTCAGAAATCCCAAGGGGTCCCCAGCTTTAAATGGAGCTTGTTTTAAATTGGGCAAGAAGAGGTTTCCAACAACCAAGCCCTCCGAACAAAGCCCATCAATGAATGGGTTTGAGTCAACTCCCCAATCCCTGGGCTTTACAAAGAAAATGACAATCGACAGTGGGGTGACTCTGGGATCCCCACGCCCTCAGAACTGGGCAGCAGCAGACACCCTACCAAGGAAAAATTGCCCTAAAAGTGAGAAAGAGCAGGGAGAAAGCAAAGGGTGAGCCAGGTCAGACCAAGCCCCCTCCTCTCTCCACTGGAGACCCCCAGCCCACAAAATCATCCCATCCTAAAGCAGACCCAGAAAGACTGACTCCATTCTGGGATGGGGGTGAGACATGCCCAGAGCTTCTGTTTCTGCCAGCCCTAAGTATCCAGCTTTTGGTCTACTCTAAACCTATCCTGCAGTTTCTAAGTGCTCCGGCCTGCAGAGCCTGTTCATAGCAAAAGGTAAATGAGACAGAGTGGGGCTGGGGACAGTAGGGTTGTAGACAGACCTGGGGACAGTAAGGATGAGGACGACGGGATAACGAAGCTAGGCTCGGGTCAGCAGGGTTGGGGACAAAGCTGGGCTGGCATCAGGTGAGAGACAAATGAAAAACGATCGTCTGTCCCGAGTTCTGAGACCCATCCTTTCCCGGCGAGCACTCAAGTCAACCCAGGAACAAGATTCCCAGCTCCCTGGTGTCAGGACTCCTGTGCCCAATAGGTTACTTGAGGGGGATGGGGGGAGGGAGGGGTGTGTGTGTGTGTGTGTGTGTGTGTGTGTGTGTGTGTGTGTGTGTGTGTGTGTGTGTGTGTGTGTGTGTTTTGAGGGAAAGGGAAGCTCAAGGTTGTAGTCTTTCCCACCTATCCTATCCCAAGGGCTCGGCTCTCCCTTCACTCTCTTCAGGATATTGTCCCCAAGACACGCTCACTCCCCTCCACGCCTTTTTCGGAGCTCCGATCCCTCTCTGTCCCCCAACCCCGGGTGGAGAGGCGGCCACGGGGTGGGGGGAGAGGGAGGGGAGAGGGTCGAGGCGAGGGGCTGCGGGGCCTGTCCTTCCGAGAGCTCACCTCCTCCAGGAGGCCTTCCCAGACTGAGCCCCTTCCTTCCTCTCCCCCCCTCCATCCCCCCATCTTACCTCCTTCCCTTCCCCACAGCACCTGTATATATGTATATATGTTTGTACATATTTATTACTCTATTTATTTTTATTTATTTATTTTACTTGTACATATCTATTCTATTTATTTTATTTTGTTAGTATGTTTGGTTTTGTTCTCTGTCTCCCCCTTTTAGGCTGTGAGCCCACTGTTGGGTAGGGACTGTCTCTATATGTTGCCAGTTTGTACTTCCCAAGCGCTTAGTACAGTGCTCTGCACATAGTAAGCACTCAATAAATACGATTGATGATGATGATGATGATGATGCCGAGGATGGGATGGGTCCAGGCGCAGAGGACAGACTTAGAACAGTGCTTTGCACATAGTAAGCGCTTCTTCTAGACAGTGAGCCCACTGTTGGGTAGGGACCGTCTCTATATGTTGCCAACTTGGACTTCCCAAGCGCTTAGAGCAGTGCTCTGCACCCAGTAAGCGCTCCATAAATACGATTGGTTGATTGATTGATTGATTAACAAATACCATCGTTATTATTATTATTGGTCGGGGGGAGATTCTGCATGAACTGGCGGCTGGACCGCGAAGAGACTGGGGCGAGGCTAACTCCGGGCCCGGTGGGGATGGAGAAGGAGGAGAGGGAGCCGCAGCGCTGTCCGACCAGGTCCGGGCAACAGGTCCGCCCACCCTCTCATCATCAATCGTATTTATTGAGCGCTTAGTGAGTGCAGAGCACTTACTGTACTCTCCCCTCCTACTCCGGACCCAGGTCCACCCGGCTTGTCCTAAAGAGCTCGGCCGCCGGCGAGGAACCCGACTCCTATACAGTAATAATAATAATAATGATAGTAGTAATGATGCTTTTTTGTTCAGCGCTATGTGTCAAGCCCTGTTCTGAGCGCTAGGATGGATACAAAGTTATCGGGTTGTCCCACGTGTTACTATGTGCCAAACACTGCTTCTAGACTGTGAGTCCATTGTTGGGTAGGGACCGTCTCTATCCGTTGCCGAATTGTACTTTCCAAGCGCTCAGTCCAGTGCTCTGCACGCAGTAAGCGCTCAATAAATACGACTGACTGAAAGTTATCGGGTTGTCCCACGTGACGCTCACGGTCTTCATCTCCATTTTACAGATGAGAGAACTGAGGCCCGGGGAAGGGAAGTGACTGGGCCAAGGTCACACAGCAGACATGTGGCGGAGCCGGGATTAGAACCCACGACCTCTGCCTCCCAAGCCCGGGGTCTTTCCGCTAAGCCAGGCCGCGCAACTAGTTGGCACCTGCTCCCTTTCCCCGGCGCGACCCCCGGCCAGGCTCGGACCCCTGGGGACCCCGTTAAGGCCCTTCGCACCCTTCCCCTTCGGGGGCGAGAACGCCTGGGTCCCCTCCGACCGGCCGGGGTGGGGATGCCCCTCTCCGCTCCACGTGCCTGAGAAGCAGCGTGGCTCAGAGGAAAGAGCTCGGGCTTTAGAGTCAGAGGTCGTGGGTTCTAATCCTGCCTCTGCCACTTATCAGCTGTGTGACTTTGGGCAAGTCACTTCACTTCTCTGGGCCTCAGTTCCCTCATGAGGACAATGGGGATTAAGACCGTGAGCCCCATGTGGGACAACCTGATCACCTTGTATCTACCCAGAGTTTAGAACGGTGCTTGGCACACAGTTAGCGCTTAACAAACACCAAAATTATTATTATTGTTATTATCTGCCGCTAGTCAGCTGTGTGATTTTGGGCAAGTCACTTAA
Organism: Tachyglossus aculeatus; assembly: GCF_015852505.1. NCBI lineage: Eukaryota > Metazoa > Chordata > Mammalia > Monotremata > Tachyglossidae > Tachyglossus > Tachyglossus aculeatus. Next base: position 104,377,991 of record NC_052069.1, on the reverse strand, counting down.
CTTCTCTGGGCCTCAGTTCCCTCATCTGCAAAATGGGGATTAAAACTGCGAGCCCCATGTGGGACAACCTGATCACCCTGGATCCCCCCAGAATTTAGAACAGTGCTTTGCACATAGTAAGTGCTTCACAAATACCAAAATAATTATTATTATTATTTGCCAATTTGTACTTCCCAAGCGCTTAGTACAGTGCTCTGCACACAGTAAGCGCTCAATAAATACGATTGAATGAATGAATGAATGAATTAGTAGTAGTAGTAGCAGTGGTGGTATAATTATTATTATCTGCCGCTTGTCAGCAGTGTGATTTTGGGCAAGTCATTTAACTTCTCTGGGACTCAGTTCCCTCATCTGCAAAATGGGGATTAAGACTGTGAGCCCCATGGGGGACAACCTGATCACCTTGTATTCCCCCAGCACTTAGAACTGTGCTTTGCACATAGTAATCGCTTAACAAATACCAAAATTATTATTATTATTATTATCTGCCGCATGCCAGCTGTGTGACTTTGGGCAAGTCACTTAACTTCTCTGGGCCTCAGTTCCCACATCTCTGTAAAAGGGGCATTAAGACTGTGAGCCCCACGTGGGACAACTTGATCACCTTGGATCCCTCCCAGCGCTTAGGACAGTGGTTTGCACATAGTAATCGCTTAACAAATACCAAAATTATTATTATTATTATTATCTGCCGCTTGTCAGCTGTGTGACTTTGGGCAAGTCACTTAACTTCTCTGGGCCTCACTTCCCACATCTGTAAAAGGGGCGTTAAGACTGTGAGCCCCACGTGGGACAACTCGATCACCTTGGATCCCCCTCAGCGCTTAGAACGGTGCTTCGCACATACTAATCGCTTAACAAATACCAAATTTATTATTATTATTATTATCATCTGCCGCTTGTCAGCTGTGTGACTTTGGGCACTTAACTTCTCTGGGCCTCACTTCCCACATCTGTAAAAGGGGAATTAAGACTGTGAGCCCCACGTGGGACAACTCGATCACCTTGGATCCCCCCCCCCAGCGCTTAGAACGGTGCTTTGCACATACTAATCACTTAACAAATACCAAATTTATTATTATTATTATTATTATCATCTGCCGCTTGTCAGCTGTGTGACTTTGGGCACTTAACTTCTCTGGGCCTCAGTTCCCACATCTGTAAAAGGGGCATTAAGACTGTGAGCCCCACGTGGGACAGCTTGATCACCTTGGATCCCCCCCAGCGCTTAGGACAGTGCTTCGCACGTAGTAAGCGCTTAACAAATACCATTATTTTTATAATAATAATAATTATTATTATCTGCGGCGGCGCCCTCCGGGGTGACGTCACCCGCGGCGGGTTTCCAGCCCTGGCCCGGACTGGAGAGAGGGCCCGCCGGGGTCCGTCCGTCCCTCGCCCCCCGCCCCCCGGGAGAGCCCTGGGGAGGACGAGGGGCCCGGGGCCACGCGTGTCCCTCCCGCCCCGGACGCCGGGGTCCCCCCGCCCGGCCGCCCTACCTGAAATAGTCCACCTTGCAGAAGATCTCCTTGTTCTTGATGTAACAGCTGCTCTGCTGGCGCAGCGACGTGCGGCACACGGAGCACTCGAGGCAGCGCACGTGCCAGATCAGGTTGTTCACCTGGCAGGGGGGCAGGGGGGCAAAGGGCAGCCGCGGTCAGCGGGGACGGACGGGCAGCCCAGAAGCCCGGGGTCCCCGGCCTCAGCCGCCCCCACACCGGCGTGTCCACCCTGGCCCCGGCCAGACGGACGGACGGTCCTGGTCCTGTGCCCCGCGCCCTGCCCCCTGTGCCATGCGTCCTATGCTCTGAGCTCTGCGCCCTGCCCCCTGTGCCATGCGTCCTGTGCCATGCGTTCTGTGCTCTGAGCTCTGTGCCCTGCCCCCTGTGCCATGCGTCCTATGCTCTGAGCTCTGCGCCCTGCTTCCTGTGCCATGCGTCCTGTGCTCTGAGCTCTGCGCCCTGCTTTCTGTGCCAAGCGTCCTGTGCCATGCGTCCTGTGCTCTGAGCTCTGCGCCCTGCCTCCTGTGCCATGCGTCCTGTGCTGTGCGTCCTGTGCCATGTATCCTGTACCCTGTGCCCTGCCCCTGTGCTCTGCGCTCTGCACCATGCACCCTGCGTCCTGTGCCATGTGTCCTGTCCCCTGTCCCCTGAGCTCTGCGTCCTGCATCCTGTGCCCTGCGTCCTGTGTCCTTCCCCCTGTGCTCTGCGCTCTGCGTCCTGTGCCATGCGTTTTTTGCCCTGTGCCCTTCCCCCTGTGCTCTGCGCTCTGCACCCTGCATCATTCATTCAGTCAGTCGTATTTATTGAGCGCTTACTGTGTGCAGAGCACTGTACTAAGCGCTTGGGAAGTACAAGTTGGTGCCATATAGAGACGGTCTTTACCCAACAATGAGCTCACAGTCAAGCAGGGGGACGTCCTGTGCCGTGTGTCCTGTGCCCTGTGCCCTGTGCTCTGCGCTCTGCGCCCTGTGCCATGCGTCTTTGCCCTGTGCCCTTCCCCCTGTGCTCTGCGCCCTGCGTCCTGTGATGATGATGATGATATGTGTTAAGCGCTTACTACGCGCCAAGCACTGTGCCATGAGTCCTGGGCCCTTCCTTAGAGAAGCAGCGTGGCTCAATAGAAAGAGCACGGACTTTGGAGTCAGAGGTCAAGGGTTCAAATCCCGGCTCCACCAATTGTGTGACTCTGGGCAAGTCACTTCACTTCTCTGTGCCTCAGTTACTTCATCTGTAAAATGGGGATTAAGACTGTGAGCCCCCTGTGGGACAACCTGATCACCTTGTAACCTCCCCAGCGCTTAGAACAGTGCTTGGCACATAGTAAGCGTTTAATAAATGCCATTATTATTATTATTATTCCCGCTCTGCGCTCTGCTCCCTGCCCTTGGGGGAACCGGGACCCCGGAGAGTGTGTCTCTGTCAGCGGGGAAACGGGGGCGAGCAGAAGGGTCGCGGGGCCCGCGTCTCCCGGCCCGGGCTCTCACCTTGAGCAGGTATCGGTCGAGGATCTCGAGGCCGCAGCTGGAGCAGATGTTCTTGCCGGTGGGCGGCCCGGAGGAGGAGGCGGCGGAGGGTGGAGAACAGACGGACGGGGTACTGGGTGTGCTGGGAGACGAACGGGCCTCGTCCTTGTCCAGGGCCCCGGCCAGGGGCTCGCCTTCGGCCTGAGCCTGCCAGGGAAGGTGGGCAGCTGGGGTGGCGTCGACCCAAGTGCCACCTCCGCGTGGACAGGGGTGCCCAAAGGCCGGGGGTGGGGGGCTGCTCCGGGGGCCCCAACCAAATCAAGACCAAAGCCCCAACCAAATCAAGACCAGAGCCCCAACCAAATCAGGACAGGAGCCCCAACGAAATCAGACCGGGATCCCAACGAAATCAAGGCCGGGGCCGCAATGAAATTGCATTCAATCGGATGTACTGAGCGCTTACTGTCTGCAGAGCACCGTACTAAGCGCTTGGGAAGGACAATTCGGTCATGAGGCCGGGGCGCGGGATAATAATAATAATGATGGTACTGAAGCGCTGACTGCGCGCCAAGCACTGTTCTAAGCGCTGGGGTAAATACAAGGTCAAGAGCACCGTAGTAAGCGTTTGGAAAGTCCAATTCGGTCACTGAGGGCGGGGCGCGGAATAATAATAATGGTATTTAAGCGCTGACTACGCGCCAAGCACTGTTCTAAGAGCTGGGGTAGATACAAGGTCAAGAGCACCGTACTAAGCGTTTGGAAAGTCCAAGTCGGTCGTGAGGCCGGGGCGCGGAATAATAATAATGCTATTTAAGCGCTGACTATGTGCCAAGCACTGCTCTAAGCGCTGGGGTAGATACAAGGTCAAGAGCACCGAACTAAGCGTTCGGAAAGTCCAATTCGGTCATGAGGCCGGGGCGCGGAATAATAATAATGCTATTTAAGCGCTGACTATGTGCCAAGCACTGTTCTAAGCGCTGGAGTAGATACAAGGTCAAGAGCACCGAACTAAGCGCTTGGGAAGTCCAATTCGGTCATGAGGCCGGGGCGCGGAAAAATAATAATGGTACTTAAGCTCGGACTACGTGCCAAGCACTGTTCTAAGCGCTGGGGTAGATACAAGGTCAAGAGCACCGTGCTAAGCGTTTGGAAAGTCCAATTCGGTCATGAGGCCGGGACGCGGAATAATAATAACGGTATTTAAGCGCTGACTGTGTGCCAAGCACTGTTCTAAGCGCTGGAGTAGATACAAGGTCAAGAGCACCAAACTAAGCGCTTGGGAAGTACAATTCGGTCATGAGGCCGGGGCGCGGAATAATAATAACGGTATTTAAGCGCTGACTATGTGCCAAGCACTGTTCTAAGAGCTGGGGTAGATACAAGGTCAAGAGCACCGTACTAAGCGTTTGGAAAGTACAATTCGGTCATGAGGCCGGGGCGCGGAATAATAATAATGGTTAAGCGCGGACTATGTGCCAAGCACTGTTCTAAGAGCTGGGGTAGATACAAGGTCAAGAGCACCGAACTAAACGTTTGGAAAGTACAATTCGGTCATGAGGCCGGGGCGCGGAATAATAATAACGGTATTTAAGCACTGACTATGTGCCAAGCACTGTTCTAAGCGCTCGGGTAGATACAAGGTCAAGAGCACCGTACTAAGCGTTTGGAAAGTCCAATTCGGTCATGAGGCCGGGGTGCTGAATAATAATAACGGTATTTAAGAGCTGACTATGTGCCAAGCACTGTTCTAAGCGCTGGGGTAGATACAAGGTCAAGAGCACCGTACTAAGCGTTTGGAAAGTCCAATTCGGTCATGAGGCCGGGGCGCGGAATAATAATAATAATGGTATTTAAGCGCTGACTATGTGCCAAGCACTGTTCTAAGCTCTGGGGTAGATACAAGGTCAAGAGCACCGTACTAAGCGTTTGGAAAGTACAATTCGGTCATGAGGCCGGGGCGCGGAATAATAATAATAATGGTATTTAAGCGCTATGTGCCAAACACTGTTCTAAGCTCTGGGGTAGATACAAGGTCAAGAGCACCGAACTAAGCGCTTGGGAAGTACAATTCGGTCATGAGGCCGAGGCGCGGAATAATAATAATGGTATTTAGGCGCTGACTATGTGCCAAGCACTGTTCTAAGCGCTGGAGTAGATACAAGGTCAAGAGCACCGAACTAAGCGCTTGGGAAGTCCAATTCGGTCATGAGTCCGGGGCGCGGAACAATAATAATAATAATAATGGCATTTAAGCGCTGACTATGTGCCAAGCACTGTTCTCAGCCCTGGGGTATATCCAAGGTCATGAGGTGGGGCTCGCAGTCTTCCTCCCCATTTTACAGATGAGGGAACTGAGGTTCAGAGAAGCTCGGCCAAAGTCGCAGGCAGGGGCCGACGAGTGGCGGGAGCCGCGGAACCCGGTGGAGGGGAGGCGGGTGAAGGTGGGGGGCGGCCGGCCTTACCATGCTGGGCGGTGCGGTGCCATCGAGGCAGCGGGAACTCGCCTTGCACCCGGGGCCGGGCTGGGCCATCACCTTTGGGGAGAGAGCGAGAGGCTGAGCGGCCTGCTGGCGCCGGGACCCTGCGCCGGGGCTGTGGTCGGCGACGCTCGCTGCGCCCTATATAAACCAGCGCAAAACAATAAATAAGAACTTTCTAGTGGGCATTTAAACCCTTCCCCACAAAAGCGGTGTCTCTCTAATGAAGCAATTTGAATTTGGATTGAAAAAAAAAAAATTTTTTTTTCCCTTCCCTCCCTGCACTTAACCCATGGCTCTTGAAGTAATCGCTCAGTTCCCTTGCAATCCAAGGCGCTGAAAACCACAAACTACCTGCAATTAGAAATTGTCGTAAATGCCCAAGATAAGAGGTATCCAGAGTGTCAATTCCGGCTGTCAATCAGAAAATCCATCAGGCCACCCAAAGAATTGCAAATTTGATTTTTTAATGGTAGTAATTAAAAATCGAAAATTTTCACCCTCTTCTCTCTTCTCTTCTCTCTCACTCTTTTTCCCCTCTCTCTCGACCTCCCCACCTAACTCGCAAAAAAAAAGGGGGGGGGGAGGAAAAACGCAAACAACGAAAATAAAAATCTAAATCTCAGCCCCCTCCCTCCCTCCCCCAGCCCTAAGCCCACCGTAAAGGGGCGGCTGCGGCGAATCGTCCGCGATTCCAACCCGACCTCACTCGGGGTCCAGGACTCGTTGAGGGGGAGAGAAGGGGGGGAAAGGCAGGGCGAAAAAAAAGAAAGAGCCAGGAAAAACAGAAAAAAGAAGAAGAACCCCCTCCCCTCCATCCCCCTCCCCACCCCCAAATGCGCCCGCAGCTGATATTTAAAGCTCCGAAGGGGCAGCGATTTTGGAATTCATCGCGCGGCATCTCCACCGCGCCTCGGCGCATTTTCGGTTATTAAGACCCTATTCATTCAGACAATACCGACCTCTCCTCCTCCTGATTCGCTTGTGTCTTTGCTAAATCGCTTTTTGAGAAATTCCTCAAACATTTGCATAATGTTTGCCTTTTTCCCCCCCTCTTTCCTCCCCTCCCCCCTTGGCCCCCGTCCCCTCCCCCGCCGAGCCCGGACTCCTGGGTTCCTGGGTTCCCCCCCGTCCCGGCTTGCCGGAGCCCCCGGAGCCCCCGGCCCGGGTGTGGAGCCCCTTCCCTCCCTCCCTCCCTCCCGCCCCCCCGGGCCCGCTCACCTTGTCGGCCGCCAGCCCTTCGGACAGGAGCCGGCCTCCCCCGGGCGCCGGACAGCCGCTCTCCTGCTTCCAGTACATGGGGGCCCGGACAGACAGACAGACAGACAGACAGACCGGCCGGACAGACAGACAGACAGACAGACAGACAGACAGACAGACCCACCCGCCACGACCCCCTTCTCTGCGCCCCCGCCCCCTCACCCAGCCCCCGGCCACCCCCGACCTCACAAGTAGGGTCCCAACAAACTTGTCTCCCTCCTCCTCCTCCTCCTCTTCCTCCTCCTCCTCCTCCTCTTCCCTCCCCCTCCTCCTCCTCTTCCCTCCCCCTTCCTCCACCACTGTCCCTTCTTCCCTCCTCCTTCTTGTGGTCTCCCTCCTCCTTCTTGTGATCACCCTCCTCCTCCCCTTTCCCTTCTTTCCTCCTCCTCTTCCTACTCTTCTTCTTCCTCCCCCCTCTCTTTTCCCCTTCCCTCTCCTCCTTTTCTTCCCCCTTTCCTCTCTCCCTCCTCCCCTTGACCCTTTTCCTCCTCCTCTTCCCCCTTTCCTTTCTCCTCTTCCCCCTTTCCTTTCTCCCCTTTCCCTCCTCCCTCTTCTCCTCTCCTCCTTTCTCCTCTTTTCCTCCCTCCTCTTCTTTGTCTCCCTCCTTTTTCTCCTCTTTTTCTTCCTCCTCCCTCTTCCTCTTCCTCCTCCTCGTCCTCCTCCTCCCTCTTCTTCTTCTCCCTCCTTCTTCTCCTCCTCCTCCTCCCCCACCCCCCCCCCCCACCACCAGAGCTGCGGCTAGGCTGCAGCTCAAATCCCGCTCAGTTCAAGATGAGTCATATGTGGCCAATCCTCGTTCAGAGAGAGAGGAGACACGCTGACACACACCCTTAGGCCCACACCCACTGTCGCACATACACATGTACATCCATCGGCACACACTGACACACATACACCGGCAAATACATTGACACACTGACATACCCATTAACACTCTTTGACACGTACTGACACTCAAACATGATGGTACATTGGCGTATTCGCAAACACTGACACACTCACCCAAAGAAACACGTTGACATTCACACGCAGTAATATACTGGCACCCGTACATATTAATACAATGACATAAATTCAAACATACCAGTCAATTGTATTTATTGAGCTCTTACTATGTGCAGAGCACTGTACTAAGTGCCAGGGAGAGTACTGTACAACAATAAACAGACACATTCCCTGCCCACAGGGACATACCCACTGACATACATATATTCATTTATCTGAGCACATTGTGGGCAGGGAATGTGTCAATTTATTGATATATCGTACTCTCCCAAGCTTCTAATATAGTGCTTTGCACACAGTAAGAGCTCAATAAATACGATTGAATGGATGGTGAATCCCTCCTTCTAGCCCTGCAGCATTTATGTACATATCTATAATGTATTTATTTATATCAATGTCTGTCTCCCCCTCTAGGCTGTAAACTCATTGTGGGCAGAGATTGTGTCTGTTTATTGTTGTATTGTACTCTCCCAAACACTTAGTACAGTGCTCTGAACACAATAAGTGCTCAATAAATATGATTGAATATACTCATTGAGACACTTCTACGTTTACATAGTCACAAAGAGCACAAACTCAGAAATGCACTAAAATGGACAGAATTTCATATACTGTATATTCAAACCTATATACTGCATACACTGTATACTTCCCCCTCACCCCCACCCCCTTCCCCAAGATTAACATAGTCAGGGGGCCTTGGTTCTACTTCCAGCTCTGCTACTTGTCTGCTTTGTGACCCTGGGAAAGTCACTTAACTTTTCTGTGCCTCAGTTACCTCATCTATAAAATGGGGATTAAGACTGTGAATCCCATATGGGATAGAGAAGCAGTATGGCTCAGTGGAATGAGTATGGGATTTGGAGTAAGAGGTTATGGATTCAAATCCAGGTCTGCCAATTGTCAGCTGTGTGACTTTGGGCAAGTCACTTAACTTCCCTGTGCCTCAGTTCCCTCATCTGTAAAATGGGGATTAAGACTGTGAGCCCCTCATGGGACAACCTGATCACCTTGTAACTTCCTCAGTGCTTAGAACAGTGCTTTGCACATACTAAGCACTCAATAAATGTCATTATTATTAATATTATTATTGTAGGGACTGTGTCCAACCTAATTACCTTATATCTAATGCAATGCTTAGTTTGGTGCCTAGTACACCTTAAGCGCTTAACAAATAGCATTAAAAATAAATAGATAGGCACTTACACACAGGGACAGGAGCTCACACTCACATACACATGGAATCAAATGCAGGCATAGTCACACTCATGTAGACCTAGGATCAGCTGCAGGCACACTCACTTTCAAATGGACAGAGCATCAGATGCAAGCACACTCACTCCCATGGACGGGGAATCCCACTTTCACACCAATCCACCTTCCCCACCCATCTCTTTCCCTTCCTTCAAAGTCCATAGCATCCACCTCTACTACCCACTCCAGATACCACCCCCCAGGCCCCACCTCAAACTTTTTTTTAATGATTTTTGATCTCTTTCTCACATTCCTTCTCTCTTTCTCCATCCCTACATTGATCTTTGGGGAGTTCAATATCCACCCAGATGTTCCTGATGACCCTCCCACTGCCCACTTTCTATCACTCCTCAACTCCACTAACCTTCTGCTCCACCCCAGTTTGCCAGTTTACCAATTTAGATACACATTCAATCTCGTCATCTTCCGTTACTGTACAATTCACATTAATGTCTGTATCCCCCTCCAGACTGTGAGCTTGTTATGGGCAGGGAATGTGTCTACCAACTCTGTTGTATTGTACTGTCCCAAGCAGTTAATACAGTGCTCTGCACATAGTAAATGCTCAATAAATACGATCAGTGATGATGATGATGATATAACCTCTACCCTCGCCAGCTCTGAAATCCCTCTCCCTGACCACAATCTCTTCACCTGTCTTTAATCCCTCATATATCCTTCTCACAAATCTGTCCTGTTTCCCTTCAGAGACCTCTGATATTCTGACCCCACCCTATTTTCTCAAGTCAGCATGCCCCATTTAGCCTCAGTACCCAAACGACCTTTTCTTGATGACCAGATCGATGCCCTCAATACCACCCTCTCTAATGAACTCAACTAACTCACTCCCCTATCCCTTTGTCAATCCCATGCCCCTAATCCACAGCCCTGGGTCACCTCCACAGCCCACTTCCTTCACTCTTGTGCATGAGCCACAGAGCACTGCTGGTGGAAATCTAGATATCAGGATGACCTCATCTACTTCAAGCTCCTCCTTGCGTGCTTTAACTCTGCCCTCTCCTCTACCCACTAAATCATTTCTTCATCCTTACTGACATCCATGACAACCCTTGCCAGTTGTTCCAGGTGTTTAACTCCCTCCTCAAACCCCTGTGCTACCGCCTCCACTATCTCTTGCCCCTAATGACCTGGCCACCTACTTTATTGAGAAAATTGAAAGCATCAGGTGTGATCTCCCTAAAATCTCCCCTGCCGCTCTCCAGTTCCTCCTTCTTCCTGCCTCTTCTTTAACTCTCCCATCTTTCACAGTAGTATCTCGAGATCTCCTGCCTTCTCTCGACATCCACCCCCTCCACCTGCAAATCCGACCCCATCTCTTTGCACCTTTTCAAAGCACTAGCACCGTCCCTTCTTTCCTCCCTCATCTCCATCTTTAACTGTTCACTTTCCACTGGCTTCTTCCTGACTGCTTTCAAGCATGCCCACGTCGCCACTATCCTAAAAAACACCTCCCTTGATCTCACAGCTCCCTCAAGGCATCACCCCACCTCCCTCCTACCATTCCTCTCCAAAGCCCTTGAGAGAGTTGTCTACACCTGCTATCTCAAGTTCCTCTCCTCCATGTCTCTCCTAGACCCCCTCCAATCTGGTTTCCATCCCCTTCACTCCACGGAAACCTCCCTCTCTAATGTCACAAATGATCTCCTTCTTGCCAAATGCAATGGCTTCTACTCCATCCTAATCCTCCTCGATCTGTCTTTCCACCTCCTTCTCCTGGAAACATTATCCCACCTTGGTTTCACTGACGCCGTCCTCTCCTGGTTCTCCTCCTATCTCTCTGGCCACTCATTTTCAGTATCTTTTGAGGGCTCCTCCTCTGCCTCCCACCCACCTAACTGTGGGTGACCCTCAAGGTTCAGTTCTGGGTCCCCTTCTCTTCTCCATCTACACCCACTCCCTCGGAGAACTCATTTGCTCACATGGCTTCAACTACAACCTCTATGTGGATGATTCCCAAATCTACTCCAGCCCTGATCTAGCTCCCTCTGTGCAGTCTCACATATCCTTCTGCCTTCAAGACATCACTACTTGGATGTCCCACTGACACTTCAAACTTAACATGTTTAAAACTGGACTCCTTATCTTCCCACTGAAACTCTGTCTTCCCTGAATTTCCCATCACTGTAGACAGCACCTCTATTTTTTCTGTCTCACAAGCCCATAACCTGGGCATCATCCTTGATTCATCTCTCTCATTCATCCCACATAAACCATCTTTAACTAAATCCTGTCGGTTCAACCTTCTCATCACTAAAATCTACCCTTTCCTCTCCATCCAAACTGCTACCACGGTAAACGAAACACTTACCTTATCCCACCTTGATTACCACCTCAGCTTCCTTGCTAACTTCCCTGCCTCCTGCTTCTCCCCATTCCAATCCATACTTCACTCTGCTGCCCGGATCCTTTTTCCATAAAAACTTTCAGTCCATATTTCCCCTCTCCTCAAGAATTTTCAGTGATTTCCCATCCACTCCTGCAACAAACCAAAACTCCTTACCAACAGCTTTAAAGCACTCAATCACCTTGCCCTCTCCTACCTCACCTCCCTGCTCTCCTACTAAAACCTAGCTTTCACACTTCACTCCTCTAATGCCAACCTACTTAGTGTGCCTCGATCTCATCTACCTCTCTGCCAACCTCTTGCCCACATCCTGCCTCTGGCTTGGAATGCCCACTCTCTTCATATCTGACAGGCAATTATTACAGTTACTCTCCCCACCTTCAAAGCCTTACTGAAGGCACATCTCCTCCAAGAGGCTTTCCCTGACCAAGTTCTCATTTCCTCTTCTTCCACTTCTTTTTGGCTCCCTTGCACTTGGATTTGCTCCCTTGCTTCAGCCTTCCCTCAGCCCCACAGCACTCATAGCCGTAATTTATTTCTTTATATTAATCTCTGCCTTCCCCACTACAGCATAAGATTGTGGAGGGCAGGGAACATGTCTACCAATTCTGTAATAGTGTACTTTCTCAAATGCTTAGTACAGTGCTCTTCACACAGTGAGCAATCAATGAATATGATTGATCAATTGATTGATTGATTGATAAGATGAAGGTTCACGCATTTTAGTGGACTGGGAATCAGATGTGGGCACACTCATTCAACCGGACAGGGAATCAAATGTGGGCACACACACTCACATGGACAGAGGTCGTGGCTTAGTGGCAAGAGCCCGGGCTTGGGAGTCAGAGGACATGAGTTCTAATCCCGGCTCCACCACTTGTCTGTTGTGTGACCTTGGGCAAGTCACTTAACTTCTCTGTGCCTCAGCTATCTCATCTGTAAAATGCGGATTAAGACTGTGGGCCCCACGTGGGACAACCTGATTACCTTGTATCTACCCCAGCGCTTAGAACAGTGCTTGGCACATAGTAAGCACTTAACAAATACCATTATTATTATTATTATTATTATACAGGCACATGCATCCTTCCATGGACAGGGGATCAGATACAGGCACATGCATGCGCCCATGGATGGGGATCAGATGTGGGTACACTTCCACTTTCATGAATAGGGGATTAGATGCAAGTACACTCCACTCCCATGGGCAGGGAATCAGATACAGGCATACTCACACTCTCATGAACAGAGAATCAGATGCAGGCACACTCACTCACATGGATGGAATCAGAAATGCGTATACTCCTACACTCCCATGGGCAGGCACAATTACTCCCATGGACAGGGAATCAGATGTGGGTACATTCACACCCCCATGGACAAGGGATCAGATGCACGTACACTCACACTCCCAAGTACAGGGGATCAGATGCAGGCACACTCACATTCCCCTGGACAGGGAAATGCATGGCAGGCACACTCACATTCCCATGGATAGGGAACTAAATGCAGGCACACTCAATAAAATGGGCAGTCAGTCAATCGTATTAATCGAGAGCTTATTGTGTGCAGAGCACAGTACTTAGCACTTTGGAGGACATGGTATAAGATGTGGGCACACTCACACTCCCATGGACGGGGGATCAGGTGCAGGCACATTCACACTCACATGGAAAGGCAATCAGATAATAATAATAATAATAATAATAATAATAATAATAATAATAATGGTATTTGTTAAGTGCTTACTACATGCCAAGCACTGTTCTAAGCTCTGGGGTAGATACAAGATAATCAGGTTGTCCCACGTGGGGCTCACAGTCTTACTCCCCATTTTACGGAAGAGGGAACTGAGGCACAGAGAAATTAAGTGGCTTGCCCAAGGTCACACAGCAGACAAATGGTGTCCTCTGTCTCCCAAGCCCACACTCTTTCCACTAAGGCAAGCTGCTTCTGTACCTTACTGTGTATCAAACTAATGTTGACCAGTCTAGCTTGACTATGTCTCAGTCCCCAGAAATTTCAGAGGGGAGTTCCCTCCAAGTATGAGGGAACAATGACTGATCAGAACACAGAATCCGTCTGAATCTATCCTTTCAAAATTTTGGTCGAGGCAAAAACGAGGTCACAGCAGCCTTGCCTGATACTGTCCCTTTAAAGATTAAACATTGAAACTCAATTCAGATCTTAATCCACCAGAGAAAAGAAGCATTACAGATGCAGGTACACATATGCACCTATGGATAGGGGATCAGATGCAGGCACACTCACACATGCGGGGGTTTAGTTGTAGACACACTCACACTCCCATGATCAGGGAGTTGGCTGCAGGCAGGCATATTCACACTCCCACAGTCGGGTTTCCCGTCTAGACTGGACCACTCGTGTCCAAGGCTGTGGACCAGGACCCTGTGATCAGGGGCACGCCCTCCCCTCTCCTCGGACTCATCTTGTGGGACCCAGATGGGTTAATAATAATGATGGCATTTGTTAAGTGCTTACCATGTGCCAAACACTGTTCTAAGCACTGGGGTTGGGCAAAGGTCGAGAGGGAGGCTCGGGCAGGGAAGGGGAATAGTGGGGAAGAAAAGGAGCATTAATAGCCAGGGCGGGTGGTGTTCTCAATAATAATAATAATTTTGGTATTTGTTAAGCACTTTGTGCCAGGCACTGTACTAAGTGCTGCAATCAGGTTGGGCACAGTCCCTGTCCCATAGCGGGCTCACCGTCTCAATCCCATTTTACAGATGAGGTATCTGAGGCCCAGAGAAGTGAAGTGACTTGCCCAAGGTCACACAGCAGACAAGCGGCGGGGCCGGGATTAGAACCCATGACCTTCTGTATCCCAGGCCCGTGCTCTAGCCACTATGTCCCATGCTCTATCCACTAGGCCATGCTGCTTCTCTCTCTGCTCCTTGTCATCCTTGGATAAGTCCCACCATCCAGCCTGCTCTGGGGTCGGCTGAGGTGTGGACAGAGCATTGAACTGGGTGTTTGGGAGAGTTTAATACAACAGAATTAGGACTCACCCTCCCTGCCCATAATGAGCATACAATCGAATTGGTATGGTGGTGTGGATCTCATATGTTATCCTCCCTTCCCTCTGCGTCGACTGTGCAGTTGACTGTGTACAGTTTAAGCACTTTGACACCCACTCCAGACCCACAGTTCTTCTGTCCTTATCCTTAGACTCTACTATTCCCCCTATTCCTAATCTGCCTGAATGCCTGTCTCTCACTATAGCTGTAAGCTCCCTATGGACAGCGATGTTATGCGTGGCTCACTTGAGTGGAAAGAGCACGGGCTTGGGAGTCGGAGGTCATGGGTTCAAATCCCAGCTCCACCACTTTTCAGCTGTGTGACCTTAGGCAAGTCACTTAACCTCTCTGGGCCTCAGTTCCCTCATCTGTAAAATGGGGATTAAGACTGTGAGCACCACGTGGGACGACCTGATCACCTTGTATCCTCCCCAGCGCTTAGAACAGTGCTTTGCACATAGTAAGCACTTAAAAATCCCATTATTATTATTATTATTATTATTATTATTATTATTATTACTCTGCACACAGTAAGCACTCAATAAATACCAGGGTTTGCTCGATAACCCCTAACATCTGGCTGAGTTTGAAATCAGGATTAAAATTAAAAATTGGTATATTTTGCTCTGTGTGTGTGTGCGTGTGTGTGTGTGTGTTTTGTGTGGTGGAAAAAAGACTGTACTTGATGTGTGATAGGAAGCCCCAACTGAGTTATAACTGCTACCATGGTAATAAATTCAGTCATCCTATCCCTCCTGGATTACTGCACCAGCCTCCTTGCTGACCTCCCTGCCTCCTGTCTCTCCTCACTCCTGTCCGTACTTCACTCTGCTCCCCAGATCATTTTTCTACAAAAACGTTCAGGCCACATTTCCCCACTCCTCAAGAAACTCCAGTGGTTGTCCATCCACCTCCGCATCAAACAAAAACTCCTCATCATTGGCTTTAAAGCACTCGGTTACCTTGCCCCCTCCTACATCATGTGGCTACTCTCCTACTACAACCCAGCCCCAACCTTGCTCCTCTAATGCTAACCTCCTCACTGTACCTCTATCTCATCTAACTCTCCGCTAACCCCTTGACCAGGCCCTGCCTCTCCTATCTCTCTGCCAACTTCTCGCCCCCCTGTCCTGCCTCTGGTCTGGACTGCCCTCCCTCCTCAAATCCGACAGACAATTACTCTTCCCACCTTCAAAGTCTTATTAAAGACACATCTCTGCCAAGAGGCCTTCCCAGACTAAGCCCTCCTTTCCTCTTCTCCCATTCCCTTTTGCATTGCCCTGCCTTGCTCCCTTTGTTCTCCCCGCTTCCCAGCCCCACAACGCTTAGTACACATCTGTAATTTATTTATTTATATTAATGTCTGTCTCCCCCCTTCTAGACTGTAAGCTCATTGTGGGCAGGGAATGTGTCTGTTTATTGTTATATTGTACTCTCCCAAGCGCTTAGTTCCGTGCTTAGTAAGTGCTCGACAAATACGATTGAGTGAATGAATGAGGTGGACGTGGGGGGCTCCAGACTTGAGGAAGGGGCTGCCATGGTCCCTCACCCTCCTTGCCCCTCCTCTTCAGCAGCCCACCCTCTCCCCAGCCCCTGGCCATCTGGGGTCAGGAGCAGCGGGGCCCAGCAAGGTGGGGTAGGGGACTCCCCCTAGGCACAGTCCAACTCTAGGGAGGCCCTTGCTGAAATTCAGCACCTACTTGGGGGGTCAGGGAGCAGAATTCCTAGCCCCAGAACACTCAGACACACACACTGTCCAAACTCCCCAGACCTCCCCACTCCCCCACCACAGATACATACCCTCCAATGCATACACTCCCAGACGCAGGCCCCCCAGACATATTCCTCCCAATACACACACTCCCCAGACACAAGTTCCCAAACACACGCTCCCAGACACATGCTCCCCAGACATACGTTCCCCAGCCACACGCTCCAAGGCACATGCGCCCCAGATACACACACTCCCTGACACACACTCCCCAGATATATGCTCCCAGATACACGCTCTCCAGACACCTCCCAATACACACTCCCAGACACCTATACCCCAAACACACGCTCCCCAAACATACGCTCCACAGACACACACACATTCCCACCCCAACCCCAGATAAATGCCTCCTAGACACACACTCCACAGACACAAGTTCCACAGACGTGTGTTCCCAGAAACACATTTCACAGACACACGCTCCCCAGACACCCACTTTCCAGACCCACACTCCCCAGACTCTCCCTCCCCTGCCGAACCCACACGCAGACACACACACTCTCGAAAATCCATGCACATATCTACCTCTTACCCATTCCAACCCGTATCCACTGACACAGGCACAATCACCACCCCACCCACATGTCACTTCCCACTCAGCAATGCCTGTGGCCCAAGCCTTCCTCCCGGAATGAGAAATGGTTCTGACACAGAGTCTGCCCCACTCGTTGGCTCGGCCTCGTGGCCTGTGCCTTGGCTCAGCTTTCCACCCCTGCGGTACAGGCAGTGGGTTGGTCCCCAGTTGCCTCCATCATGGAACTGGGCAGGGACCCCCTGCACCCTATTTATTCAGTGCTCTGCACATAGTAAGCGCTCAATAAATACGATTGATGATGATGATTCAATCATATTTATTGAGCACTTACTGTATGCAGAGCATATTTATGGGAGAGGATGAGAGGATCATCTGAACCGAGATGGTGGTGGTGGAGGGGGATGGTGACACCCAGAGCAGAGAGGCTCAGATAACTGAACATAATTGCTTTTGATTCTTTACAACCAGATTCTTACTTGTTTTTTATCCATGCTTGTTGTCCTGGAGGGGGAAGAGAAATAAGAGTGGTGTAGGTTAGAAAAGGAATTTTCCTAGAATCCGTTTGGACACCAAAGCATTCAGAAAATCGACTCTCAGACAATCTATCCTAGGCTGTATATAAAGCTGGCCCTTGTAGATGGCCATTTGTAAATGTTAGTAAGCAATAGCCTATCAACAGCTTCCTTCTCCTCCATGTCAGGGTGGTAGTGATGATGTCTCTGAAGATGATGCTACTGGGGACTGGAAAAAACAGGGCTGGAAGAATGGGAGGTTGGGAGAAAGGACAAGTCAGGGGACCAATTTTCCATCCATATTCCAATTCTCCCTCTACCACCTGATTTCTTCCAGGCCTGGACTCGTGGGTCAGATGCGTGAGTGCGTTGCCTCATAAAAAGTCTCTATCACTCAGAACCATATTTGGCCCAGGAAAAACTGGACAAGTCATAGAACTTGGAAATGTCAAGGTACAAGGCCCCAGGGCTTCTTTAGCCTGCTAACCAGAAGTCCTTGTGGCAGGAAGAAACTCCTAAGTACCCATCAGTCATGGGGCTCTCTCTCTCTCTTTGTGTGTGTGTGTGTGTGTGTGTGTGTGTGTGTGTGTGTGTGTGTGTGTGTGTGTGTGTGTAAAGGGGAAGGAAGGGAAGAGGGAAAAGCCAGGTTTAAGGTTCCATATGCCCCTGTGACTTACAGTCTTGCAACTTTAGTTGCATATGCATTGGGAGCTTAACTTTCCATTCCAGGGCTCCCAGCCCCACACCCAAAGCCCTGACATTTTGGGAGCTGGGCCAGATCCGTTTTTTCTTTGGGCGGAAAGCAGGGAGGACCATCCCTGCCTTCTTTCCACAGGCTACCCCTCGGGTAGCCTACATCCATTCAGAAGGCTCAAAGCAAAAGGGACGATCCCCGGAGCAAATCTAGCCTCAGCCCTTTCCACTGGAGCAGTTTCACGATGGTGACCGACAGAAGCCTCCATGCTCCCGGCGAAGAGGCAGAGCCCTCCCTGTGACTTACCCCAGCCTGTGGGAACCGGGCATGACTGCTCCTTCAGTCTGTGAAAGGCTCTCTACCCCACAGGAAACCTCACTGTGGCTTGGGGTGTCTTTACACCAAGAGAACAACAAATAGCTGTGGTCAGAAAGCAGATTCACAAGCAGACAGAGAGCCCATGTTGGCTGTGTCCCAAGCAGCGAATTTCATTGAGACACTGAAACCACAGCTTTTCCAAGGGAAACTTCTTTCAAAGAACACACACATATGCTCACATTCTCTCTCTCTCTCTTTCTCTCATGTGTCTGCTAATTCTGTTGTATTGTACTCTCCCAAGAGCTTACCACAGTGCTCTGCACATAGTAAGTGCTCAGTTAGTACCATTGATTGATTGATCTATCCTTCTTTGAGACCAAACCTACATTTGCCAAGTGAATGATCCCAAATAATATAGGCCTCTTGCAACCTCACCAAAATTGAGGTGAAGGTAGCACTAATGGTATTTTTAAAGTGCTGACTATGTGTCCCGCTGTTGGCCCAACGGAAACAGCCTGACCTTGGGAATCAGAAGACTTTTCAAGTAGGATAATATCTGCTAGGTTATTAGTGGCATTAAAGACTTACTGAGTGTCAAATTAAGCACTGTAGTAGATACAGATATTCACATTGGACTCCGTCCCTGTCCCACAAAGGGCTCAAAATCTAAGTGAGGGGAGGAGATAGCTAAGTCCCATTGTACCCATGTGGAAACTGGCTCAGAGCAACAAAATTACTTGCCCAAAGTCACACACCAGGTGCGTGGCTGAGCTGGGTTTAGGACCAGTTGCCCTCTCAGTGCTGAATTCTTTCCATAAGGACATTCTTTTTTATAGTATCTGTTAAGTGCTTACTATCTGCCAAGCACTGTACTACGTGCTGGGGTCGAAACAAGCTAACCAGGTTGGACACAGTCTCTGTCCTACATGGGGCTCACAGTCTCAATCCCCATTTTATAGATGAGGTAACTGAGGCACGGAGAAGTGGAGTGACTTGGTCCAGTTCACACAGCAGACAAGTGGTGGAGCCAGATTTAGAACTCAGATCCTTTGATTCCCAATCAATCAATCAATCAATAGTATTTATTGAGCACTTACTGTGTGCAGAGCACTGTACTAAGCACTTGGGAAGTACAAGTTGGCAACATATAGAGACAGTCCCTACCCAACAGTGGGCTCACAGTCTGAAAGGGGGAGACAGAGAACAAAACCAAACATACTAACAAAATAAAATAAATAGAATAGATATGTACAACTAAAATAAATAAATAAATAAATAAATAAATAAATAAATAAATAGAGTAATAAATATGTACAAACATATATACATATATACAGGAGCTGTGGGGAAGGGAAGGAGTTAAGATGAGGGGGATGGAGAGGGGGACAAGGGGGAGAGGAAGGAAGGGGCTCAGTCTGGGAAGGCCTCCTGGAGGAGGTGAGCTCTCAGTAGGGCCTTGAAAGGAGGAACAGAGCTAGCTTGGCAGATGGGCAGAGGGAGGGCATTCCAGGCCTGGGGGATGACGTGGGCCAGGGGTCGATGGAGGGACAGGCGAGAACGAGGCACGGTGAGGAGATTAGCGGCAGAGAAGCGGAGGGTGCGGGCTGGGCTGGAGAAGGAGAGAAGGGAGGTGAGGTAGGAGGGGGCGAGGGGATGGACAGCCTTGAAGCCCAGGGTCAGGAGTTTCTGCCTGATGCACAGATTGATTGGTAGCCACTGGAGATTCCCAGTTCACTGCTCTATCTGTTAGGCCACCCTGCTTCTCAATACCATCTTTCTACCGGGAGTGAAGGTTTTTGAACCAAAGATCCACCTAGGCTGTCCATTCTCGATGAGAGACTCCATCATCAAGCTGGGCAAAGCACTGGGGTTTCTCTTCCACGTGGGGCTCACAATTTTAAGGGTTTTCTAGATGCAAAGAGAGTTAGAGGAGGAGGGGCAGGAGGGAGTGGCCAATTACCCAGGTAATCCTCTCAGTTCCCCACTTCCATTTGTCAGGGCAGACTAGATTTAAGAGACATTTAAAGAGAAATCCTTCACTTTCAAGGAAGGAAGAATCCTTTTAGACGTACCCATCCCCACTCTGCCACGGATGCATGCCCGTTCAAACACCGGTGCCAAATAATTCTCCTCTATAACATCCCTCCTCTTCTGCAGCAGATCTGAGACTTTCAGACTGAGGACAGACACGGGGATCTGAACAACTCTCAGGATGGCAGCAAACTGCTCCTCTCTTCTCTTTTCTGTGGCTTGATCTCAAAAGGAGGCCTCCCGGAGCCTTTCCGGGAAAAACATTTGAAGCCTCTTGACATCTAGCAAGCACCTAAACAAATGTTATCCCAAGAAGCACCAAGGCTGCAGTCAGTGCTACCATCTTAAAAGTGTTGGAAAAAAACCCAACTAATCAGATGCTTCCTTGACCAGAGTCACATTATCTCCTTTTTGTGGACTTTCAATGATAATAATAATAATGGTACTTGTTATGTGCTTACTATGTGCCAAGCACTGTTCTAAATTAATCAGGTTGGACCCAGCCCCTGTCCCACATGGGGCTCACAGTCTTATTGTACTGTGTTCGTCAGTGTTTGCAGGTAGCCATCCGGCAGTTAGCAGCAGACGGCAGGAGAAACAATTGGTTTGATTGAATGACTCATGTGCCATTGCAACTGAAGGGCTTGGGGTGATTGGGCAGACTAGCTGGGGGCTTCTGAGGGCAAATATGTCCTTAAATTTATCAGGAGGCCGGGTTTCAATTGTTCGGAAAGAACCAATCAATCAATCAATGTCATATATTCTTATAATAATATATTACTATTACTATTAATAGTACTAGTGGCATTTATTAAGCCCTTACTATGTGCCAGGCATTGTTCTAATAATAATAACAATAATAATAATAATAATAATAATGGCATTTATTAAGCGCTTACTATGTGCAAAGCACTGTTTTAAGTGCTGGGGAGGTTACAAGGTGATCAGGTTATCCCACGGGGTGGGGGGGGGCTCACAGTCTTAATCCCCATTTTTTACAGATGAGGGAACTGAGGCCCAGAGAAATTAAGTGACTTGCCCAAAGTCACACAGCTGACAATTGGCAGAGCCGGGATTTGAACCCATGATGACGATGATGATGATGATGATGGCATTTATTAAGCGCTTACTATGTGCAAAGCACTGTTCTAAGCACTGGGGAGGTTACAAGGTGATGAGGTTGTCCCACAGGGGGCTAACAGTCAATCCCCATTTTACAGATGAGGTAACTGAGGCACAGAGAAGTTAAGTGACTTGCCCAAAGTCACACAGCTGACAATTGGCAGAGCGGGGATTTGAACCCATGACCACTGACTCCAAAGCCTGTGCTCTTTCTACTGAGCCACGCTGCTTACTCCAAAGCCCGTGCTCCTCCCACTGAGCCACGCTGCTTCTATGTTTTGAGACTTCACGACCACAAAAATGACTTACTAACTAATGACTTACTTCTGAGCCGAGGACCGGATACAAGCAAATCAGTTTGGACATAGTCCCTGTCCCACTTGAGGTTCAGGGTCTCAATCCCCATTTTACCGATGAGGGAATTGAGTGAGGTCCTGAAAAGTGAAGTGGCATGCTCAAGGTCACACAGCAGAGAAGTGGCAGTCAGGATTAGAACCCATGACCTTCTGACTTCCAAGCCCATGCTCTATCCACTACGCCATGCTGTTTACTGAGCTCTTACTATGTGCAGAACACTGTACTAAGCATTTGGGAGAGTACAACACAACAGAATTAGCAGACAGTTTCCTTGCCCATAACGAGCTTACAGTACCAAGGAAAGGCACTATCCAAATGGGCTAAGGACTGAAATCCTTGGACAAGGAAGGGCAGTTTAGAGAGCTGCTTCTTCCTGGGCTTTGAGTCGGTGATTTCTGAATCGCTTGGATTTGGGGTGAAATGCCATCGCTTTGGCATTTCAACAGTTAATTTTCTTTTCCTCTTACACACCAAATTTGTATCTCAGAGTTTGGGCTTAAAGGAGCTTCATTAGTAACCGGATAATTCAACGAGAGCGCCCCAGGAGCGGTTCCGCCGTGCAGTAATTCTAGGAAGGTAACGTGAGCTGATCAAGGCTGCGGACAGATCCTCACATTTATTCACTTTGACAGCTAAATTGGTAAGCAAGGAGGAAATCAGATGAAAGCCATTTCAGAATAAATACAAAACACTAAATTTAGACATCCAGGTTGAGTCAGAAATGAGGGACAAACCAGGCAGAATGCAAACTTTAGCCCAAGACGGCAGCCCTACCTCAGTCAGATACCCACATTCCCTCCCCTCCTGCCTTCACTCCCCTCTCCTCCCTCAGCCTCCTTGCCACCCGCCAGAGTGAAGTGGGAGATCGAGGGATTGGGAAGAGGTGGCAGGGTGGTGGGAAGGACGTCAGCAGGAACAGAGACAAGTGCAAGGTGGCACACGTTGGAAGGAACAATTAAAACCACTCGGGCATGCTGATGAGTTCTGAACAAATGACTGCCTCTCCAGCAAAAGACCGAGGCTGCATTCTGGCCAGCTCACAGAATAATACTAATAATGATGGCATTTATTCAGCACTTACTATGTGCAAAGCACTGTTCTAAGCGCTGGGGGGGTTACAAGGTGATCAGGTTGTCCCACAGGAGGCTCGCAGTCTTAATCCCCATTTTACAGATGAGGGAACTGAGGTACAGAGAAGTTAAGTGACTTGCCCAAGGTCACACAGCTGACAATTGGCAGAGCCGGGGTTTGAACTCATGACCTCTGACTCCAAAGCCCGGGCTCTTTCCACTGAGCCACGCTGCTGAGGCAGCCGCTCCCTGTCCGGTCCAGCAAAAAGGCTAGGAAACCTACCACCCCCCAAAGCCGGTGTCTGACGGGCTCCTAAATCTCTTCTCAAAAAGGCCAGAGAAGCAGCATGGCCTACGGGGAGTCAGAAGGACCTGGGTTCTAATTCTGGCTCTGCCAATTGCTTGTTACGTGACCTCAGACAAGTCGCAATTTCTCTGTGTCTCAGTTTCCTCAACTGCAAAAAGCAGACTAAATACCTGTTCTCCCTCCTATTTAAGGCTGTAAATCCCTGGCAGGACAGGGACTGTGTTCGACCTAATAAACTTTTACCTACCCCAGTGCTTAGTGGTTTTTGAGGGGATTTTTATGGTGCTTGCTAAGTGCTTACTATGTGCCAGGCACTGTACTAGCAAATCAGGTTGGACACATGGGGCTCACAGTCTTAATCTCTATTTTACAGGTGAGATAACCGAGGCATAGAGCAGTTAAGTGACTTGCCCAAGGTCACACAGTAGACAATAATAATAATAATAATGATGGAATTTGTTGAGCACTTACTATGTACCAAGCACTGTTCTAAGTACTGGGGTAGATACAAGGTAATCAAGGTAATACATGGGTCTCACATTCTTAATTCCCACTTTGCAGGTAAGGGAACTGATGCACAGAGAAATAATAATTATTATTATTATTATTATGGTATTTGTTAAGTGCTTACGTTGTGCTGAGCTCTATTCTAAGCGCTGGGGTAGATACAAGGTAATCAGGTGGGGCTCACAGTCTTAATTAATCCCCATTTTACAACTGAGGTAACAGGCACAGAGAATAATAATAGTAATAATGGCATTTATTAAGTGCTTACTATGTGCAAAGCACTGTTCTAAGCGTTGGGGAGGTTACAAGGCAATCAGGTTGTCCCACGGGGGGCTCACAGTCTTAATCTCCGTTTTACAGATGAGGGAACTGAGGCACAGAGAAGTTAAGTGACTTGCCCAAAGTCACACAGCTAAGTGGCAGGGGCAGAATTAGAACTCATGACCTCTGACTCCCGAGCCCATGCTCTTTCCATTAAGCCATGCTGCTTCTCAGTGAAGCGACTTGCCCGAAGCCCCACGGCTGACAAGTGGCGGAGTCGGGATTAGAACCCACATCCTCTGACTCCCAAGCCCGTCCTCTTTCCCCTAGGCCACGCGGAGCAAGTGCTCAGCAATTACCATAGAAGGGGAGGTGGAGGCCACAACTCTAGAAGCAGCTAGGAGAGAATGTGGCGGAGAGATAGAAAATTTCCCACCCTTAGACTGCCTTGAGTTTTCCTCCTCCGTCCAGACATCGGAGAGCCCTTTCTGCCTATAAAACTCAGCCGGTGAGACCGGAGCTATTGCTTAGCCTGGTCGGTTTTCCCTCTTAACAATACTGAAGTAATCCTGCCACTAAGAGGGCTTTGAAAGTCTTGTAATCCCTTTTCCATATTCTCCAAATACTCATCGGGGTCAACATGGAAGCCGCAGAACGGTCACCAACTTTTGGGTGGGAATGCAGAAAGCACTCTGGATTTCCTCCAGCGCGTTCGGCTTGGTTTCAGGGGCACTGCAATTGCCTTCTTGCTTCCTGAACTAAATTACTCCAAGCCAGTGCTGCAGCCTGACCTTTGTGTGTCTTAATCCCTTCCCAATCTCCCCCTGCTCTCCTACCTCCGAGAAAAGGGACCTTTGAGCCCAGGAAAATACTTTTGACCTCCTATCCACTGCTACTGTCTGGGTTTTGTATTCCAGGGCCTGAAGTGTTTGGAGACAGGAGAGTGCCCCCGACTACTTAGTAGAATTTAGGAAGAAACAGCGTGGCCCAACGGAAAGAGCCTGGGTTTCGGAGTCAGAGGTCATGGGTTCAAATCCCAGCTGCGCCAACTGTCAGCTGTGTGACTTTGGGAAAGTCACTTCACTTCTCTGTGCCTCAGTTACCTCATCTGTAAAATGGGGATTAAGACTGGGAGCTCCCCGTGGGACAACCTGATCACCTGATCACTTAGAACAGTGCTTTGCACATAGT
Organism: Tachyglossus aculeatus; assembly: GCF_015852505.1. Taxonomy (NCBI): domain Eukaryota; kingdom Metazoa; phylum Chordata; class Mammalia; order Monotremata; family Tachyglossidae; genus Tachyglossus; species Tachyglossus aculeatus. The sequence goes on along the minus strand of NC_052069.1, from coordinate 104,352,948 downwards.
GTTTAATAAATGCCATTATTATTATTATTATTATAGAATTTAGGGGCTCCATCAGGGAGGAATGAGGGCATCACCCACAAGGCTGGTCCTTGTCTGGAGAAACTTCTGAGGGGAAGGCAACTGAAGCCATTACTTTTCAAGCAGGTAGCTATTGTGAAAGATTCCTGCTGCCTGATGCACCGTTGTTGGGTAGGGACCGTCTCTATATCAATCAATCAATCAATCGTATTTATTGAGTGCTTACTGTGTGCAGAGCACTGTACTAATTGCTTTGGAAGTACAAGTTGGCAACATATAGAGACAGTCCCTACCCAACAGTGGGCTCACAGTCTATATGTTGCTGACTTGTACTTCCCAAGCGCTTAGTATAGTGCTCTGCACACAGTAAGCGCTCAATAAATACGATTGAATGAATGAATGCAAATTTCCACAGCAGAAGCTCCAACTTGTCTGTTATTTTGAAGGTGAGGAGAGTGATGCTCTGGCTAAACAAGACGGGGCATATTTGCTTATGTTGTGTTAACCCAACAGCCGGAAGTAAGCTAGATAGTTCATAGCTAGGAACAATAATAATATTGTACTTATGAGCTTACTATGAGCCCAGCATTGTTCTAATCAGGTTGGACACAGACCCCGTCCCACCTGGGGCTCACACTCTTAATCCCCATTTCACAGATGTGGTAACTGGGGTCCCGAAAAGCTAAGTGACTCTCCCAAGGTCACACGGCAGATATGTGGCAGAGCCAGGACTAGAAACCAGGTCCTTCTGACTCGAGGGGGTGTCCAGTGTTGAAATAATTATCCCTAGCAAGAGGATTGAATTTGGGGACTGATAGGTGTTCGCAGTGAACCTGGCAGTTTGTTTAGCATTTCTACATGGTCTTGGGCAAGTCACTTAATTGCTCCGTGTCTCAGTTACCTCATCTGTAAAATAGAGATTAAGAATTGTGAGCCCCATTTGGGACATGGATTGTGTTCAATCTGATTTTCTTGTACCAAGACATGGACCTCTACAGAGTAAAAAAGGTCTCCATCTAAATATCTGCACCCAATAAGACACACTGTAAAGATACAGTATTTGACAATTGTTCCTCCCACAGAAATTGGCTTTTCCCCGCCTCTGTAATCCTTCCCAGTATTCACACACCCCATTTTGAAGTCAAGGTAGGAGCTGAGTAAAAGTAGCTGACTTTCTTCAACTCTTCCTTCCTAGCCTCATCAATCCTTTGCTCTTGTACACTTTAAAATTTCCATTGACCTCATTTGAGTGAAGTGGTAAGCCAAAGAAATAATTGCCCAATTAAAAGGCCCTGAAAAGGAGTTAACCTAGAGACGGATATTTTATAAATCAGTGTCACTAAGATGTTTCCAGCTATATTATGAATCAGTACATACAAGGTCCAGTGCATCTTTCTGAAAAGAGAACTAGTTGTCTGTGAAATCTGAATTTCTCATTTTTTGGAAAAATAGTTTTGAAACTGCAAAAAAAACCCCCAAAACTAGTTTCTCCAATTCTGGCAGGAACAAAAAAAAATACCACCACAAAAAAAAAAATAAAAAAAACCCCAAAACACAACAACAAAAACAACCCCTTTTATATAGCCTTGTAAGAATCCAATGCTGACTCAATAGCTGAATGCTAGCCAGAGTACTGCTCCAGTTCCAAGAACATCAGATGAAGTTCTGGACGGAAAGCAAGCTTGCAAGCATCCTGCAGTCACTATTCCAGAAGACTGGTGGAATAAAGTGAAAAATCTGCTTATTTTCCTGCATTTATTCATCCAGTGGGACAGAATCTCTACAGATCACATCATTATCTTAAGTACAAATAAATAGATCAGATTGCTAAAGGAAAAATCAATGCGGTTCCAAGTTAAATATTTTCTAAATGCCTAATAAAAATAGAAGACTTTTATATTAACTCCCTACTCTATTACAAACTCCCCAAGGACTCCAGCCATAAAATGACACTCGATCGGGTGAAATCTGACAGAGGAAGAGGTGCTGTCTCCTCCGCTCACCCCCTTTCTCTGAACTGTCCACAACCACAAAGGAGGCTTACTTGTACAGACCGAGCGATACAATGAAGTCAATAATCATTATCTACAAGAGTCCCAAAGAAATTTGTCTTTAATAAAAAGTGTTTCCCTTTATTTATCCTATGACTTCTGGATCTTGGCTACACAGAAGTTTATTTTCATTCATTTAACTCAATAATGAACATAGGAAGACTTAAGTTGCTAGAAAAGTGAGACGCATTTGCAGCAAGGAGATGTGGCAGGCGAGATTCACTAACAATGCTAATCGAAGGGGTGAGGGGAGTGAAAGGGTCTATCAAGATGTGGGTCTGGATGACCACTCATTCAAATTCCTGCATTATGCATATTTCCACTGTTCAAAGGGTCAGAGAATATTTACAGGGAAGCAGGCTCCTTGGAAGAAAAACTGTATTATGTCATGCAGAAGCAGCTAATCACAACCAGAGTCATATGACTTCAAAAGGTAAGGTACTCCAAAATCCAGGGGGGTTGATGAAAACTTAGTGCCTGTTTTCACTGGGCTATTCAGGCTTTGCTTCAACCCTACTCTGCACACAATTTGGCCTCTGCTATCCAATCAGATGCAAAGAATTGTTTGGGATGCAATTTGTTTGACAGATGCCTGGGTGGCAACAAATTACCAATGCTTTTGTTTGCAAAAGGAGATTTCACTTTTCTGCCTGTTAGGTATTCTTAAGCTCTAAACAGAATTCTCTCATCTCCGAACTCCTAACATGTTCTACATACAGTTTTAAAAAGTTCCACATTAACATTCCTACAGTTCAGAAGTACGCAATGCAGTTTGATTTGGAATATACAGTTTTTATAAATCCATCAGTTGCCTTTTTATACTTTCTAGAGTAAAATGTTCTGCTCCAATTGCAAGGATTTTTAAAGATTGACATTCTTTTTTGGAAGGTTGGTGGGCAGGGTGTGTTCAGAACCATTAGGAGAATGCTTAAACTATCCCCGATGGTCCCAAAAGTTTTTCTTTCTTTGATGTTGGGGGTTTTTCTATATGATAAACTCAAGGACCCTTTCCCCCCCACCTTGCCATCTTCACCCCCTTTACACACACTCAACATCCCTTTTGTGTTTTGTTTTGTTTTTTTAATAGGACGTTTGAACACTTCTTCTAAGACTTTGATTAATGTACTTCTAGAATTAAAACTCATTTGTTAGCTTTTTTTTGTCTAGCATATGTCTCGTGTTCCCAGTCTTCATGTGTAAATAGACCTAGAGGAACTCCTATTAAAGTCATGACTTTGGATGCAACCCTATTTATTCTGGACAGTGCTCAATTCCACATAGGCTTCAAACAAGGAACAGCTTTAAGAAAATTTAAAAGGCTATGTTACAAAACACTGTGACAGTGTGGCTGTGCTCTGTCGGATAGTACCTTTCAAGTCTACAAAGTACAAAAGCAAAGATTTCAGAGGTGTATAAAGCAGTTTTCTTTTGCTTTCTACAACAGTGACCAACATCATCTTCTAGATTTCCAAGCAGTTCTGGAATAAGGTGTAGTCCTTTTTTTATCTGGAGGCTTGAAGTAGGAATAAACTGGGGCTGCAGGATACTCTGCATCTGGATTCTCAGCCATCATTTTCAGCTTTGCCTCAATTGCTTTGATCTTTGCACTGACGCTGGGGAAATAAAAAGGACAACGTAAGAGTCACAATGTAGAAGTGGACGTCCTCAAGCTAAAGGGTTTACTAAAAACCCCAATACTAAATTTGCTTGTCCCTCTTTTGGGGACTATAATTAGGAGTTAAGGGCCAAATGGTATAAAATACAGGTGTGAAGTAGACTTTATGCAAAACAACGCAAGTGGAGTGATTCATGTTTGTATCCTCTTGAAGGAGAGAAAGTTTTATTGGGACAAAAGCCTGCCAGTTTGCCTAATCTGAAGAGAGAAAAAAACGTCAAAATGGGCTGTACCGAAGCAGCGTGGTCTAGTGGAAAGAGCACGGGCCCGGAGGTCCGAGGACCTGGGTTCTGGTTCCGGTCCACCACTTGTCTGCTGTTGTACCTTGGACAAGTCTCAATTTTTCTGTGCCTCAGTTCCCTCATTTGCAAGATGGGTATTCAATATCTTTTCTCCCTTCTACTTAGACTCTGAGCCCCATGTGATTATCTTATATCTTCCCCAACACTTAGTAAATTGCTTGGCATATAATAACTGCTTAATAAATACCACAATTATTATTACTTGACAGGAAAATAAGTATTTTTCCCTTTGGCGGTGGTTTGACGAGATGTTACGCTGCTCTGGAGAACCAGAGGACCATTCCGGACATGTTCCAGGTACTGCCTCCTTTCCCGCCACCTGCTCTTTACCTTCCGCTCACCCGTGCTGGGCAGCAGCGGCACAAGAGAGAGTCGAGGGCGGAGACACAAGGTTTCTGCGCGGAAGGAGGCAATGGTAAACCACTTCTGTATTTTCACCAAGAAAACTCTCTGGATACACTACCAGAACGATTGCAGATGGAGGTGGGGCGTTCTGGGAGAGATGTGTCCGTGGAGTCGCTATGTTTCGGAGACGACTCGACAGCATAAGACAAGGCAAGGAGATGACAAGGGGACCACCAACTTGTGGAGGTTTGAAGCCCATTTCCCTGCAGTTCAGGCCCAAAGCAGTGGGGCCCCTGAAGGCTAATGCTTTTGCTCCATCTCTCCCTGGGAACAGACTGGAGAGAGAGGGTACCTGATGCTTCTTCAGACTGGCAAAACAGGAATCTCATGGGGGGAAAAAAATGCAGTCACAAAGATCCACTTTGCAGGATAGGAAAGAGAAGCAGTGTCACTTAGGGGAAAGATCACGGGACTGGGAGTCAGAAGGACCTGGGTTCTAATCCCTGCTCTGCCACTTGTCTACTGTGTAATTTTGGACAAGTCACTTCACTTCTCTGCCAGTTGCCTCATCTGTAAAATGGGAATTAAGACTGAGCTTAGTACAGTACTTGTCACATAGTAAGTGCTTAAATACGAAGGAGAGAGAGGGAGAAGGAGAGAGATGCATCTGCGCAGAATCAAAGAGGAATGGGTAGGAAATAACTCTCTATTCCTGTGTCTTGACTTTAATGAGTCTAGTGTACAGAAAGCACAAAGAAAACACCATATTGTTGTGTAAATAAGTGGAATGAACTGGTAACACAAAGGGATTCTTTATTTACCTGCAGATATATGAAAGAACCAAGGTCCAAATTAAGCATGGCTGCTCTTATTTTTCCAAGGTAAATTATATCACAGGAGAGTGAGATGCCCAGAGAGCGATACAATGTGCCAAGAAATGTACTTCTCAAAGGACCAAGTTGGACAAGAGCAGGCAGGTCATCGTTCACCTTTCTGCTCCCTTCCAAAGAATTACTCTTACCTTAAGTTGGACTGAGTTGGTTCAGTGCTTGATGAAGGCTCAAGACTAATTGGCAGGATTTTATCATTCTTGTTATGGTCGTATCTCTGATGGCAGGAAAAAAGGGAGATTAGTTCACTTTGGCAGAAACTGGACTTTAACGCAAAGCATAAGGCTCAGAAGCTCACAGCCCTCTACCATACCGACAGCTGGACTTCCAGCCTAGATTATTACTGTTTCCCATTTGGAGAGCTTGCAAACCCAAGAGCTTGAGCGTGAGCCTTTGCCAAAAACCTCTAAGTTGAGAAATAAGTTGAGGGGAGGTTTCTGATTTGGGGATTAGTTCTTATTCCTGGGGTAGAAAGTTTCAGTTTGGAATTCACAGATGGTGGAATACAATCAGCGCCGACTTCTCTAATGATTTGTGATTTATCATTTTCAACTTTAATCCTTAGCACTACTTTTCCTCACCTCCCTCCACATTCATTTACGGCAGACTCACCTTCACGTCTCCTATTTCGTCTAGGTCCACTGAATCTAACTCCGAATTGGTTTGGAGAGTTTGGAAAGCAGAGAAGGTGTGCTTCACAGCAGTTCAGACTGGCTAATACTATTGCCCCGAGTTGACACACTGACGAATTCCAATCGCCAACCTTGCTTAAAATTGAAATCGGCTTGAGCATTGAAGAGCCTCATTAGGGTTGAAGTAATGGCCATTGGTTAAGGTGACAATGGATATGTCCAAAGTAATCTTTAGGTGCTTGTTTTTCAACAATTCGTTATACGGCTAAAGTTTTTACTGACGACGTTGATGGTTTTCAATCCAACTCTGCAAACACAAACTCCCTCTACCGGCTTCACGGCACTCAATCAGCTCTCCCCCTCCTACAACCCAATCCGCACCCTTTGCTCCTTTAACGCCAACCTACTCTCTGTAACTCATTCTTGTCTATGCCGCCACATTGCTCGTGTCCACGTCCACCCTCTGGCCTGGAACTCCCTCCCCGCTTCATATACTACAGTCCGCCACTCTCCCCACCTTCAAAGCTCTCCTAAAAATCACATCTCCATGAGGCCTTCCCTAAGCCCTCATTTCCCCTCCCCACCCTTTCCTCTGTATTGCCTAGGTACTCAGATCCGCAGCCCTAAAGCACTTGATACTCACCCCACCCTCAGCCCCAGAGCACTTATGTACATAAGCTTACACTCTGCCACTTCCCCTCTCTGTAATTTATTTTCTTTTCTATCTGTGGCCTGTAAGCTCACTCTGGGCAGGAATCGTGTCTACCGACTCTATTGTATTGTACTTTCACAGGGGCTTAGTACAGTGCTTTGCACACAGTAAACATTCATTCAATACTACTGACTAACCAAGAGTAAGTGCATGACAAAGCAAAAGGGATATCAAACATGCATCGGTTTAAAAGCATTCACATGAACACACATGCCATCACAGAGTCAAAGATAGTGTCCCATCCCTAAACCACCAAGATGGAGGGTCAGCGGCAGCAACCATCACGCTGTTGCACTAATAACAACATCTGTTAAGGGTATACTATGTGTCAAGAACTGGGGTAGATACAAGTTAATCAGGTCAAAGTTCCTCATCACATGGGGCTCACGGTTTAAGTAGGAGGGAGAACAGGTACTTTTTGGTGCCACTCTCTGCAGCCTAGCATTTCCTCCTTCAAAACATCTCTACTTGGATGTCCTGCAGTCACCTAAACATGTCCAAAACAAAACTCATCTTCCCACTCAAATCTTGTCCACCCTGACTATACCATCACTGTAGACAGCACCACCTCCCTTCCTGTCTTACAAGCCTATAACCTTGGCATTTTCCTTGATTCATCTCTCTTTCAACCCACATCCTCAATTTATTGCTAAAAGCTGTCAGTTCCACCTTCACCTTTCAAATGAAAGGTGCCAATGGAAGCTGACCTTCCCTGGCATGCCATCTCCAAGAGGACATAAAATTGGGATAGTACCTTCTCTTGAATAATAATGGTGGCATTTGTTATCAGTGGCATCTACTGAGTGTTTACTATGTGCAGAACACTATACTAAACATTTGGGAGAGTATAACAGAATTAGCAGACATGTTCCCAGCACCGAACGCACTTACTATGTGCCAAGCACTGGAACAGATACAAGATAATCAGGAGAGACACTACTGAGTAGTAGTTCATCCAGCCATTTCTCCCTACCCATACTCAGAGGACACTTTCATTATTAAAGTATAATAAACTATACATATCACGATATTGTAGTATTTCTATTAGCAACATAACAGTACCAGTTCCTTACTCAAAGGTTTGAAATATTCCTAAATGCAGCCTCACCGCTGACTCCTCCCTCTGGCCTGCATCTCCCTCCCCTTCCATATATGCCAGACCACCATTCTTCCCACCATCAAAGCCTTATTAAGGTGACACCACCTCCAAGAGGCTCTCCCAGATGAAGCCCTCTTTTCCCTGACTCCATCGTGGCTTAGTGGAAAGAGCATGGGCTTGGGAGTCAGAGGTCGTGGGTTCTAATCCCGGCTCCGCCACTTGTCCGCTGTGTGACCTTGGGCAAGTCACTTAACTTCTGTGGGCCTCAGTTACCTCATCTGTAAAATGAGGATTAAGATTGTGAGCCCCACTTGGGACAACCTTATCTTGTATCTACCCCAGCGCTTAGAACAGTGCTTGACACATAGTAAGTGCTTAACAAATACCACTATTATTATTATTATCTCCCATCAGCATCACCTCCACACTTGGATCTGTCCCCTTTGAGCACCTGATATTCACCCCACCTTCAGCTCCACAGTCCTTACATACATATCTGTAACATCTATATTAATGTCTGTCTCTCCCTCTAGACTATAAGCTCCTTAAGGGCGGAGAACGGGTCTACCAACTCTGTTGTACTGTACTCTCCCAAGCGCTTAATACAGTGCTCTGAAGGCACTCAGTAAATTCCGTTGATTGACTGCCTGTGATTACTTCCTCATATTTTAGTGCCTGTCTCCCCCTCTAGATTGTAAATCCCTTAAGGGCAGGGAGCCTAATTCTATTGTACGATAGATTTTAGTCCAGTGCCCTGCAAACAGTAGGCACTCGACAATGGCTACCGATTGATTGTCGAGCTCATTTTTCAGCAGAAACCTTCAATTTGTCACCAGGTTCATCCCTACGGCCGTGGGCCATTTACCTGGATGCCTCGTCGTCTGAGGAGGAGGCCATGTGAAAAACAGATAAGGGTGTGCCCAAATCTAACAGCCCGGCGGGAAACTTCCAGCTGAAACCCCGAACCCGCCAGCAAGTTTATGGCCCAGAAGCCCCCACTGAGTGAAACCATGCCCCGGGTTTGCTCCGAACAGGAGTCCTGGCTGCTTCCAGGGAAATGTGTGCCGGAACAGCTGTTACTCCTCTTCACGACCAGAGTATTCCTGTGGCACCCGTACGCTCCCGAGCGCACAGCGTCCCCAAAGCCCAGGGCCCGAGCCAAGAGTCTGCCACTGCTCACGGCTCCCGGACATCAAAAAGAGAGTCAGCCCTACACTTGTACATGCTACCTGCTCTGAGAGACTCTGGGGCAGACCCGTTTCTTTGCTTAACCTGTTTACGGATTATTTCCAATGTTTCTCGTTCAAATACTCCCTGCCAAGAGGCAGGAAGAATGTAACGAGGCTTAAAACAACATCTGGTTCCCAAAAATCCAAGTTTGGGACGGGGGGGGAAAAGAATCCTAAAAAGGAGGGCGGCTTGAATGCAGACCCAATGGCGTGGAAAATTCACCCAAAAAGAGAAGTCCAGGGACAAGTGCAGAAAGCACCAGTTTCAGGATTCGACTGTAATAAATGCTTCTTGAAATGCTTCTGGAAGTCCAATTTGGCAACCCTCCCAGCACAGCCCAGTCAAAACTAAAAGCACAGCGTGGCCTAGTGGAAAAAGCTTCAGTCTGGAAGTCAGAGCACCTGGGTTCTAATCCCGGCTCTGACACTTGCCCGCTCGATGACCTTGGGCAAGTCCCTTCATTTCTCTGTGCCTCGGTTGTAGAGGCGGGGATGGGAGACCTGCTTTCCCTCCTACTTAGAATGTGAGCTCGATGAAAGAGCGAGGCAGCGCCCAACCTGATTATCTTGGCACACAGGAAGTGCTTAACAAATACCATAACAACAATCATCCACTCCAGCGCTTAATACAGTGTTTGACATATAGTAAATAAATACCACAATTGTTATGCAAAGACTCTAGCGTGCTCATGTGGATGAGGGCAAACTATTTATGTGCCGCACCCTAATCCACACAACTTCATCAGCTTCACAACACGTTCAGAAGGGTGACTCAGGGGAATTCTCCATACAGGAGCCCATCACCTCCACCTCCCCACTAGAGATACTGGTTGATGTGATTCAGATTAAGAAGTGGAATCACTGCCCCAGGGCTACCAGAGTGACAGCCCTGAACTGACCGATCTGACCCGGGCATCCTAACACACAGGATTTCTGATTCTACTCGGTCCATCGTATTCACTGAGCGCTTACTGTATGCTGAGCACTGTACTAAGTGCTTGTTAGAGTGCAACCTAATATAGACACTTACCCTGCCCATGATGAGCTTACAGTCTGGAGGAACATTTTTTTCTGGGAACAGAGAGATTTACCTTTATTTGAGCATGAGCCCACCGAACCACCAGTTTCTTGGATAGGGCCAGCTTGCCGTTGAGACATTGGATTGCTTGTTCTGCTTCCTGCACGGGAAGGGGGGCAAATGTCGAGAAAAAGATTAGCAGATGATGTCAGCCAGGTCTGGGACCTAGAACGACAGTTTAAGAACGTGCTGCCCTCCGGTAAAATTGTCTCAGATATCTTCCTGGGCATCAGCAGCTACATCATCTACTTACCATCGGCCTTAGCGCATGCAATCAGCTCACCCCCTACTACATCACCTTGCCGATTCCTTAGTACAACCCAGTCTGCACACTACGCTCCTCTAATGCCAACTTATTCACTGTACCCCGATCTCCTTGCCGACCCCTCGCCCACTTTCTCCCTCTGGCCTGGAACGTGCTCCCCGTTGTATCCAACAGACCATCACAGACCCACTTCAAAACCCTCCTAAAAAAAAAAATCTGCTTTCTCCCCCTTCTGCATTGCCTATGTACTTGGATCTGTACCTGATATTCGACCTCATAACACTTATGCATATATCCAAAATTCATTCATTTTAATACCCGTCTCCCCTCTACACTGTGAGCTCCTTATGGTCACGGAGTGTGTCTAGCAACTCTGTTGTACCGTCTTCTCCCAGTCGCTTAGTACGGTGCTCTGTACAGAGTGAGTGCTCAGTAAATACCCTCGACTGATGAGGAGCAGTACCCACGGCCATCTCTTACTAGGCCCTACACAGCATACAGACTTGTGCAGCCTACAAAGCGTGCTTCCAAAGGAGTTGTCCGCTCTCCAGATAAGAAGCATTGGCTTCAAGTCACACAGGGGGCAAAGGAAACCCTGGCCAGGAAAGAGCAGGAGTGAGTCAAGGAACTCAGGAGCAGGGGGTGAGTCAGTTTGTGCACCTGGTTTTCAGGACAAAATGTTTTCCCGTCCTCCGTCTCCCTTAACTACCCTTCCTTTCCGAGAAATGTCGAGGTAGAGAGGACTTCCTGAACCTAGATGTTAGCAGGGCCACAGTATGCCCTAACAAACCTGCCTGTGCCTTCAGACCTTGCCAAAGTTCGCCTCTTGACCTGTGCCAGCCTGAGGGTGAGACTGACTGGAGTGGGAAGGGGAAAACTACACAGGAGTCGGGTGAGGGGGGAGAAAAAAAAATCAAGGGCTTCATGGATGTTGATCCCACCCCATCCCAGGTGGTGCATGAGCCCACTGGCACTTTCCATGAGCCCCTCCTCTATTCCATCCCAGCAGGGAGAAGCAGCAGGACCTCAGGAGACCGTCCCGACCTTCAGAAAGTTGGAAAGGCTGTGGCCGGAGCTGCGGCCAGGGTGACTGTTGGAATGAGCCGAGAGGAGCTGGGATTTCTGCTCGTTTAGCCACTGTGCCCTCCTGTCCGTTTTCTATTTATTGCTGTCTGTCCTGGTCTCTTGTCCTTTTTGTGTTGGTTTTATCTTTCCTTCTGTGTCTGTCCAGGCTCTCTGCCATTCTCCCCCCACCCCACCCTTAGGTTGCAGGCTCCTTGCGGGGCAGGACTGTTCTCCCCAGCTCTTAATAAGTACGACAACTACTACTACCACGATGACTCTTCGAGATGCCGGGGCCGGGGGGAGGGGGGAGAACGCGCTATGGGAAATTGGGCCATCAGCGCTGGTGAGGAGCAGTGCACGTCTAGAAACTCGGCTTGCTCAGCTCCTTTGAGAAGAGGGGGAATCATCGTTCTCCTTTATTCAGAACCAGGCAGTCCCCCCCACAGGACTAACATTTGGGAAAATGGGCCTAGAGAACTGCCCCCGCCCTCTGAAAGACACCTGCTCCAGCGGTACATTTGAAGACCACTCCCGCACAGAGCCGAGGCTTGAACGATGATGGTGCTGGATAGGGCTGGGGCAGGGTTTCCAGCTTTAATTCCGGCCCCATTCCTATTCTTGAAGAAAGCAAACAAAATGTACACTTTTCTTTCCCCATAAAGTCGCGTCTTTTCAAAGGACGAGCATTTTAAATGCAAAGCAGATCTCACCCATCCCCACAAGGCGCTCAGACTCTCCTGCTCCGTTTCTATTAAGGCTTGTGCCTGCACCCAGGCGCTCCGGGGGGGAAGGCACATGCTTACCAAATCAAAATAAAATTGAGTTTGTGAGCGGCTCACCGCAAGAGAGCCATCTGCATCACAGGGTACGAAGACTGAAAGAAATGCCGGCTTTTGTTGGGCAGCCACTGGAGGAATGAACAAGAGCAAATGGCCAGGATGATGAGGCTGCTCCCACTGCAAACCCTCTATGCCATTTAGCTGAGAAAGTAGGTCAGAAGTTTCCAGCCTAGGCCGAGAACCGCGTCCCCGACTATTAACGGCCTGAGAAATGATTCGCCAAGGGGGTGTACCTAGATGACATCCTTCCCCCCACAAAACAAAAAATAAAAATAAAAAGGGCCAGATACCTGTTTGGTTTCAAAGTTGACAAAGCAGTACCCTCGGGGCTGTCCCTCCAAAGCCCCCGACTTGTGGAAGAGGAAGTCGAATTGCTTCACTTTGCCAAACTTCTGAAGGAGTTTGAGGAGGTGGTACCTGGAGGAAGAGAATTTGAGACCCCTGAATGTGCCAGACCCCTTCCTCACCCCACCCTGCGCTTCAGCTGTCCGTTCTCAACTCAGTGGGGTTGGCCGGAGCTGGAGGAGGAGACCGGCCACCCATCACCCCCACCCCCTCCTCCAAAATGTCCCCATTCAATTGACAAACCCAGTTTTCTTCTCTTTGGAATGAAAAGTTGAACTGCCATGGCTATGTATCTGTTCAATACAAAACTCTAAACAAAAGAACCCCACCTCACCAACAGCTGTCTGGCCGGCAAGCATCATTTGTTTTTCTTTTGGAGAGGCCCCCAGAAATAGTGTCTATTTATTTTTAATGTCTTGGCATCAGAGTGGTATTTGTAAAGAACTAGACCACCACAAAACACCGTCCCTCCGCTCCTGCTTCACCCCAACACCCGGCTCCCCATAACAAAAGCCTGGAGGGTTTCCCTATCAGATATTAGAGCTGATCATTAGCTCCACATGTTGGACAGAGGAAACCCTTTTCAAGTCTCAGACCACAACTAGTGGCACTTTCACAACCCCTGAGGAGTTTTCTGCCCCGAAGTAAATCAACACAAAGACAATGGGGAGCCCACAGACCACAGGGCTGGGGATCCGGGCCAATCCCTCCCAATCCACCATGAGTAATGAACCCACACCGAGTCCCCTTAGCCAGGGATGCTTATGACCTGGGAGCCAGGGTAGGCAAAGAAGAGATCTTACTGCAGACAGAGAAGGGACTCCAAGCTCTTGCCCGCCTCTTAGCCCCTTGTCCCCTCCTCCCTGGATTCCTCAGGGCAGAAACTATTTGGTTTCTATAGAGTTTTTAAGTTATTCAAACAGATGTGGCCCCAACAGGTTGCTGCAGCCAATCTCAATTTCCACTTCCTCTCATGTGACGTGAGGGTGAGACAAACCAACAGCTCTCCCATTTCCTTTTCCCCCGGCCTTCCTCCTGGCACCCTCCGTGCTATTCAAACCCAGAGTCAAGGCTTTCTCTAAACAATGCTGTCCCCGTGATACTAAAAAGGTATCGGGCCACATGCTAAATCGGTTATTACTGGGAATCTGACCCCACGGGGAGCCAGTAAGTTGTTGTTACGGCCACGTTTGTGTTCACATTGTTTTCTAGGCACAACTCATCAAGGTAGGATTCTTAAGCGGGAATCTCCCCAGGGAAGGAGACAGGGATGAAATGGTTTCTGCACTTCGCTACATCTGATACTAATGCACTTCGGCGGGAACGTTACAGTGAGCGCGCTACAGGCACCAAACCCCGAAGTGGAACCAGAAGACATTAGACAGGTCCAGAACCGTGGCAGGACCGCGGCAACCTCACGTTCTGCAGATATTTACTCATCCTCCTCTCGACCTGCGCCAGGAGACGGCGCGATCGTTAACCCCCCGCCGCTCCCCCGCAGTTTTCCAAATATCCAGACTCCCATCAGGAGACCCCACCTGCTAAGGAGGGAATGGGGCAGCTGGGCTCTTGAGAGGAAGGAAAGGCTAAGTATGCAGTTCTGTTTCTCTTTCTCTCTCCTTTCTTAGCCCAGCAACCAAGACCAGAGACCATTACGGGCTCCCAGGTCAGTGGACTACGTAAGGCCCCAAAGGCGTCTTGGTTTACAGCGCGGCATCCCCACATCCCTAATGCTCATACACTCCAATAAATCAGGTTAGACCCATTTTGGAGGAAAAAACAAAACCAAACCACCAACAGATGGCTGGTTTAGAGGGATGCTTTCTCTTTCCTGTCACCCTGCTTGGGGCAGGAAGGTGAGGGCACTAGTAGTGATCCTTAGGGGTTTCCCCTTTATTCTCATCAGAAAAGGCAAGTTATTCTTTGAAACACAAGATTCCCCCGGAAGTGAGACCTCCAGAACCCAGGAACATCTGGCAGAACTAAATCTTGCTTCTTAATAATAATAATAATGGCATTTGTTAAGCGCTTACTATGTGCAAAGCACTGTTCTAAGCGCTGGGGGATACAAGGTGATCAGGTTGTCCCGCGCAGGGCTCACAGTCATCATCCCCATTTTACAGATGAGGTAACTGAGGCTCTGAGAAGTGACTTGCCCAAGGTCACACAGCAGGCATGTGGCGGAGCAAGGATTCGAACCCATGACCTCTGACTCCAAAGCCCGTGCTCTTTCCACTGAGCCACTCCAGAATCCTCTTTTTGGTTTGATCTGTAGCCTCGGTGTAGGCAGGGAACGTGTCTGTTAACTCTGTTGCACTGAACTCTCCCAAGAGCTTAATACACTGCTCTGCACATAGTAAGCTCTCAAATACTACTGATTGATTAAGTCCCAAAATTAATCCAACACCACAACGAATGGAGTTAAATCTCAACCATTTTGCTTCCTGGAGCTGGAAACTGCACACCCTGAGACTGGGCAATTGGAAGACTGATTTTTTGTTTTGGTTTTTTCTATAGTACTTGTCAAGGGCTTCCTACGTGCCAGGCACTGCACTAAGCGTTGGGCTTGATACAAGTTAATCAGGTTGGGCGCAGGGGCTCACAGTCTTAAATTCCCATTTTAGATGAGGTAACTGAGGCACACAGAAGTGAAGCGACTTGCCCAAAATCACGCAGTGGACATACGCTGCTTCTCCCTGCCATATTCCCTCCTACCTGCTGCTATGGTAAAGGTGGCTCCGTTTAATACAGCGTGCGCCATTCGGCATTGGGACTCTGGAATTGACAGCAAACGACAGACCTCTGGCACCTTCTCCAACATTACCTTTGTTCTCTGTCTCCCCCTTTTAGACTGTGAGCCCACTGTTGGGTAGGGCCTGTCTCTATATGTTGCCAACTTGTACTTCCCAAGCGCTTAGTACAGTGCTCTGCACACAGTAAGCGCTCAATACGACACAGTAAGCGCTCAATACGTAGCATCGGAAGGTTACGATCAGATGCAACCATTAGCTCTCCACCTTACTCTTCGGACAGAGCCCCGTATGGGCTGGATTCCTCAACGAAGCTGATAAGCAAAGGGAGCAGCGTGGCTCAGGGGAAAGAGCACAGGCTTTGGAGTCAGAGGTCACGGGTTCAAATCCCGGCTCCGCCAACTGTCAGCTGTGTGACTCTGGGCAAGTCACTTAATTGCTCTGTGCCTCAGTTCCCTCATCTGTAAAATGGGGATTAAGACTGTGAGCCCCCCGTGGGACAACCTGATCACCTTGTAACCTCCCCAGCACTTAGAACAGTGCTTTGCACATAGTAAGTGCTTAATAAATGCCACTATTAATTTAAAAGAAAACCACTGCATAATTTATAACAACCAAAAGAGGTATGGGTAAGAGAGAACTGAGACGCAGCCGAATATTTTTTTTTTCCAAAGGTTGAAATTTTCATAATTTTCTTGAGTTTACAAGTCTAGAATGTAAGCTGCCCCCTATCACTCTGCCTTTTAGGATCGCAACCCCACACGGACTTTCCCCTTGAAACCAAATGCTCACCAACCGCCCTGAAACCTGATGCCTCGTTCCAAAGGGCAGTGCAACTAGTTCATCTCATCTCCTCACCCTCTTCCCCCCCTCCTACCGCCACTTCAGCATCAGCCAAGCCCTCCGTTATTCACTCCCACCCCCTCTCCCTACCAGCAGTACTTATAATAATAATAACGGCAGTTATTAAGCTCTTACTATGTGCAAAGCACTGTTCTAAGCACTGGGGAGGTTACAAGGTGATCAGGTTGCCCCACGGGGGGCTCACAGTCTTAATCCCCATTTTACAGGTGAGGTAGCTGAGGCACAGAGAAGTTAAGTGACTTGCCCAAAGTCGCACAGCTGACAAGTGGCGTACTTACCTTTCGGACTGCTTCCCCTATCAATGCATTTTAGTGACTGTCTCCCCAGACGGACTGTAAACTCCATAAGGGCAGGGATTTTGTCTACTATCTCTTGTGTACTTTTTCAAGCGCTCTGACCAGTACTATGCATACAATAAATGCTCAGTAAATACCCCTGATGGATGGAAAGTGACACCATAAGCATCCCCACACTACTCCCTGTCCCATTTTGAAAGGGTCCAGCAGACTGGAGAGGGGATAGGCCTATCTTCTTTGCCTCCTCTGCTGGCCTTAGTGACAATTAGCACTGTCGGCTTAATTAAAGCTGAATTAGGACCCCCTCCAAATTCCTTTCTTGAAGCGGCCTCAACAACTAAAGAGCCAAAGGAGCTCTTGGCCAAGTCTGAATTTGAACTGTCTAAAAGCAATCCTGAGGCGTATAAGATCATCAGAACAGAAAGTTACAGAGAATGGGATTAGACAGCCAACAAAGCAAGATGGCTTGCACCTTCTTTTCGGCAAATTGCAAATCTCCAAAGTCACTGCAAAGGGTATAAAATTTGGGGGTGGAGGTTCATCTAGCCAAGTGAAGATTCACGTCAGAAACACACGCATTATGCCAGGGCGTACAGTACGAATGGTTATTAATGCATGGAGAACCGCAATGGGGACAAGACTGCAGTGGGAGCTCCATTACTATCACTCGCCTGAGGACTTTTTTTTTAGCCCAAGCAAGGTAATTTCGTATTAGAGCAGGGGGAACGTTAAAGAAAATTTAAAAGGGAACCTGTGCTAAGGACTAGTGAAAAGAGACCAAGAAAGGTAAAACAGCAGGAGCCAGCAGTGCCTTGTACTAGTGAAGAAAAAGAGATATGAACATTAGCAAGATTCAATGTGAGGGGCCACAAAAGTAAGCATATTGGCAGTAAAGTTGGGGAAGGGCTATAATAGAAGGAGGCTTTTAGGATGCAATCAAGGAGCCAGACTCTGAAAAATCTGTAAGTGGATAAGCAGTTGAACAGTCATCAGCTCTTGCTTAGTCCGTGAGCCCCGTATGGGACAGGGACTGTGTCTGAACTGATTGTCTTGTATCTACCCCTGCCCTTAGTACCTAGTAAATGCTTAATTGCTGTTGTTATTGTTAACAGCTGAAGAGTAGGTAAGCTTCACTGACAGAGAACCCATATCAGAGGAACTCCACCTCCTGTAAGCCTGCTCCTTTCGTTCTCACCAAAGCAAGGTGCCACCCATCTTCCCTTAATTTGTGAACCGACTTGTGACATTTATATTTAACATGCCCCGTTAAGCAGCAGGGTACCTCTGAAGGGCCATCAGAAATTTCAGAAAAATATAATAAATGCTCTTTCCATTCTTCAGGCTCCTAGCCCAGCGGGTACACTGTGGGGTGGAAATACTGCCTTTGGAACTCAGCACAGGACAGGATGTTACCCCAGAGCATGCGCTGTCCCTGAAAGACCTCGTCTGGTCAGGAGTCTTACATCAAAAAGTCCATTCTGGGTCTTCGCCTCAAATAAACGAGCGAAGGGACACAGGGGAACAAGTGAAGGGTTTCAAACCTACAGCTCAAAAGCCAGTCTCCCGAAACAGCAATTCCTCGGACACGGATTCCCCGGAAATCGTCCCAGCTCTCACGGGGGCCAGAGGTGCCTTGAGAGTCAACTACCTAAATATACCTTTTTTTACTGTAATCACACGATTACTCAACACAGGCCATGAGCGGGATTTAGGAGACTTGATTCCTAAGGTTGCCAGGCATCCCGTACACCCAGCCCTTATTTTATGCCAGCTCAATACGCTCAACATGCCGGCTTACAGAAGCAGCGTGGCTCAGTGGAAAGAGCATGGGCTTTGGAGTCAGAGGTCATGGGTTCAAATCCTGACTCTGCCAGTTGTCAGCTGTGTGACTTTGGGCAAGGCACTTAACATCTCTGGGCCTGAGTTACCACATCTGTAAAATGGGGATTAAAACTGAGAGCCCCCCGTGGGACAACCTGATTACCTTGTATCCCCCCAGTGCTTGGCACATAGAAAGCGCTTAATAATGCCCTGCAGTCCCCAAACTGAAATATGGCAGCCCTCCATCTACTCCACTTGAGAGCAGGAGGTCTTGGAAACGGTTTTCGTGTTCAAGGCTGATATAAGAATGCATTCATCCTTCTCCTAATCACAACAGCAATTAGAACAGAAGTCTTCCTGAGAGGCGGGCAGGGTCGGAGGAGAAAAGATGCCGAAAATGTTCATTAGTGCTAAACCAGCTTGCCACAACTGTAGTCTCCAAAGACAAAGATAGTAAGCTACCGAAGGTTTCAGGTGTTCCCCATCCACTGCAATTAGACAAAGTGAATTTTCCCCTTTGAAACAAAAAAAAAAAAGTAGGCGGTTGAACAAAATTAAGATCATCCAGGGTGTTATTTTATCATTTTGGGGGGAGGGGGAAGGCGAGGTTAGGGACAGAGAAGAGTAGGTTATGTTATTTATTAATTAAGCACTTACTATGCATGTGCCAAGCCTTATATGGATTAATTCAGGGCAGTCCCTTCCCCAGAAGAGCTCACCTTCTAGATGCAGGGAGAGTGGAGACAGATGTCGCATCCCCATGTTTCAGATTAGGAAACTAATGCACACAGAGGTTAAGTGCCTCGCCTGAGGTCGCCCAGCAGATCTGGGAATCCAACCCAAGCCTTCCCATTTCTATCCCACGCTACGGCAGACTTACTCGGTTATCTTGGGGTCCAGGTTGCCGATCCAGAGTCGATGCCCTTCCTGCAGGGAGCCCTCCGAAAGAATCGATGCATTCTCCAGGGGAAGAGTTTTGGTTCCTGCCTCCATCAATCTCTGGGAGAATGTAAATGAAATGGGGGGTTGGGGGGTTAAAAGAAAAAAAGTGTGAGAGGACGTGCTTTCTACGCGTATATGAGGCTTAGTTTGTTCTGGGGAGGGCATGTACCTGCTAATTCTGTCACATTGAACTCTCCCAAGCGCTTAGAACAGTACTCTGCCCAGAGGAAGCGCTCAATAAATACCACTGATTGAGTCGTTCTTCCCAGTCCTTCTGGGAATCGGCCCAGACCAGCTCCTGACCCCTTTCCCAGCCAAAATCCACTCTTCCTCCTCCCCTCCCCTGGCCTCCCGTCCCCCCCGCCACCAGGTGACAGGCCGAGTTCGTCCCCTCTAGATTGGAAACTCGCTGTGGGCAGGGAACTTGTCTACTAACTCTGCTAGATTCACGCTCTCATTCGATTGTATTTATATGCCGGGTAGGGACTGTCTCTATATGTTGCCAATTTGTCCTTCCCAAGCGCTTAGTACAGTGCTCTGCACAAAGTAAGCGCTCAATAAATACGATTGATGATGATGATGATCAAGCGCTTACTGTGAGCGGAGCACCGTGCTAGGCACTTGGGAAAGTACAATACAGCAATAAATAATGATACTCCCTGTCCACAACAGGTTCACAGTCTAGAGGTGGGGAGACAGACAGCAATATAGATAAATTAAATGACCTATAAGTACACAAGTGCTGTGGGGATGGGACGGGGGAAGAGCAAAGGGAGCAAGTCAGGGTGACGCAGAAGGGAGAGGGAGATGAGGAAAAGTGGGGCTTAGTCTGGGATGGCCTCTCGCAAGTGCTTAGTACAGTGTCAGGCACAGAGCATGCGCTCAGTAAATAGGATGGATTGATTGAAGAGGGTGGGGAGGGATCTTACCTCCTTCCCTTCCCCACAGCACCTGTATACATGGTATATATGTTTGTACATATTTATTACTCTATTTATTTATTTATTTATTTTACTTGTAGATATCTATTCTATTTATTTTATTTTGTTAGTATGTTTGGTTTTGTCTCCCCCTTTTAGACTGTGAGCCCACTGTTGGGTAGGGACTTTCTCTATATGTTGCCAATTTGTACTTCCCAAGCACTTAGTACAGTGCTCTGCACACAGTAAGCGCTCAGTAAATATGATTGATGATGATGATGATGATAAGTAGGTGAAGAAACAGCGTAGAAGCAGCCTGGCTTAGTGGAGAGAACCCGGGCCTGGGAGCCAGAGATCGTGGGTTCAAATCCCAGCTCCGCCACTTATCAGCTGCGTGACTTTGGGCCAGTCATTTAACTTCTCTGGGCCTCAGTGACCTCCTCTGTAAAATGGGGATTAAGACTGTGAGCCCCACGTGGGACAACCTGATCACCTTGTAACCTCCCCAGAGCTTGGCACATAGTGAGCACTTAACAAATACCATTAAAAAAAAAAAACCCAAAGAGAGTCTAAGGAGTTTCATTCATTCATTTAGTTGTATTTACTGAGTGTTTGCTGTGTGCGGAGCACTGTACTAAGCATCATCATCATCATCAATCGTATTTACTGAGCGCTTACTGTGTGCAGAGCACTGTACTAAGCACTTGGGTAGGACAAGTTGGCAACATATAGAGACAGTCCCTACCCAACAGTGGGCTCACAGTCTAAAAGGGGGAGATAGAGAACAAAACCAAACATACTAACAAAATAAAATAAATAGAACAGATATGTACAAGCAAAATAAATTAATAAAGAGTAATAAATATGTACAAACATATATACATATATACAGGCGCAGTGGGGAAGGGAAGGAGGTAAGATGGGGGGATGGAAAGAAAAGTACAATAGTACAGAGAAGCAGCGTGGATTAAATTGTTCTAAACCCGGCTCTGCCACTTATCAGTGGTGCTACTTTGGGCCAGTCTCTTAACTTTACTGTGCCTCAGTTACCTGCTCTGTAAAATGGGGGTGAAGCCTGTGAGCCCCGCGTGAGACAACCTGATGACCTTGTCTCTCCCCTAGTGCTTCTGCCCCGTGGGTAGGGACTGTCTCTAGCTGTTGCCAAATTATAATAATAATTGTGGTATTTGTTAAGCGCTCACTCTGTGCCAAGCACTGCTCTAAGCACTGGATAATAATGATGGTATTTATTTTGCACTCATTATGTGCCAAGCACTGTTCTAAGCGCTGGGGGGGATACACGGTAATAAGGTTGTCCCCTGTGGGGCTCACAGTCTTCCTAATAATAATAATGATGATGGCATTTATTAAGTGCTTACTATGTGCAAACCACTGTTCTAAGCGCTGGGGAGATTACAAAGTGATCAGGTTGTCCCATGGGGGGGCTCACAGTCTTAATCTCCATTTTACAGATGAGGTCACTGAGGCCCAGAGAAGTGAAGTGACTTGCCCAAAGTCACACAGGTGACAACTGGCGGAGCAGGGATTTGAACCCACGACCTCTGACTCCAAAGCTCGTGCTCTTTCCACTGAGCCACGCTGCTTCTCTAAGCGCTCAATAAATATGATTGAATGAATGAATCCCCATTTTACAGATGAGGGAACTGAGGCTGGGAGATGTGAAGCGACTTGCCCAAGGCCAATCAATCAATCAATCAATCAATCAGTCGTATTTATTGAGTGCTTACTGTGTGCACAGCACTGTACTAAGCGCTTGGGAAGTACAAGTTGGCAACATATAGAGACAGTCCCTACCCAACAGTGGGCTCACAGTCTAGAAGGGGGAGACAGAGAACAAAACCAAACATATTAACAAAATAAAATAAATCATCATCATCATCATCATCAATCGTATTTATTGAGCGCTTACTATATGCAGAGCACTGTACTAAGCGCTTGGGAAGTACAAGCTGGCAACACACAGAGACAGTCCCTACCCAACAGTGGGCTCACAGTCTAGAAGGGGGAGACAGAGAACAAAACCAAACATACTAACAAAATAAAATAAATCATCATCATCATCATCAATCGTATTTTTTGAGCGCTTACTGTGTGCAGAGCACTGGACTAAGCGCTTGGGAAGTACAAGCTCGCAACATATAGAGACGGTCCCTACCCAACGGTGGGCTCACAGTCTAAAAGGGGGAGACAGAGAACAAAACCAAACATACTAACAAAATAAAATAAATAGAATAGATAGGTACAAGTAAAATAAATAGAGTAATAAATATGTACAAACATATATACATATATACAAGTGGCATATGTATATACATATACAGTATATACACATATATATGTATACATATATACATATACAGTATATACATATATATGCATACATATATACATATACAGTATATACGTATACATATATATCAATCAATCAATCGTATTTATTGAGCGCTTACTATGTGCAGAGCACTGTACTAAGCGCTTGGGAAGGACAAGCTGGCAACATACAGAGACAGTCCCTACCCAACAGTGGGCTCACAGTCTAAAAGGGGGAGACAGAGAACAAAACCAAACACACTAACAAAATTAAATAAATAGAATAGATAGGTACAAGTAAAATAAATAAATAAATAAATAGAGTAATAAATATGTACAAACATATATACATATATACAAGTGGCATATATGTACATATACAGTATATACACATATATGTATACATATATACATATACAGTATATACATATATATGTATACATATATACATATACAATATATACATATACATATAAATATATAAATATAAATATGTGTGTGTGTGTGTGTGTGTGTGTGTGTGTGTGTGTGTGTGTGTGTATATATATATATATATATATATATATATATATATATATATATATATATACACACATATATAAAGGCCACCCAGCAGACAAGTGGCGGAGCAGGAATTAGAACCCACGACCTCTGACTCCCAAGCCCGGGCTCTTTCCACTGAGCTGTGCGGCTTCTCCAAGCGCTTAGTCCAGTGCTCTGCACACAGTAAGCGCTCAATAAATACGATGGAATGAATGAATGAGACAGAGGAGGAGGAGGAGGAGGAGGAAGAAGAAGAATATGCTGGGGCAGCAGCAGGCCGCCGGCCATGCGTGGGGCGACAGACACTGTGAGCACGTCTTCATTCACTCATTCATTTAATCGTATTTATTGAGCGCTTACTGTGTGCAAAGCACTGTACTAAGCGCCTAGAAAGTACAAATCGGCAATATACAAAGACAATCCCTACCCAACAACGGGCTCACAGTCTAGAAGGGGAAGACAGACAACAAAACATGTAGACAGGTGTCAAAGTCGTCAGAATAAATAGAATTATAGCTATAGACACATCATTATTGGAGAAGCAGCGTAGCTCAGTGGAAACAGCCCGGGCTCTGAAGTTAAAGGTCATGGGTTCAAATCCCGCTCCGCCAATTGTCAGCTGTGCGACTTTGGGCAAGTCACTTCACTTCTCTGTGCCTCAGTGACCTCATCTGTAAAATGGGGATGAAGACTGTGAGCCCCCCGCGGGACAGCCTGATCGCCTTGTAACCTCCCCAGCGCTTAGAACCGTGCTTTGCACATAGTAAGCGCTTAATAAATGCCATCATTATTATTATCATTAATAAAATACAGTAATAAATCCGTACGAATAGAATAGAGTAATAAATCCGTATAAATATATACAAGTGCTGTGGGGAGGGGAAGAGGGTTTTGTTGTTTGTCTCCCCCTTCTAGACTGTGAGCCCGTTGTTGGGTGGGGACCGTCTCTAGATGTTGCCAACTTGGACTTCCCAAGCGCTTAGTACAGTGCTCTGCACATAGTAAGCGCCCAATAAATACGATTAAATGAATGTGTTGCCTTAACTGTCCTTTCCAAGCGGTTAGTCCAGCGCTGCACACGCAGTCAGCGCTCAATAAATACGATAGAATGAACGAGTGAATGAATCTCTTGTACTTCCCAAGCGCTTAGTCAGCGTGGCTCATTGGAAAGAGCACAGGGTTTGGAGTCAGGAGTCCTGGGTTCGAATCCCGGCTCTGCCAATTGCCAGCTGTGTGACTCGGGGCCAGTCACTTCACTTCTCTGCGCCTCAGTTCCCTCATCTGGAAAATGGGGATTAAGACTGTGAGCGCCCCGTGGGACTTCCTGAGCGGCGTGGCTCAGTGGAAAGAGCCCGGGCTTTGGAGTCAGAGGTCACGGGTTCAAATCCCGGCTCCACCACGCGTCTGCTGTGTGACTTTGGGCAAGTCACTTCACTTCTCTGGGCCTCAGTTACCCCATCTGTAAAATGGGGATTAAGACTGTGAGCCCCACGTGGGACAACCTGATCACCTTGTAAATTCCCCAGCGCTTAGAACAGTGCTCTGCACATAGTAAGCGCTTAATAAATGCCATTTTTATTACCACCTTGTAACCTCCCCAGCGCTTAGAACAGTGCACATAGTAAGCACTTAATAAATGCCATCATCATTATTATTATTATTATTATTATTATTATTAGTCCAGTGCTCTGCACACAGTCAGCGCTCAATACGAATGAATGAATGCATGGGGACCGTCTCTCTGTTGCCGACTTGTCCTTCCCAAGCGCTTAGTCCAGCGCTCCGCACATAGTCAGCGCTCAATAAATACGACAGAATGAATGAATGAATCTGCTGCCGACTTGCACTTCCCCAGCGCTTAGTCCAGTGTTCCGCACACAGTAAGCGCTCAATACGATTGAATGAATTAATGCTGCCGACTTGTCCTTCCCAAACCCTCAGTCCAGCGCTCCGCACACAGTCGGCGCTCAATAAATACGACTGAATGAATGAACGTTGCCGACTTGTCCTTCCCAAGCGCTCAGTCCAGCGCTTCGCACACAGTCGGCGCTCAATAAATACGACTGAATGAATGAGTGAATGAATCTGTTGCCACCTCGCACTTCCCAAGCGCTTAGGGAAGCAGCGTGGCTCAGTGGAAAGAGCCCGGGCTTGGGAGTCGGAGGTCACGGGTTCGAATCCCGGCTCCGCCACCTGTCAGCTGGGTGACCTTGGGCAAGCCACTTCACTTCTCTGGGCCTCAGTTCCCTCCTCTGTAAAATGGGGATGAAGACTGTGAGCCCCAAGTGGGACAACCTGATCAGTTTGTATCTACCCCAGCACTTAGAACAGTGCTTTGCACATAGTAAGCGCCTAACAAATACCGTTATTATTATTAGTAGTAGCAGCGCAGTGCTCCGCACACAGTCAGCGCTCAATACGATTGAATGAATGACTGAATCTGTTGCCGACTCGCACTTCCCAAGCGCTTAGAGAAGCAGCGTGGCTCAGTGGAAAGAGCCCAGGCTTGGGAGTTGGAGGTCACAGGTTCAAATCCCTCAGCTGTGTGACTTTGGGCAAGTCACTTCACTTTTCTGGGCCTCAGTTCCCTCATCTGGATAAATGGGGATTCATTCATTCATTCATTTGTATTGATTGAGCGCTTACTGTGTGCAGAGCACTGTACTAAGTGCTTGGGGAGTACAAGTTGGCAACATCTAGAGACGGTCCCTATCCAACAGCGGGCTCACAGTCTAGAGGGGGGACACAGACAACAAAACGAAACATATTAACAAAATAAAATAAATAGAATATGTACAAATAAAATAGAGTAATAAATACGTAAAAACATGTATACGTATATACAGGTGCTG
This sequence comes from Tachyglossus aculeatus, assembly GCF_015852505.1. NCBI lineage: Eukaryota > Metazoa > Chordata > Mammalia > Monotremata > Tachyglossidae > Tachyglossus > Tachyglossus aculeatus. Next base: position 104,327,084 of record NC_052069.1, on the reverse strand, counting down.
TGGGGAGGGGAAGGAGGGGGAGTAAGCTTAACAAACAAATACCATTATTATTATTAGTCCAGCGCTCCACACAGAGTCAGCGCTCAATCAATACGATGGAATGAATGAATCTGTTGCCGAACTGTACTCTCCCAAGCGCTCAGCCCAGCGCTCCGCACACAGTCAGCGCTCAATCAATACGATGGAATGAATGAATCTGTTGCCGAATTGTCCTCTCCCAAGCACTCAGTCCAGTGCTCTACACACAGTCAGCGCTCAATAAATATGATGGAATGACTGAATCTGTTGCCGAATTGTACTCTCCCAAGTGCTCAGCCCAGCGCTCCGCACACAGTCAGCGCTCAATAAATAAGATTGAATGAATCTGTTGCCGAATTGTACTCTTCCAAGCGCTTAGTCCAGCGCTCCGCACACAGTCCGTGCTCAATAAATACGATTGATTGAGTGAATCTGTTGCCGATGTTTCCTCCCCAAGTGCTCAGTCCAGCGCTCCGCACACAGTGCTCAATAAATATGATTGATTGAATGAATTTGTTGCCGATTTGTCCTCCCCAAGCGCTCAGTCCAGCGCTCCGCACACAGTCAGCGCTCAATCAATACGATGGAATGAATGAATGAATGAATGAATGAATGAGTGAGTGAATGTGGGGGAGGGGTGGCGGCCCTCGGGGTCGGGGAGTGGGGGTCGTTCATTCATTCATTCATATTGATTGAGCGCTTACTGTGTGCAGAGCACTGTACTAAGCACTTGGGAAGGACAAGTCGACAACATGTAGAGACGGTCCCTACCCGACAACTGGCTCACAGTCCCAGTCATTCATTCATTCAGTCGTATTTATTCATTCAATCAGTCGCACTTATTCATTCATTCATTCAATCGTATTGATTGGGCGCTTACTGTGTGCGGAGAACTGTACTAAGCGCTTGGGAAGGACAAGTGGGCAACATACAGAGATGGTCTCTACCCAACAGTGGGATCACAGTCTCAGTCATTCATTCATTCAGTCGTACTTATTCATTCATTCATTCAATCGTATTGATTGAGCGCTTACTGTGTGCAGAGGACTGTACTAAGCGCTTGGGAAGGACAAGTGGGCAACATACAGAGATGGTATCTACCCAACAGTGGGATCACAGTCTCAGTCATTCATTCATTCAGTCGCATTTATTCATTCATTCATTCAATCGTATCGATTGAGCGCTTACTGTGCACAGAGCACTGGACTAAGCGCTTGGGGAGGACAAGTGGGCAACATAGAGAGACGGTCCCTACCCGACAACGGGATCACAGCCCCAGTCATTCATTCATTCAGTCGCATTTATTCATTCATTCATTCATCCAATCGTATTGATTGAGCACTTACTGTGTGCGGAGCACTGCACTAAGCGCTTGGGAAGGACAAGTGGGCAACATACAGAGATGGTCTCTACCCAACAGTGGGATCACAGTCTCAGTCATTCATTCATTCAGTCTCATTTATTCATTCATTCAATCGTATTGATTGAGCGCTTACTGTGCGCAGAGCACTGGACTAAGCGCTTGGGAAGGACAAGTGGGCAACATACAGAGATGGTCTCTACCCAACAGTGGGATCACAGTCTCAGTCATTCATTCACTCAGTCGTACTTATTCATTCATTCATTCATTCAATCGTATTGATTGAGCGCTTCCTGTGTGCAGAACACTGGACTAAGCGCTTGGGAAGGACAAGTGGGCAACATACAGAGATGGTCTCTACCCAACAGTGGGATCACAGTCTCGGTCATTCATTCATTCAGTCGTACTTATTCATTCATTCATTCAATCGTATTGATTGAGCGCTTCCTGTGCGCGGAGCACTGGACTAAGCGCTTGGGAAGGACAAGTGGGCAACATACAGAGATGGTCTCTACCCGACAGTGGGATCACAGTCCCAGTCATTCATTCATTCAGTCGCATTTATTCATTCATTCATTCAATCGTATTGAGCGCTTACTGTGTGCAGAGCACTGCACTAAGCGCTTGGGAAGGGCAAGTGGGCAACGTAGAGAGACGGTCCCTACCCGACAGCGGGCTCACAGTCCCAGTCATTCATTCATTCAGTCGCATTTATTCATTCATTCATTCAATCGTATTGATTGAGCGCTTCCTGTGCGCGGAGCACTGGACTAAGCGCTTGGGAAGGACAAGTGGGCAACATAGAGAGACGGTCCCAACAACAGGATCACAATCCGTCATTCATTCATTCAGTCGTATTCATTCATTCATTCAGTCGTGCTTATTCATTCATTCATTCAATCGTATTGATTGAGCGCTTACTGCGTGCAGAGCACTGCGCTAAGCGCTTGGGAAGGACAAGTGGGCAACATACAGAGATGGTCTCTACCCAACAGTGGGATCACAGTCTCAGTCATTCATTCATTCAGTCGTACTTATTCATTCATTCATTCAATCGTATTGATTGAGCGCTTACTGCGTGCAGAGCACTGGACTAAGCGCTTGGGAAGGACAAGTGGGCAACATAGAGAGACGGTCCCTACCCGACAACGGGATCACAGCCCCAGTCATTCATTCATTCAGTCGCATTTATTCATTCATCCATTCAATCGTATTGATTGAGCGCTTCCTGTGTGCGGAGCACTGGACTAAGCGCTTGGGAAGGACAAATGGGCAACATAGAGAGAGGGTCCCAACAACAGGATCACAATCCATCATTCATTCATTCAGTCGTATTCATTCATTCATTCAGCCGTACTTATTCATTCATTCATTCAATCGTATTGATTGAGCGCTTACTGCGTGCAGAGCACTGCACTAAGCGCTTGGGAAGGACAAGTGGGCAACACAGAGAGACGGTCCCTACCCGACAGCGGGATCACAGTCTCAGTCATTCATTCAGTCAGTCGTATTTATTCATTCATTCAGTCAGTCGTACTTATTCATTCATTCAATCGTATTGATTGAGCGCTTACTGCGTGCGGAGGACTGTACTAAGCGCTTGGGAAGGACAAGTGGGCAACATACAGAGATGGTCTCTACCCAACAGTGGGATCACAGTCTCAGTCATTCATTCATTCAGTCGTACTTATTCATTCATTCATTCAATCGTATTGATTGAGCGCTTACTGCGTGCAGAGCACTGGACTAAGCGCTTGGGAAGGACAAGTGGGCAACATAGAGAGACGGTCCCTACCCGACAACGGGATCACAGCCCCAGTCATTCATTCATTCAGTCGCATTTATTCATTCATCCATTCAATCGTATTGATTGAGCGCTTCCTGTGTGCGGAGCACTGGACTAAGCGCTTGGGAAGGACAAGTGGGCAACATACAGAGATGGTCTCTACCCAATGGTGGGATCACAGTCTCAGTCATTCATTCATTCATTCACATTCATTCATTCATTCATTCATACTTAGTCACTCATTCATTCAATCGTATTTATTGAGCGCTTCCTGTGCGCGGAGCACTGGACTAAGCGCTTGGGAAGGACAAGTGGGCAACATACAGAGAGAGACGGTCCCAACAACAGGATCACAGTCCGTCATTCATTCATTCAGTCGTATTCATTCATTCAGTCGTACTTATTCATTCATTCATTCAATCGTATTGATTGAGCGCTTACTGCGTGCAGAGCACTGCGCTAAGCGCTCGGGAAGGACAAGGGGGCAACGTGTAGAGGCGGTGCCCCCCCGAGGGCGGGCGGGCGGGCTGGCAGTGTAGACGGGGGAGATCGGGGCCCAAACCAAACGGATTCGGCGAATAAAAGGCGGTCCGGACTCACCGTGGGTCCCGGGCGCCCGCGGCCCGGACCATCCCCCAGCCGAGCGGAGCCGAGCGGAGCCGAACCCAGCCGAACCGAGCCGAGTCCAGCCGAGCGGAGCCGAACCCACCCGAGCGACCCCGACCTCGGCCCGCGATGACGCGATCGGCGCGCGCCCGCACCGCGCAGGCGCCTCCCGGGCCCCGGCCGATGACGCACGCGCAGGCGCCCGGCCCGGAGCCCCGCCCCCCAGCGGCCGGGACGGGAAGGACCGGTGAGTGACGACCCCCACGCTCGCGGCGTCCGGCCTCACCTGGAGGACGACGACGGGACGCCCGGCGGGGCCTGGGAGGACGGGGGGGGGGACAGGGCGGGGCTCCGGGGAGGGGGCGGGGCCTGTCTCGTCCAATGAGGGCGGGGCTCCCGGGAGGGGGAGGGGCCTGTCCTGCGCAACGAGGGCGGGGCTCCTGGGAGGGCGGGGCCTGATCCGTCCAATGAGGGCGGGGCTCCTGGGAGGGGGCGGGGCCTGTCCTGCGCATCGAGGGCGTGTCTCCTGGGGGCGGGGCTGTCCCGGCCCATGAGGGCGGGGCTCCTGAGGGGGCGGGCCTGTCCCTCCCACTGAGGGTGTACCTCCTGGGGGCGGGGCCTGCCTCGTCCAATGACGGCTGGGCTCCTGGGGGCGGGGCCTGTCTCGCCAATGAGGGCGTGGATCCTGGGGGCGGGGCCTGTCCTGCGCAGCGGGGACGGGGCTCCTGGGGGCATGGCCTGTCCTGCGCAACGAGGGCGTGGCTCCTGAGGGCGGGGTCTGTCCCGCCCAATGAGGACGTGTCTCCTGGGAGGGCGGGGCCTGTCGCGGCCAATGAGGGCGGGGCTCCTGTGGGCGGGGCCTGCCTCGTCCAATGAGGGCGTGTCTCCTGGAAGGAGGGGTCTGTCCTGTCCAATGAGAGCGTGTCCCCTGGGGGCGGGGTATGTCCCGCCCAATGAGGGCGTGTCTCCTGGAGGGAGGGGCTTGTCCCGTCCAATGAGAGCGTGTTTCCTGGGGGCGGGGCCTGTTCCACCCAATGAGGGCGTGCCTCCTGGGGGCGGGGTCTGTCCCGCCCAATGAGGGCGTGTCTCCTGTGGGGCGGGGCCTGCGCGGTGAGGGCGTGTCTCCTGGAGGGAGGGGCTTGTCCCGTCCAATGAGGGCGTGTCTCCTGGAAGGCGGGGCCTGCCTGTCCAATGAGAGCGTGTCCCCTGGGGACGGGGTATGCCCCGCCCAATGAGGGCGTGTCTCCTGGAAGGAGGGGTCTGTTCTGCCCAATGAGGGCGTGTCTCCTGGAGGGAGGGGCTTGTCCCGTCCAATGAGAGAGTGTTTCCTGGGGGCGGGGCCTGTTCCACCCAATGAGGGCGTGCCTCCTGGGGGCGGGGTCTGTCCCGCCCAATGAGGGCGTGCCTCCTGGGGGGCGGGGTCTGCGCGATGAGGGCGTGTCTCCTGGAGGGAGGGGCTTGTCCCGTCCAATGAGAGCGTGTCTCCGGGGGGGCGGGGCCCGTTCCAACCCGATAAGGGCGTGGCTCCTGGGGGCGGGGCTTGTCCCACCCAATGAGAGCGTGTCTTCTGGGGGGCGGGGCCTGTTCCACCCAATGACGGCGTGCCTCCTGGGGGCGGGGGTCTGTCCCGCCCAATGAGGGCGTGTCTCCTGTGGGCGTGGCCTGCATAATGAGGGCGTGGTTCCTGGGGCGGGGCTTGTCCCGTCCAATGAGAGCGTGTCTCCTGGGGGGGCGGGGCCTGTTCCACCCAATGAGGGCGTGCCTCCTGGGGGGTGGGGCCTCTTTTCGGTGTCTCTGTTGCCCATACGGGTAGAATGTTTCATTCAGCAGTGCTATTTATTGAACGCTTACTATGTGTAGAGCACCGTCCTAAGCGTTTGGGAGAGTCCAGTCAATCATCAGTGGTATTTATCAAGCGCTAACTGTGTGCAGAACACTGGGCTACATGCTTGGGAGAGTAAAATCAATCAATGGTATTTATTGAGCGCTCACAAGAATAATAATGGTATTTGGACTATGTGCCAAGCACTGTTCTAAGCGCTGGGGTAGATACCGGTTAATCCGGTTGTCCCACGTGGGGCTCACAGTCTTTATCCCCATTTTACAGATGATGAGCTGTCTGAGGCCCAGAGAAGTTAAGTGGCTTGCCCAAGGTCACATAGCAGACAGGTGGCAGAGGTGGGATTAGAACCCATAATAATAATAATAATGGTATTTATTAAGCACTTACTCTGTGCCAAGCACTGTTCTAGGCGCTGGGGGAGATGCAAGGTGATCAGGTTGTCCCACGTGGGGCTCACAGTCTTTATCCCCATTTTACGGATGAGATATCTGAGGCCCAGAGAAGTTAAGTGGCTTGCCCAAGGTCACATAGCAGACAAGTGGCAGAGGTGGGATTAGAGCCCATAATAATACTAATAATGGTATTTGTTAAGCACTTACTCTGTGCCAAGCACTGTTCTAGGCGCTGGGGGAGATGCAAGGTGATCAGGTCGTCCCACGTGGGGCTCACAGTCTTTATCCCCATTTTACGGATGAGATATCTGAGGCCCAGAGAAGTTAAGTGGCTTGCCCAAGGTCACATAGCAGACAAGTGGCAGAGGTGGGATTAGAACCCATAATAATACTAATAATACTAATAATGGTATTTGTTAAGCACTTACTCTGTGCCAAGCACTGTTCTAGGCGCTGGGGGAGATGCAAGGTGATCAGGTTGTCCCACGTGGGGCTCACAGTCTTTATCCCCATTTTACAGATGAGATATCTGAGGCCCAGAGAAGTTAAGTGGCTTGCCCAAGGTCACATAGCAGACAAGTGGCAGAGGTGGGATTAGAACCCATAATAATACTAATAATACTAATAATGGTATTTGTTAAGCTCTTACTCTGTGCCAAGCACTGTTCTAGGCTCTGGGGGAGATGCAAGGTGATCAGGTTGTCCCACGTGGGGCTCACAGTCTTTATCCCCATTTTACAGGTGAGATATCTGAGGCCCAGAGAAATTAAGTGGCTTGCCCAAGGTCACATAGCAGACAAGTGGCAGAGGTGGGATTAGAACCCATAATAATACTAATAATGGTATTTGTTAAGCACTTACTCTGTGCCAAGCACTGTCCTAGGCGCTGGGGGTGATGCAAGGTGATCAGGTCGTCCCACGTGGGGCTCACAGTCTTCATCCCCATTTTACAGATGAGGGAACTGAGGTCCAGAGAAGTAAAGTGACTTGCCCAAGGTCACCCAGCTGACAAGTGGCGGAGCCGGGATTCGAACCCATGACCTCTGACTCCCGAGCCCGGGTTCTTGCCACTAAGCCACGCTGGGACACAGCACTGTACTAAGCGCTTGGTACCGTACAGTTGGGAAGCAGCGTGGCTCAGTGGAAAGAGCACGGGCTTGGGAACCAGAGGTTGTGGGTTCAAATCCCGGCTCCTCCGCTTGTCAGCTATGTGACTTTGGGCAAGTCACTTAACTTCTCTGTGCCTCAGTTACCTCATCTGTAAAATGGGGATGACTGTGAGCCCCACTTGGGGCAACCTGATCACCTTGTATTCTTCCTAGCGCTTAGAACAGTGCTTTGCACATAGTAAGCGCTTAACAAATGCCATCATTATTATTACAGTTCTACAGAGTTGGTAGTCACTTCCCCTGCCCACAAGGAGCTTTCAGGCCTTGCGTTAACCATTCCCTTTAGCTTGCCTTCTCCCCTCTGCAACAACTTTTGCTTAGTTCCGTGCTCGTTAGCGCGAGCAACCTAGGAGAGAGAGAGAAAACATAACTGATTAATTTTGTTTAAGCGCTTTGATACCCCAGCCCCATGGCATTTATGAACGCATCCTTAAACTCGACCGTTTCCCCTACCTGTAATTTATTTTAATGTCTGCTTTCTCCTGTGGAATGTAAGATCCTTGTGGGCGGGAATTGCGGTCATCGACTTTATTCCGTTCTACTCCCCCAAGAGCTTAGTACTTAGTGCTCTGTGCACAGTGAGCACCTACTAAGTGCTGTTGATTAATTTATTGATTTGCTACTCATCAGTCTATAGTGAGATTTGGGGTGTCCGTACACTTCACTTACGCATGCTCTCTGTGCCCGTCCCGCCTAGCACCAAAAATCAGGGGTAATGTTCCATTTTTCAAAAAAAGCAGAATAGGAAAACAGTGATATTCCATTTGTTTTTTGGGAGGTGGGGAATGTTGCCATCTACTACTCTGTAGGCCTCATAGTTTGGCTTCTCAAGTATCTTGTTGGGTGTTAAAGGTTAGCATCATAGGTTGTTAAGGAACTATTCTGGATATCTCTAAGTGTGGCTGAGCTAACGTCCCGTTGAAATGCTGGTTTTGAATTTCCTGACTTCTGTGCCGTTAAAACCTCAGCCTTCATACTGAAGCAACGCAGTTTATTTATAGAGGTTGTTTTCCGGTTCATGTGTGCTGGATCTGCTGTTTGGATTCTGCGTTTTCTGTCAAAGGTTGTTTATTTCCAGAAGAATTCCAGTCACTGCTGTGGTACTGTTCTGTATTTTGACCTGGAATGAGAGGACCAGGAAGCGAGCCCGAACTGAACAATCAGATCGAGGCACATAGTGGGTTTTTTTTTTAAAAAAAGCACATAATTAGAAGCCCATGTTTGGGCAAAGGTAAGAGTTAAACAATGACCATAGTTAGTAGAGGCACAAATATCGAAACCCAGTCCAAAGACGGATCTGTACCTACAACTCTGCCAAAGCAAGGGTATTCGCTTTGGTAGCTGTGTTTCTAATCTCTGTACGCATTCTCTCAAACTCTGCTTATTCCAGATTCAATCCTTCTGTCCATGTGTTCCTAGTAACTGTTAGGGAGAAAAATATTAGTCTTGATTAGTTTAATTTTGTATTCTTTCTAAATAAATTGAAATATCAATCCTTCTGTTCATGTGTTCCTAGTAACTATTAGGGAGAAAAACATTAGTCTTGATTAGTTTCATTTTGTGTTCTTTCTAAATACCCTGCAAATTTTTGATTAATAGTAACTTGAGCAGAACTAGTTTGGAGATTTTAATCTTTGAAAGACTCCAAAGTGGACCCAAGTTTTTGAGACAAGGACCATTGGTGAGGATTAAAGTCAGTCGTTGATTCAGAAGCTCATGGTGCAGATTTTCACATTTTTCTCCTTAATTTCACCTAAATTATCCTTTTGACGATTAATTTTTTTTTTCCTGGATTCTCCCGCCCAACCATGATGGGTCAGGTCTGAAACCGTTACATGGCATCGATTTCCTCACACGCCTGTGTTCTATCCCAGAGAAATTTTTGCGAGTGACATTACATAAATAAAACGAGTAATGTGTTAAAACAGAGAAGGGTAGCATCTTCTCGTACTCTTGCTGTGGAACTAGTCCAGTTCCTCAGTCTTGTGTATCTCACCACTTGACCCCTTGCCCGTATTTTCCCTCTGGCCCAAAACTCCCTCCCCCTTCATATCTGACAGTCCACCGCTCTTTCCACTTGGAAAGCAGCGTGGCTCAGTGGAAAGAGCCCGGGCTTTGGAGTCAGAGGCCATGGGTTCAAATCCCGGCTCCGCCAACTGTCAGCTGTGTGACTTTGGGCAAGTCACTTCACTTCTCTGTGCCTCAGTTACTTCATCTGGAAAATGGGGATTAAAACTGTGAGCCCCCCCCCCGTAGGATAACCTGATCATATTGTAACCTCTCCAGCGCTTAGAACAGTGCTTTGCATATAGTAAGTGCTTTACAAATACCATTATTATTATTATTATTATTGGAAAACCCTCCTGAAATCACATGTCCTCCAACAGGCCTTCCCCGATGAAACCCTTATTTCCCCTACTCCCACTCCCTCCCGCATCACCTATTAATTTGGATCTGTATCCTATAGGCCCTTGATATTCACCCTATTCTCAGCCCCTCAGCACTTCTGTGTATATCCGTTATTTATATGTTTATACTGATGTCTGTCTCCCCGTCCAGACTAAGCTCCTTGTGGGCAGGTAACGTGCCTACCAATTCTGTTGTATCCTCCAAAGCGCTTACAACTGTGCTCTGCACACAGATAAATATCATTGACTGATTGATTCCAGTACTGTTTCAGACCTCAGCCGATAACCTGGCTTCATACTCATAGTAAAGAAATAAAAAGTCCATTCCCTTTTAAAATAAGCTTAAAAATGGAACGGGAAAAACTGGATTTGTGCTCGCTGTGTCATTTTCCCCATTATTTTATGCCTGTGTGGGAATGTTTTTGGCATTTGTATTGTCCTCTCCCAAGTGCTTAATTCAGTGTTCTGCACACAGTAAGCGCTCAATAAATGCGATTGATTGATTTAGCTTGAACACCAATCCCCTGTATAATTTATATGTGCAATTTACAGTTGATGGTTAATAGGTTTATGTCTTTTTCCACATAAATTTAATTCCAGCCTATAAGATTCATGTTCCAAACGTGATCTTTTTTTAAAACTTTTTCTGTGACGGCAAAGGATTCTTCTTTACTGAGGCCTCTCGTTTGCCTTTCCTAGGTGATTTTTTTTGCAAGGATCGCCTTTAGCCATGGCCCTGGGACTGAGGTGTTTCCGCGGTGTCCCTTCTGGGTTCTACCATTGCCTTTCAGCTGTGGCCAAGCCACTTCCAGAAGCTCAACTGCGGGCTGTGACTCTCACCCTTACTAACTACAGGGAATGTGTGGCAAATCAACTAATCCAGACGAGACACTTCGCTACCAAGAAAGCTAAAGGTAGAGAAAAAAGCCCTTGTGTTTGCCTGCAGTTGTACTTTGTAATGCCTTCTCTTTTTGGGCAGTATGCCCAAATTGACTGTGACAGTGTGATAATGATCACTTTAACGATTGTGCCTAGCCAGCAGAAAATACTCACTGAACTGTGGAATGGTCTCCTGAATCCACTACCGATCCATCACCCAATCTGGATTATTTGGGCCCAGGTGAATTTTCAAGGCAGCTTTTGGCCGAGTAATAATAATAACAATAATAATAATAATAATAATGGCATTTGTTAAGCGCTTACTATGTGCAGAGCACTGTTCTAAGCGCTGGGGAGGATACAAGATGATCAGGTTGTCCCAAGTGGGGCTCACAGTCTTAATCCCTATTTTCCAGATGAGGTAACTGAGGCCCAGAGAAGTTGTGACTTGCCCAAAGTCACACAGCTAACAATTGGCAGAGCAGGGATTTGAACCCGAGACCTCCGACTCCAAAGCCCGTGCTCTTTCCACTAAGCCATGCTGCTTCTCTTAATGCTTCAGTAATGACCCACGGTCGCCTGTCAGAGTTAAAACCAGATCGAAATGGTCTAGGTAGTTGGTCTGTGTGTTCTACAGCAGTTCACACGCCCGGATCACAAGGCTGGGGACCGAGCCGCCATCCAGATAGATGAAAATTAAAATATTCTCAAGGTAGGGTGCAGCCCGTGTGTCACCGGTGAACTCCCGTGGCTGCTTCTGACAGACACCGTCCCGCTCCCTACCAATTCATGGTACCAGGAGCGCATCCCTGCGATTTTCTTTCCTCCCAGCAAGATGGAAAGGAGAGGAGGTCACACATGCTTCCACTCCCATAATTCTGTGAGTTAGGAGTTGGGAGAGAGGCAAGGATCTGGGGCTGGAGCCCAGAGGTCGGGAACTAAAAGCTGGCCACAGTGTAGTAGAATTTATCTCATTAGGATCCAGGAGCCAAAAAGGATCCAGGTAAATATCATTGCTTGCAATTCCAGAGACCCAAGTAGGTGAGGACTGGATCAGAGAGTTGGGCTGTACTTCTTGCTGTCAACCAACTTGAGTTGCCAGGGGAAAATGTTTTTGTTAGTTCTCGGGACAGAACCTTCTCGCCTGGAAGCAGCGTTGGTTTCGGGAAGAGAGGACTTGGACAAGAACTAGGAAAGCCCAGAAGTCAAACACTGACCTTGTCTCCAAGACCACGAGAGGCCAAGGGTAGACTGTTTTCCCGAAAGCCTCTGGATTGTCCTATAAAATGGCATTCAGTTTTCCAAGGAATTCTGACAATTTCCCTTCGAAATCTGTTTTGTCAAACCCCATACCCTTAACAGAGCCCACATTTGAGCTTGAACCAAGTAATATCAAGCCTCATCTACTAGAGAGTGAAGAGTGCTCATGACTAGTCATCTCATCATTAAGGGTGGATGTCAGCCAACAAATAAGAAAGAAGTGTACTAACTCAATTGGCACAATGTCTTTTAAGCGTCTTGAACGTATTTCGAGGTCTTGGCCTGAATATAAGTGAGCCTTTTAAAAGAAAAGCATCAGAACCACTCTTTCCCGTTTCTTAAATATCGTAATGAAAGACCCTTTTCCCTCCTTGTGCTCATCGAATGTTTGATTCCTAGCCAAAGGTAAAGGACAGGCCCAAGCCAGAGTGAATCTCAATGCTGCTTTGGTTGAAGATATAATCAATCTGGAAGAGGTAAACAGGGACCTGCAGACCGTAATGGAAGCCCTGAAGGAGGATTTCAACAAAAATCTGAACATAAGGACCTCGGCGGGTAAGTGATTTCCTTAAATACTAACGTGTCTGATCTTTTCATTCCTTGACAGTGTAGAGTAAGAACGCTTGAATTTGGGTCTGGGTCTTAAGTTTTCCTACTACTTGGGTTTTTGGTTGTGGGGGAGGAGGAGGTGTGTGTGTGTGTGTGTGTGTGTACTCATTGGGAACTAAATTGCTGCAACCTTGAAATCCCAAACTAAAGAGTTTCTTCACCCTGAGCTTGACCAGGAAGAATCCGCTTTGGCTAATAACTTCCTGAAAATGGCTTTTGTAAGTGGAAAATGTCAGAAATGTCCAGGAGAACTGTTTGCAGATGTGACGAAGAAGCAAGTTGTCAGCTAATGGTGCAGTAAGACAGGAAAAATCCAATTGCCATTAAATTGGCCTTTTGGAAATTGTCATCAGGCTGGCGTCAGGCACACCGCCTTCTCCTCAAGTGTGTAAGCCCAGTCACAACTCCGAGCAGTGGCCCTTTTTCCCTTTCGGGTTGTGATGGACCATAAAGACACTGGAAAATATTTTATTAAGCCGTTCTTAAGAAAACAAAGTGAAAGACATCTGGTTCCATTTGTAAGCACCATCGTACACACACTGAGTTTGCGACAAAACCCAACATTAAGCGGCAACCCCAGTCCAGTCAGCCTTCAGACAAGGACGTTTTTGCCTCTTCTGACAGCAGAAAGTGCCATTCAATCTCTTTTCGCTGTTGATTTTAGCCTCAGTTATTATTTTCGGTATGAAACTGATAAAGTGCTCCTTCTCCCCCGTGTTTTCCGGACCGTTAACATTCTGCAGCAGAAACCAGAGAGCGGACCGGGGGCTGGGGGGTTAGCTCAGGGAGAAATGTAATACTTTAAAATTAACCAGTGAACTCCACCCCCCTTAAACATTAAAGATGATGGACCTAGGGAGAGGCTGGGAGTGTAGTTTGTTAAACGTTCACCTCGGGGGAAACTCGGGGCCGGAAAGAGATGGAGAGAGTCCCGCTGGGGACAGATTGAATAGCGGGGTTTCACAGGGCAGCGCGCGCGGCATTTGGGTAGGTTTGGGAATGGGGAACCACCTGGGGCGCGTCGAAAACAAAGCCGAAGAGGGAATCCGTCTTGTGAGTTTCTCTAGCCGAGTAACTGGTGACAAAGAAGGAAGGTGAAATTGTTTCCTCTGCATTAGGCCTTTCACTGGCGTTTTCCCCTACCCAGCCTTTCACTTTATTGGCTACAAATGGGTAACCCTTTCAGGGAGAACAGAGCTACAGAGGTAGTTTCTGAAACTAGAGAAATTAGAGAAGCAGCGTGACTCAGTGGAAAGAGCACGGGCTTTGGAGTCAGAGGTCATGGGTTCAAATCCCGGCTCTGCCACTTGTCAGCTGTGTGACTTTGGGCAAGTCACTTCACTGCTCTGTGCCTCAGTTACCTCATCTGGAAAATGGGGATTAATACTGTGAGCCCTACGTGGGACAACCTGATCACCTTGTAACTTCCCCAGTGCTTAGAACAGTGCTTTGCACATAGTGAGCGCTTAATAAGTGCCATTATTATAAACTCCCAGGACTCTTCGAACGAAGCAATGTAACCTAGTGGATAGAGCCTGGGCCTAAGAGTCAGAAGGACCTGGGTTCTAGTCCTGACTCCGCCTCTTGTCAGCTTTGAGACCTTAGGCAAGTCGCTTAACTTCTCTGTGCCTCAGATACCTCATCTGTAAAATGGGGTTAAGACTGGGAGCCCCAGGTGGGACATGGACTGTGTCCAACTGATCAGCTTGTATCTACCCCAGTGCTTAGAGCAGTGCCTGGCACATAGTAAGTACTCAACAAATGCCATTTAAAAAAAAAAGTGGGGGCTCCTGTGGGACCAGACGTGATTTTCCTTGTCATTTCAACCGTCCACTCCTGTCCTGGGACAAACTGACCTTCTGATGAGTTATTGAATCCACCCAGTCGCCCTCGCGATTTGAGTAAGCAGTTTCTAGCAGACTCCGCCTCAAGGTGGCCTGCAGTCAAGTGCCTTAGTCCTCATTCTGAGCTCATGGTGTTTTAACTCTGAATGGTGGTAATAATAATAAGAAAAAGAAGAAGAAATGTGGTATTTGTTAAGCGCTTACTATATGCCAAGCACTGTACTAAGCGCTGGGTTGGATACAAGCAAATAGGTTGGACAGAGTCTCTGTCCCACATGGGGCTCGCAGTCTCAATCCCCGTTTTACAAATGGGGTAACTGAGGCACAGAGAAGTGAAGCGACTTGCCCAGCAGACATGTGGAGGAGGTAAAAGTAGAACCCATGACCTTCTGGTTCCCGGGCCCAAGCTCTATCCACTACCCCATGCTGCTTCTCATACACCATGATGCTTCTGGCTGGCACAGTCCCCTATAACTGCTTAAATCACCATTTTTCTGACTTGCTTTTTAAAGTATTTTTGAAGCTCTTACTATGTTTCAAGCACCGTTTTCACTGTGGGCAGGGAACATTCATTCATTCAATCGTATTTATTGAGCGCTTACTGTGTGCAGAGCACTGTGCTAAGCGCTTGGGAAGTACAAGTTGGCAACATAGAGAGGCGGTCCCTACCCAACAGTGGGCTCACAGTCTAGAAGGGGGAGACAGAGAACAAAACAAAACATATTAACAAAATAAAATAAATAGAATAAATATGTACAAATAAAATAGAGTAATAAATACGTAGAAACATATATACATATATACAGGTGCTGCGGGGAGGGGAAGGAGGTAAGGCGGGGGGATGGGGAGGGGGAGGCGGGGGAGAGGAAGGAGGGGGCTCAGTCTGGGAAGGCCTTCTGGAGGAGGTGAGCTCTCAGTAGGGCTTTGAAGGGCTGTCTACCAACATCGCTAAAATCTGCCCTTTTCCTCTCCATCCAAACTGCTACAACATTAATACAATCACTCATTCTATCCCGCCTAGATTACTACATCAGCCTCCTTGCTGACCTCCCAACATCCTGTCTCTCCCCAGTCCAGTCCATATTTCTCGCCGCTTCCTGGATCATCTGTCTATAGAAATGTTCAGGACATTCACCACCCCCTCCTCAAAAATCTCCAGTGGTTGCCTGTCCACCTCCGTATCCCACAAAAACTCCTCATCATTGGCTTTAAAGCACTCCATCACCTTTCCCCCATCCTACTTCACCTTGCTTCTCTCCTTCTACAACCCAGCCTGCATACTTCGCTCCTCTGGTGCTAGCTTTCTCACTATGCCTCAAGCTCTCCTGTCTCGCCGCCGATCCCCGCCTACATCCTGCCTCTGGCCTGGAACGCCCTCCCTCCTCAAATCCGAAAGACGGTGACTCTCCCCACCCTTCAAAATCTTATTGAAGGCACACCTCCAGACTAAGCCCCAATTTTCCTCATTTCCCACTCCTTTCCTAACTTGCTCCCTTTGCTCTTCCCCTCCCCCCAACCCCACAGCACTTAGGTATATAGCCGTAATTTTATTTATTTGTATTGATGTCTGTCTCCCCAGCTCTAAACTGTGAGCTTGTTGTGGGCAGGAATTGTCACTGTTTATTGATGTATTGTTCTTTCCCAAGTGCTTAGTGCAGTGCTCTGCACACAGTAAGTGCATAATATGATTGAATGAATGAATGAACTCTGTTATAGTGTACTCTCCCGAGGGCTTAGTACAGTGCCCTGCATGCAATAAGTACTCAGTAAAACCACTGATTGATTGATTGTTCTAAGCCTTGGGGTAGATATAAGTTAATCAGATCAGACTGTCCCAGTTCCACATGGGGCTCACAGTCTAAGTAGGAAGGAGAACAGGTATTGAATCCCCGTTGTGCAGTTGAGGAAACTGAGGCACAGAGAAGTTAAGTGACTTGCTCGAGGTCACACAGCAGACAACAAGTGGTGGAGCGGGGATTAGAACGCAGGTTCTTCAGACTTTCAGGCCTGTGCTCTTTCCACTAGGCCATGCTGCTGCTTATCTGTAAAGCGAGGATTAAATACCTTATCTCCTTGTCTTTTAGACTGTGAATCTCACAAGGGACAGAGGCTGTGTCTGATCTGCTTATATGGTATCTACCCCTGTGCTTGGCACATAAATGCTTAACAAATACCAGTTTTATTAAAAGTATTATTATTATTGATATTAATATTTATGCAGTCTGTACCCTCCTGCACCTTGAAGAGAGCTGGTTTCTCCTCCTAGTTATATTCTGCATAGGCATTGGCAATAGGCAGATATTTTCATGTTACTCTGGATTTTCTGTCTCCCAGAAAGGAATCACTCTTCAGCCTGCCTGGTACCAAAATGTGGTCTTAATGGTATAGATGAGTAATTTGAATGTGAAACTACATTTTTTTTTTTAATTACAGGGGCCCTCGATCATATAAGTGTGCCAACAGAAGATGGAAAGTTTTCTTTAAACCAACTTGCCCAGATCTCTATGAAATCCCCTCAGCTGGTTTTAGTAAATATGGCCAATTTCCCAGAGGTAAGAGGTGTTCCTGACAGGCTTTCCACAGTTGGGGAGGGGAGAAATGGGAATAGGAGAAGGGGGCTATATCGGTCAAGGAGTAAGAATTGTACTTCTCACTCAACTGAAATAGAAAGCAGGTGAGAATAAGAGAAATCAGAATGAATTGGGTAATTCAGGATTACCATCCTTGCTATTCTTAAATGTCTTTAGCTATAATAATAATAACAGTAAGAACCCCAGCATTCAAATTCCCTCAAAACCAGACTAATGGACATTTGGGGGATGCAGCCTATCCATGTCTGAAAGAGAGGAGCTAGATAGAAGCAACAGGTTTAATTTTTTTTCTTCCCTGAATTCCTGCTTCTACCTAGGCAATCAACACAGCCTGTGTCAGCAATATTTATTCAGTACCTGTGTGCCTAGAGTACTGAACTACGCAAACGCGGAACCTAAGTAAAAGATTCAGCCCTTGGGCCTGCGGCTCTACCCTAATTGACTAAATTGCAATAGCTAAAGAGCAGGAGAATAGATACAAAAAAACAGATATTTTACACAGGTGCCAAGCTGGCCGACCGAGAAGGTGAGGGAATTCATCAGGGAACGAACGCCTCCGCGGGGAGCTAACTTTGCAGGAGGGCTCGGGAGAGCAGGAGCGATGTGGGTTGGTGCCACTGAGGCCAGCTGGCTGTCACAAGCAGGGGAGTGGCACGAGCCGCCGTCAGGCAGTAGAATCGAGAGCAAGGGACGGTATGGAGGTTTTGGGTTACGAGCAAAGAGCGTGAGTCGGGGGAAAGAGGGGAAAGGGAGCAGAAACGTGAGAGGGAACTGGCCAAGGGAGAGCTTTGATGGTAATAGTCAGCCAGCAGTGCTGACTCTCCAAATCCCCAGACCTTTCCACAGGACAAGCAGGATGCCTCCTGTAAGCTTAGGATGTGAGTTCCTGGTGAAGGGCTGAGGTGATGGAGACAGAGAAATTCTCAATGGTAAAAGCCGGGGCGGCAGGCATGTTACCTAGCAATGTGGTGGAGCACCTGTCCTGGGAGAAGGAGCCGGGGGCGAGGGGAAGGGTTCAGTCCCGGGATTGCTGGGATTTTGGAGGGAGAGGTAGCCGTTCAGTACGCTGGGATCTACAGCCAGCCTCTGCATCGTGACCGCTGAGTTTATTTAATACCGTCAGCGCGGCAAAGCCAATTTAGGGAATGGTCTCCTAATTACACAGCTTGAAGACCTCATCAGTCAGATTGCCTTTCAGTGCCAGCCACTTCTGTTATTAGATGGAAAATGGCATTCAGAGTAGTGCAACCTGATTGGCCACCGAAGGGCGATAGGAGGCAGAACCTGCAGAAATTAAAGCCCTTAATTTTTTTTTCCAAAGTCAGAGTGCCTCTGTCTTTCAGCCATCTCACAGGCTCTCTCGTTTTTTCTTCCTGAAGATTCAGTGGGGAAGAAAAACTGAAAGGCGGTTTGCACAGAAGTTCATTACCGGGGATAGGGCGGGGAGGTATGAGGTACTCTTTCCCTTTGAATTCCTTTATCTCATCCAGTGTATGTGGTTCAACGACACAGCTTTAACTAAACATTTCCTTCCTGCAGCTTAGAAACCATCCATACACGACGCAACTTCATAACTCCAAAATGCTGAGCTAATCCTCCATATGTTTACTCGGTTCCTTTATGTTTTAAATTTGGTTAGCTCTCTTTCAAAACCTGCGTGTTTCAGTTTCATGGTGTGTTAACAGGGCACAGATTTACACGTATAATCTGTTGGAATGCTTCGAAGACAGAAAACCGTGTTGCATTTGTTTAACATGTGTCTCGCCTGATAAATGATACACACTGTACTTCAGGCGGTGGAATAGCCTGCAGCTAGAGTTAATGATGGGAAGATGGGAACAGAACCACAACACTGTTGGACAGAACAACTCGAGGGAAAGAAAAGCAAGGTTTGGGTGTGTTTTGTCCGTGCCCTTGCTGAAGAAGGGAATAGTAAGAAGGGCACAAAGTTATAGTAAGGTATAAAGACAACATGAAAGATAAAGGAACCCAAACGGTACAAGCTGGTTAAATCAGGAAATGATGATCTATTTAGAGGAGCCGGAAATAACTTAGGCCCCAGAAATCTTCCATAGCATAAAACAGCTAAGTTTTATTACCTCTGAACAAGTGTAATGACTCTAGGCTCACCCTTTGAAGCCTCAGATGTCCAAATGTTAGAAAGAAGAAGAAAAAAATTTTTTTCCCATTAGAGAATTAAGTCACCATCACAACCCTAAGGGACATTTTTAAAGCATTTGGGCAAACTAAACTTATATTAAGAGATGATTACTTTTTAATGAGAATTGAGATGAAATCAGACAAGAATGAAAGGAGAAATTGGTGGATTTGTGTGTGTGTGTGTGCCCCAGTTTAGAAAGCATAGTTGTGGGCGGGGAGTGTGTCTGTTTGTTGTTGTATTGTACTCTCCCAAACACTTAGTACAGTGCTTTGAACACAGTAAGTGCTCAATAAATACGATTGAATTAATGAATGAATGTGGCGGCCCTAGAAAACGGCTTTATTTCCCATTAGATATTGGCACTTTATCCTTTAATTTAAGCAGGAGATATCCACTGGGAAAATGGAGCCTCAGAGTTGTTCCAGGTAATATGAATCCTGAGGTCTTTATGATGGATTTGGATTGGCTTGGCTGCAAAGAAAACTTCTTTAGAATCCCTCCACCCCCGGTTATCTGTTGTCATTAATTTCATTCAAGAGCATTAATGAAAGTTGCCGTGTGTTAGCAGCATCCCTGTTGCTCGTCAGTATTTTGGGTCAGGTGTCACTCTGGTGCTGCATCGGATAGGCTGTGAGTCTCTTTGGAAAAAACAGCATTCCGGGGTCATCTTAATAGGGGTCCAGGAGAATGTGGCTGTGTTAGACATTTGAATGAGGGGCCAGGTCACCGGCGAACGGGCTAAAAGAAGTTTTTCACTCATCGCTCTTAGTGCATCCACGCAGTACCCGGGAACGTATCCGAGCTGGAATTTCATCACTCTGCCCGAAGAATGAGAGTTAGCACAACCCCATTAGATCAGTGAACACGTTAAATTTATTTAACTTTTCTAAATCGGCACTTTGCGATTTCCAATGTAAAATGTCAACTGGAATTTTTAATGCACAAAATCTTTCATCTGTCCGTGCACCAATTTTTATTTTCACAATCCAGTCCTCTCCCTTGGGGATTTATTGTGATTTTGATCTGCATTGCCTCAAACCGTTGAAATAGTTTCAAAGAAGCAGAGCTGTTTTCTTTATTCTTTTCCCTCCTTATTGCTTTTTTTTTTTCCTCCTGCTGTACCCCGGTACTGGAGTGGACATAGTTTGCAATTCAGTCTGATCAAAGCACTCTGCACCAATGTAACTTCCTGATCTTACTGGTAACAGAACTAAATGTTTCCATGTTCCGCCGAGATAGATTGCCAGCTATCGGCGGAGTACTTGCATCTGGTAATAATTATTTACTAATTCCAATTACCTTTTGATCTGGTTTGCAGTGTACAGCTGCAGCTATCAAGGCCATAAGAGAAAGTGGAATGAATCTGAACCCAGAAGTGGATGGGACGATAATTCGGGTGCCGATCCCCAAGTAAGTAATTTTCATGGCTCAGTTGGAATTCCCAAAGGGAGAGGAATGGAGCTGTTGGTTCTGGTGGTTCCAGGGGGTTCCTCTTATTTCCACACTCCCAGAGGCAAGACCACAGTGGAGATGGGGATGGGATTTTTTGCCCAGAGGCCTACAGTCCAAAGATCCCAGACATTTTCCTCTTCCTTATTTCCTCCTCTTCGTCCTTCTTCCTTTCCTTCTCCTCTTCCTTCTCTTCTTCCTCTTCCTTCTCCTCCTTCTCGCTCTCTTCCTCCTCTTCCTTCTCCTCCTTCTCCTTCTCTACCTACTCATGCTCTTCCCAACCATCTTGTTTCCTGGCTTCTCTCAGAGAGATGAACTTCAATACAGCTTCAGAAATCTGGACCATTTTCCCAAAAGTCTTCTGGGGTTATTTATTCTCTTTAGGGAGGAAAGTTTGCCCAAACCATGTCCTCCACCCCTCCTGCTTCAGTCTTCCGTCGTCACTCACTCTGTGAAGTTATCTAAGCACCCCTCTACCCCCCGCCCGACAAGGGATTTTTGTCTTTGGTTTCACACTTATTTAACAGCTTGGGAGCCAAATCTCGGAGACCAGGATAATATCAGTGTGGGGATTTTCTTTTTTCCTCTGGGACAAAAGATATAAGCTATTGCCCTGAACCCTGACCATTAAGAAAGAATAAATTACCGATGAATCCAGAAAAATAAGAAAAAACAAAAAGAAGTGTCCAGATCTGAAGCGCTTTGCTTCTTTGAGAGTGTAAATCTATCTCTCTGGACGAGCTGCCATGGCCCTCAGTTGACGTGGCGGCCCTCTGAGGCTGTGGGCAGAGAGCTTTGCGATCCTGACACTCCGGGTGGATGACAAAGGACCATCATTTCCGCAGGGGCAGTGGGGGTAGAGGAGGAACGGGAGAGACAGATGAAAGACTGGTTGGGGTTCTCTCTCTGGTTAGCCCTGGCTTTTGTCCAGCCAGTATCCGGAGTCACCATAATTACGAGAATGCTGTACAACTTCAAAAAAAATCACCAACGGGATATTTTTCCCGAATTTCTGTTTTGCTTCAAAGTAAGAAGTCAGTGCTGGGGACTGCAAAGTATTGTTTTATTAAAATTAGGATCTGCATCGAATTGGCTGGCTCTGAAGATGAATTACTTTAATGGGTCATCACACTTAACACCGAGGCCCAGTCCCCAAATATTTTCATTTCAGGACCTAATTGGGACGCTGGGTAGTTTTGCAGCCCTAGAAGAGTTAATGGTTTCTGGTAGCGTAAGCTGCAGACTGCGGACTAAAGCCGAGGGAGTTTAGCTGCGTTTCCAAGGGCACGGAAACCAGTTAAATGATTAAACCCTGTGGAAGGAGCAATCAAAGAGAAAGTTGACAAGCCAGTCCCTTCCACTGCTTCAAGCCTCTTCTCATTTAATCTCTCCTTCCCCTTTGGCTGGGTATTGCCTCGGGGAAACATCAGCAAGTTATACAGCGGGTGGTTTTCCAGTTAAAGAACTGAGCAGCCCTCTCTTCGTTTCGGAATGGGCCTAGGGCGGTAGAGTGGAGAAGGCAACGCAGTCTGTAAACTAGGTTTTGCTTTTGACTCACTGGATGCTTCGCCCAACTGAGGCTTAATCCTTCTACCCTTACTGAAAGAGAGGCGGCCTGCATTGCTACATTTTTTTTGTTTGTTTCCTAGAGAGAGGTGGCAAATGTCAATCTCGGTTTGAAGTTGCACAGAAGTCTAACCTGGTACAAGATTAGTCATCATATGCTGCCTTATCCATGTGACTACTTCCACATCACACCCGTATCCAACTTAATTGCCAATCGATTTAATCAATAGCAAGAGCACTTTGCATTCCATGGGTTTTGCTCATTACTAGAGAAATTGGGGGTTACTTATTTACTCCTCTGAACAAAACCCATGGAATCTCATGTTTTCCCGTTGATTTTCCCTCCCTCGGTTTTGCCTTAAGCATATTTTTTCACGGCTGCTTTTCTCCTTCCCCCATTTTTAGGGGTGGGGGTTTGCCTGTGGTGGGGGGAGATGGAGGAGGAGATGAGGAGGAGGAGTCGAGCCATTATCCTTATAATTACCCGGGAACTCGGGTTGCCGCTCAGTAGTTTGATTGTTAATGAGCACTCCATTTGTTCCTTGAATATGAATTATGGGAGATGAGAAATTCATGAAAGGTAGATCCCAAACACACGCACACACACACACACACACACACACACACACACACACACACTATTGCTAGCAAACGCCAGTACTCTATGATTTTCTTTGTGTTGCAGTGAAGGTGACAGACCTCCATCCTCCTCTTTCGGTCACCTTTGTTACCTTCCCACCCAAGACTGAACCGCTTCTGCCATCATCAGAGCTGGGGGATAATTGCTGCCATTAGGCGCCCTCTCTCATTCTCCGCCCCCCCGGGTGTTTGGGAAGGTGCTGAACCCTCTGCCTGTCTTTTTCCTCCTTACACCTAATTGCTGCCGAGGACCCAGGATGAGGAGGCTGCTAACTGTGAGGTAGCGCTCGCTGCCGTGACCGAGTCCGGACGAAGTAGTTTCCCGACTTGATTTCTCCCAGCAGGTTTCCCCATATTTCTCTTCGTTCGGTTCCTGCTCAGACTTCTCTGCCTTATTGGGAGCCTTGTCCTGCTCCGACTGGGTTGTCTCATTGTGCCTCTTGGATGATTGTTTTTGAAAGGTGTTATAGATGATATATTTTACATTCCTGGAAATATTGGTAATGGCCCCTGGTCGTCCCTATACACACCACTCACGTAAGACACACTTCCAGACGGACTCCGGGCTTTGGTCATCTTTAATGAGAAAAGTTAGTTGCGAATGACTAAAAGGCCTCGTTCCGAATAGAGAGTCCACGGATTTTATTTGAGCAGCCACAGCTGTTTTGAGTCTAAGATTCCACCCCTTTCATTACAGCACAAAAACCAGCAGTTACTACTCAGTTCTTAGTAATTCATTTTGTCTGATGACTTTTGGTATGTAGCTCATTATACAGCAAGTATCTGGTAAGCCTCCATAAATCTACAGGACACTTGCTTTCTTGTGTTTAGCCGTGTCACTCGTGATACCGAATCATTACTTGCAGTAGAAACTTCTCTCGTTTAAACTCTAGAGAGTTTCCCCCCCGGCCATGTCTCCATCGGGTGTGTAATTGCCACACACTCACAGCACACAAGATCTAGTGTTTAGACACCTGGTTGCTGATTGAAAGATACAAAGAAGACCAATCAGACCGACAGACTTGCTTCTGAAGGAATTGAAATTGAAACTTCAACAGGAGAGAAAGTTGTCACCAGTTCTCATGCAAAGCGTTGTATAAACAGGAGGCCGCATCTTTTCTCATTCAATATCTTCTCTCCATCACCTTGTGGGCTAATTTAAATGTAAAGAAAGTCATCAGCACTTTTCTAGGATACACTTGCCTTGTTAATCTGCCACTTATGGGAACACCTTGGGCCTTTGGAACTTAATCGGTGGTATTTATTGAGCGCTTACTATGTTCAGAGTACCTTCAAGGCTGTATGCTCTTTGTGAGGGGGAATGCTATCTGTTTATTCTTGTACTGTACTCTTCCAAGCGCTTAGTACAGTGTTCAGTAAATACCATTTAATCACTTGAATGGTGTTCCATGTTCCCTGGGGGTCTGGGGTCGGGGGGAGTACGATACAAGAGAATTTGCAGATACCATTCCCTGCCCAAAGTGAGCTTACTGTGTAAAGGGGAGATAGGGACAAGAGTGACTAATTACAAACCTATCCAGGCCCCAAACAGTCTGAATGCACCCGGGCAGGAGAATCTTTTTAAACTGGGAGAGCCGCTGACACTTCTGGAGGGCCATGGGTTGCGTGAATTAAGCCAACCGTTGGCCTCGAACCCTAGAAATCTAGACTACCATTTGCTTTGAGCCGAAGAAACATCAGAAAGCCTCCCCGTCCCTCAGATGAGAGAAAATGCTGGCGTTTGTGAGGCAGATGGGGAGGCAACAGAGCAGTGACCCCTCGCCAAGAAGCATAGGAAATCTGGCAGCCCTGCATAAACAAAAACATTTCCTTAAAGGCTATGCAGCCTCAACTCGTTGAGCAATGCCGTCCCTCCACCCACCCCACAAACAATAAAGCGGGCAAGCATGCAAGCGGCAGATTGTAGACCTGATCTCCCACCCCTGGGGAGGTACCCTTCCTTGAGTCCCCACAGAAAAATGGCACGATCTTCTTCCATGATACTGGCGAGTGCAATGCTGGGAGGCAACTTTCCCTAGCCGAAATGCTGGGCCCCGGAGCCCTTTGGTCCTTCTTGCCTGAGGAAGGGTTAGTATCGTAGCCAGTTCTGGCCCCAGGGACTTAAGAAGAGACACCTCTGACAGGCTGTTAACAGGAGAGGAGTCGTCCATTCACCTGGTTTGAATTTGGGTCCATGGGTAATGTCGTTTCCCTCACCACACCCCCGGTAGTTTAGAGGCCCCTTGGCCAAATATTTCCTTCTCCGGTGGTGTGTGGGGCATCCTTTCCCGCATAAGCCACGGAAGACCTCTTTCTCCCCAGAGGTGAAGGGAGGAATAAACTGCGTGCCTTTGCCCCATTGTTGCTCCTTAAACATCTACGTCAGAGCAACTTGGATGCTAAGGGGAGAGAAAGGAACCGAGTATTGTTGGACGTGTTTAATCGGCTTGGAGTGAGCACACGGATTAGTTGGAAAGTGGAGAGGCCTTTGTTCAGAATTCACTCAGAGGGACAAGTCTGAAGTCTAGGCATCCCATTTGAAACCTTCCCATCGTATCCACTCCTCCTCCACTCTGCCTCCTGGGGGGTTTTCAGCACACCCTCTCCCTCCAACCCACTTGCCTCATGCCCAAACTTCTAACAGTTCCTTTCCCTATCTCCCCCGTACCACCCCGAGGCACGCAGGCAAGAGGTTTGATTCTCATGATCCTACATTACGTAGCCATTGATTGTGGCAGCGTCTGGGCAGCAGGGTCCTGCAGCTGTCTCGGTCCCTGTCGAGAGCTAACTGCCGAAGAGCCCCAAGGGTGCCTACGAAAGCTGTGAACAAATGATAGTGAGTGTCCTCTTGCTCCAGAGCCATCCTGTACCGTCATTAGGAGGGTGACCTTCCTTCTGCGTACTGCTGAAGCGGGCTGGGCTTAAAGCTTTGAGCAGGAAGATACCGGCAGCCATCCAGGATGTAGCTGGAACACCTAAACAACGGGGTGTGTGAAAACAAAGCCTGGCACCGACCAAAGCCAAATCTGCTGAGTGCTTGAAACCTTAGCATTGTGTCACGGGGATCTCTGACCCTAGAGGAAGAGGCTGCCGTCTTTATCAGCCATCTGAGGCACGGAATCAGGGTGGACCTCCACCATGCCTCAACTACCTTTTATCGCTGCTCGGCAACCGGGAGCCACAAAGGAATTGGAGAGAGCTTGCTTGCTGGAAGCATTTGCGTTTTGCTCTGCATTCATTAACGTGTTCCCCTCAGTGTGATTTGTATTGCTTAGTTAAGGTTGATTCTGGAGTGAAATCC